>NC_143146.1:28421000-28732750 GCF_059928025.1 Delphinapterus leucas | reverse complement strand
CAGTGGGGATACCCTCTCAGGAGACTGAAGCACAGGAGAAGTGGAGGCCAGGATAGTTTTTTCCCCCGGGCTCTCCCCCTTCTTCTGGCAGTGGCTGTATCGCGTCATGACTAGAGTTCCTGCTGGGCTCCTCCTCCTTGGCGCCAGCTCCCAGGGCTCTGATAACTCTTTTCCTCTCTGCCCCTTCAGTTCTAGGAATGAAACAGCTTCCTGCCTCCCGTGTTTCTTCCCTGACCCTGCCCACACCTCTGAAAGGATTTCCTTCATTAAAGTCTCTTCATTTGAACCATCTGGGGTGATTTGTTTTCTGACAGAATTCTGATCGATACTCCCCAAAACTTGATGGATTAGGACAGTAAAAGCTTACTCCTCACACACTTGATACAAGTCAGATAGCCCTCTTTCATCTTGGAGCTTTGCCATCTGGACCATGTGGCCTCCAGCACAAGGCAGGAAAAGAATGAATTGGAAGATCGTAGGGGCTGCTATCAAGGGCCAGCCCTGGAAGTGGCTTACATCCATTCCACCCACATTCTTTGCTGAGAACAAGTCACAGGGCCACAAGCTAACTGTGAGGGAGGCTGGGATTAGTGGTGTGGTGAACGTGTGACATTATCTCTGGATAGAATTACAAAATCGCCTTCGGGTTTAAATGGACTCTTTAGCAGGACATAAAAAATACACCACCATCAGGGCCCAGCCCATCTTACTACCTTTATGACTGCTAGTGCCCCACGCTGTGCTTTGCACAAGCTGTTTCCTCTGCTTGAGTTTCTATTCTCCCTCTTCTCTACCTGGCTGCACTTCAAAACTCGGCTCAATAATTAACTCCTTCAGGAAACTTACCCTGACCCTTCCTAAGGCTGATTTAGCTACCAGGTCTCTGTACTACCACAGTGCCAGGAAAACAACTCCATCATAATGTTTATCATTTTGTGTTATTTCATTCATTTCTTGTCAGTTGAACTGTGACTCTCTTGAAGGCATGGATTGTATTTCATTTCTACCTTTTCCAGTATCTATCATGTAGTCACTATACAAATAATTATTTTAGTTAGTTCTTAGCAGAGTCAGCATCTAGAGAGCATTTTGAAAATTTGTAGAAGTGTCTTTGGTTGTCATAATAACCAGGACCCTACTGACATTTCGGGCAGAGGCTAGAGATAATGAACATCCTGCATTATACAGGACAGTCCCTCATAATAAAGAACCATTCTCTTTCCTGCAGCATTTTCAAATGTCCCACTAGATTTTCAAATAGATGAAAAATCTATTCATAGCAACCTAAGCCTAGAATCTCATTCAGCTTTATATATAAATGCTGTTTTAGTTACCTACTGCTGTATAGTAAACAACCCAAAACTTAGAGGCTTAAAACAATAGAAGTTTATTATTTCCTAAGATCCTATGGATGACTGCCTCATCCAGGTAGTTCTGTTCCAGGTGATGTTGACTCTTGCTTCAGTCAGCTGGGCTCACCTGAGCTTGAACCTCCAAGATGGCTCACTCACACTGCTGGTCCATGGGTGGGAGTTGATCTGGAGCTGTCAGTTGGAGCACCTCAGACCTCCTTCATGTGGCCTCTTCACATGGCTTGGGCTCTCATAACATAGTAACTGGGTTCCAAAAGGCAGTAAGTGAAAGCTGCTATTGCTTTTCAGGTTTGGCGCTTAGAAGTCCCAGAACAGCACTTGGGCTGCTTTCTATTGGGAAAGACCCGTCCAGACTTAAGGTGAGGACAAAGAAACTCTGCCTTTTGTGAGAAGCAGCTTGCACATACAGGGAGGAGAAGAGCATTGAGGGCCATCTCCAGAGAGTAGCTACCTCAGACACTAAGTGACCGTTGTCTAGTTCTAAGAATTTTCCGGAAATATAGCAAAGGTTTAAACCAAGGGAAATTTAACCTTTATGTTTGGAATTTTATTCATTATATTTGAGTCACCAATATAACACACCTGCATCAGTCTGTCTTTGTAGTTATCCCATTCATGGTGAGTCAACATTTAGATTCACGTGTCTGATTGCTTCTTTATATCTTCTAGTGAAATCTTACCAAAGTATTTATAAATATGTAGTATATACATGTATATATGTACTACATAGATGTAAACATATGTACATGTATTTCATTTTAGCTTAAGCATATTTATATATTCAAGTATATTAAAATAATTATAAAATAGAAAGTATATTTCAATATATTTATATGTGCATTTTATTTATTAAATATATATATAAAACACCAAGATATTGATAGGATAGATAAATTTAAAATTTCATTTTAGTTTTCCTTTATATAAAGGCATTATTTTTTTCAGTACATATGAAGATGAGTTATATTATTAATTTAATATCAGGGTAGTAAAGTAGTTGTTACACAATATTTACTATAAGGAAGAGGTTTGGTAATTGAGTTGAAAAATCACTGGTCTGTGTAAACTGAACTGATATTCTGGCATTTCCTTTTGGTTTCCATATTTGCCTTCTCCTTGATCTTAATTTTCTACTTTGATTTACATTTTGTTAACTGAAAATATGTACTCCAGACACAGATCAGCTCAAATCTCTGAGCAATAACATGGGGAATATAAATAAATGAATGACTAAATAGCTAGTTCTGTGCTTTCTCCAATTATTAAAATGTATAATTCTTATAGAATATATAGCACTTATCTTTAAAAATGACTTTCTCCCACAGAGATAATTCCGTTATTTTCTAGTTTGAACCAGGTTAGTAAGAATGTCTAGATATGTGTTATAGTAACACTCATATTTTACTGATGTACCTTACTATGAAAATTTTTTAAATTTATCTACTACATAATCATGTTTTGGGAATAAAACTGAAATTTTATATAACTATTTTAAATTTGACATTGCAAAGTGCTTCACCTCATATTATGATCTCAAGAAAAAAAAAATCATTAGACCTTTTAGTGAAGCCAGCCTATGCACAAATGTATTTATCCCATAGCTTTCCTTAAAATACTGTACTTAGAATATATTCACCATTTGAAACTAAATTCTGTAGAGCTGTAAGTACTGGTAATCTGTTCCTGTGACCTCTTACTGCTTATACAAGTGTAGTAATTCATTACTCTGCACTCAAGAGTTTGTTTTCTAATATTTTTACGTTTATACCAAAGTATATAAATGGGTCTTTGATTATTAAATCATCAGCATTTCCCATAATATGATTTTTAAAACAAGTAAACAAATTAAAAACCAGATAAATTCAGTTAAGCTCTGAAAAATGCTACTCTCCTGGTCTGGTCGCCAGAGGCTACCCTCCTGGCTCTTGGATAGACAAAACTTCGGGTTCTAGTAGACAAATACCATCCTCTTGATCTAGTAGGCAGGTCATACCCTCCTGATCTGGTAGATGCTACTCTCCTGGACTGGTCAACACATGCTACTTTCTTATTTAATAGATAGATGCTACTTTCCTGGTCTAGTAGACAGATGTTGCCCTTCTGGTCTGGTAAGGCAGCAGAGAAACAAGGTCTCAAAACAGTCCTATAAATCATCATTCAGCTTCTGCTCAGGAAACAGTAAATGATTCTCTGTTCATTACCACTGGTGTAAGGTACGAATGGCCCCTGAGAAGTATATCAGGGAAAGGATGTAAGAGACATAATTACTTAACTACTGTTGCTACAGTAGGCTCAGGTGAACACTATCATTTTCCTTCTTTATTTTAAGGAGGAACAAGAGAAATCTAGCTTCACATCAAGCTCTATCTACATGCTTTATAAAACTAAAGACTTGTGTGGGAACCCCATGAATATTTGACCACAGAGAGAAAATCCCCACTCTAAGCCAACCACTGTGTCTACTTCAGTTTTGATTTGGGGAACTAGGTCAGCCTCAATTCTAAAGTGGCAAGAGAAAAATGAGTATGACTCCTAAGTGCAAACAGTGACTGATTTAACGGTTAATTTTTTAAAAAAACTGGCAACATATACAGTATTAAAAAGTATTACAAATTTTTTTTTGACATACTCATCTTCTTTGTCACCCTGTTTTCTTCCAACACAAATCATAGAGTCTTTCTTCAGTGGGTGAAAAGTTAACTTTACTTAATCTTTGCACCAAGGAAAGTATAACAAGAATACCACATAATAGTAAATTTTAGAAGTCAACCCACCACTATTGTTTATAATACAGGTGCACAGTCTATTTGGGTTAATATCATCGCTTACATTCTTTAATTTACTCTCATTTCAAAGTAATATAAGGTTCTAAAAGTGAACATTGGCCTGTCCTAAGGATGTTTACAGAATGCAAGAGAAAGCTATTTCTGTTGACAAGCAGAAGCATTGCCTCAAAGTGTGTGTGTGTGTGTGTGTGTGTGTGTGTGCCCAGTACCTTGCCCCATGATTCCATTTTCTAGCCACAAGCACAGAACTGAGCACAACCCCTAAATTTCTTTCTTTACTCGGACATCAAAGCATAAAATAGTACAAAGGAAAGAACAACTTCTTATTCTGCCCAAGAAAACTGCATCCCCCAATTTAAAGTGTACCATGAGACACATTTAAAAATACTAAACACATTAGTTAGTAGTAGTAGTATTACAATTGCAGTGTTCAAAATAATAGGGTTTTTTTATGAAATTTTCACTTATTAGAGTTATTACTTTTTCAGAGTTGTACAAATCTGATAACTATTGAATAAACTATTGTAAACTCTGTAAACCCCACTGCTCCGATTCCATACTTTATATAATCGGTGATAGGACATAACAGTTGTAGAATACCACAGTAACGGTTTGTCTTATATGAAATGAATTTATACCACGTGGGATCATAGTGTAACTCTATTAATAAATTTTAAAAGCCAGAATACTTCTGGGACCATTGTACTGTTTATTTGACTACTTTAATATGGCTAACATTCATAAGGAAAACAGCCCTAGTTCCTAAAGTGAAATAATTGGATTGGAAAGATAATATGTGAGAGGATGGGGCATAAAGATAACTAGAGGATTAGCAGGATTTTGCAGAATCAGTGAGAACTTTCCATTCTTGTTCTTCCTCTTCCATTCTGCACAAAAATCATAACAATGTCAACCTATCCTTTATGAATATGATAAATTATTTCTGAAAAGGGACCTCAATAAGCTGATTCATTGTTACTGTTCCCTTTCCAAGAGAGTGAACTTGGAAGGCTGTGACATTTAAACTCTTATAACCAGCTCTGATGAAATGCATATTTACTTACAAATCTTCATGCATACACACATGCATGCATGCATGCATAAATACATAGCTTAGGAAGAATGAAAATAATCGGCTAAAATAAATTTTAAGTTGATATTTGGCTTTATTTATTACATGCCTCCAAATTTAGGATTTTCTAAATTGTACTTTATAGCTATCCTATTTTTTTAAATTCCACTTTTGTAGCACATGAGTGAATATTAATTTCTCATATTTGTATTAAACACAATTTCCAAAATATAATTTAAATAATAAAGCACCATAATATGATGGTAATGAGAACCATAGCATACTATGTGTTTGATCTTTTGTGTTTGTTTTTTATGTATTATTTGTGTGAAAAGTATTATAACCCTATTACAGTATAGTACTATATAGCTGATTGGCTAGTTGAGTACCTAGGCTAACTTTGTTGGACTTATGAACAAATTGGACTTACAAATGTGCTCTCTGAATGGAACTCGTTTGTATGTAGGGGACTTTTACTCTATATTTTAAATATTAATCCTTCATTCGTTGCAATAAAGGACTAATTGGTTGCAGTATTGCAAATATTCATGACTTGCCTATTAACTTTGAGATGTCATTGACAAAAAGAATATGTGTCATTTGCTGAATCCACTTGTAAGTCTTCTTTGCCTCAGAGGTTGCATAATATTATGTGGAATCTGGTACATTCTCAAAAGAACTTCTCCATCTAAGATTGTTGTGAGACTTGTTCATATGGCATCTGCTGCCAAGTTCCAGTAATACACATCTAGGCTGCACATAGAAATTTGTGTGGCTGTGAAATGTTATCACATTTCTGCTGCCAGCTTGCATTATTTCCTAGGAAATACTGATTGAGCATACAGCTCAACTGAGTGTCCACACACTGAGCAATACGGTTCATTTGTAACAGAATGGGGACTTTTCTTGTTGCCTGAGAATTAGGCTCAAGATTGCATAGCAGCCACAGAACTGGCTCTGAAATAACTGATGCCTGACATCCTTTCTCAGTCTACATAATAAGTCTGAGAGTCAAGATAATGAAAGGCAGTTGGGGATTGTCAGCCTGGTGGAAGTGGTGGGGAGGACAGGGACCAAGAGAAACTCTTCTAAAAATGGGGAATAACTGGCTAGAAGAAGAGACTGCAATCTCTTTCCTGGTAGACATCTGTCTCTGTTGGAAGAAATTCTTCCCATTCTTCATGAGTCTCTCACATATCTGCTTGTCTCACAAGTGAAGCATGGACTACACTTTGTTCTGCCCTATCTTTTCAAGAATGTTTATATAGCACACAGCCTTAGAAGTCAGGGATAGTGTTTCCCTCCGGAGCAAAGGGCAAGAATGCTTGCTGTCTAATATAATGAAGATGTCTCCTTCTGGAGCAAACGTCAGGCTCAACAAGTACCTGTCTTAAGAGATTTGGGTTCCCTAAACTCGAAATTCCTCTCCTGAAATACAACCCATTTCATATGCAGGTATCATCTGGCCCTCTTCATCATTCCCTGTGGGAATTGAGGCTTGGGGAAGAAGCACAAAATTAATGATACTGTGGCTACGCTCTTGCTGTGAGTCATAAACTACAACTCTTCTCTGATGCAAGGGTCTTGTGTTTTCTACCAGCATCCTTGAAACTGGCAGGCTAAGTTGTTAGCTTGCAAGCAAGGTAAAGTCTCAGACTCTTCACTGTTCTTGACAATCTGCTTAGGCAGTGGATGTATATTGCTCTTCCCTTGTGCTTATTTGAGCATAGGAAAAGGAAATCAGAGAAAGATGGCAAGACTGAAGAAGGAAATTTAATAGACCAGCTTCAGCATAACCACCACTGAATGGAGTATACAAGTTATCTCTTGCCAAATAATGTCATACAACAAACAACAATGAAATTTTATTGAACAAATATTTATTTCACTCAAAAGTTTAAGATATTCAGCTGATTTGGGCTGAGTTCACTAATTTTCTGGGGGTTGATGATTCTTGAATAACCTAGGATGGCTTCAGCTAGGATGGCTTTGGCATTTCTGATCCTGGAATCAGTTGGTTGACACAAACATGGACTTCTCATGGTGAAGGCAACATGCAAGAGCATGGAAAGCCCAATTGTACCAATGCTTTTCAAGTTCCTCCTTGTGCCACGTTTGCTAATTACCCATTGGCCAGAGAACAACCCAGAAACAACACTGATTAAAGAAAATAAAATAATTTTGACACAAAGAAATATCAAGGCAAGTCCCAATTCAAGGAATAAAGAAATAGACTCTATGACTTTGATGAAAGAATCTGCAAGTTTATGTTAAAGGGCAAGGGTAAAAGGAGGGTAAATAACTGGGGCTCTGAGAAACCAGTGGATCAAAGAAGTTAAAAGGGAAATTTTAAAGTTTCTTGAGACAAACAAAAATGGAAACACAACTTACCAGAACTTAAGGGGTGCAGCAAAAGCAGTTCTAAGAGAGACGTTTAAAGCAGTAAAGACCTACATTAAGAAGCAAGAAAGATCCCAAATAAACAGCCTAACTCTATGCATTAAGGAACTAGAAAAAGAACAGCCTAAGCCCAAAGTTAGCAGAAGGAAGAAAATAATAAAGATTAGAGCAGAAATAAATGAAGTAAAGAACAGAAAAACAGTAGAAAAGATGAACCAAACTAAGAGTTGGTTCTTTGAAAAGATAAAATTGACAAACCCTTAGCTGGACTAACCAAGGAAAGAAGAGAGAGGACCTGGGTTCAATCCCTGGTCAGGGAACTGAGATCCCGCAAGCAGTGCGGTACAGACAGAAAAAAAAAAGAAAACTAACCCATAATCATAAAACCTGGAAATAATACCTGTTAGTATTTTGGTATATTTTCATTTAATATTTCTTCTCTATGTGTGCATATACTTCTAAAGATATTTTAAGATTATACTGTATATCCAGCATTCTATCTTACTTTTTTACTCAGAATTATGTTGTAGTAATTTTTGTATAATTAATAATTGAGAAATTCATTTTAATGACTACATACTAAGCAACATAGGAAAGTACCATGCATTATTTAATAATTCCCTTTTTGTTATTCTGTTGTTTCCATTCTTTCACCCTTATAAATAATGTTGAGTTGTACATCATTCTGTACAAAAATTTGTGATTATCACCATTTTTTTTTCTGTTGGGCTAGATTTCTAGAAGCAGACATATCAGATGAACAGGTTTTCTTTTTAAAACTTTTACATACTGTACATCGCTTTCAAGAAAGATAATGTCAGTCTTAACTCCAAGAACTATGGTATTAGACCTGTGTCATAGTACTCTTGCTAGCATTAAAATAAAGTTACCAAGCTGATAGACAAAATAAATGTATGACTGTTTTCGTCATTTGTGCTTACTAGAGTTCTATTTTTTAAGTGCATGTGTATATATATATATATATATATACACGTACACATTTAAAGTGTTTATGTGTGTGTGTATATATATATATATATATATACACATACACACACACACACATATAAATTTTTTTGTACTTTATCTTCTGGGAACTGTTTGTTCTTTCCTTTTCTAACCACCACTGGCAATGCTTAAAAGTTTATTAAGTTCTAGTTTTCAGATTTGATTAAATAGTAATCAAGTTGTCTAATCGTATACGTGTTAACAGTTCAGAAATCCCATGTCTTCTGAAGGTAGGCTTCACGTATGAACCCCTATTTAGGCCGTTGAGATGGTTTAGCCTAGCAAATGAAAAGCATTAAGTTGGAGCCAGGGAAACAAAATTTACTTTTATCATTTAGTAGTTCTGTGATCTGTATCCATACTTAACTTCTCCGAGCCTCAGTTAACTCAGTTATAAAATGGAAAGCATGATTCTAGTCTTCTGAGGTTACTGTGAGAATTAGAAGATACATGAGATAATCCAGCACTTAACAGATGTACAACATTCTATCATCGTTTAAAATCAGACCACGAGAGAGCATCTAGATACACAATGGAGAACTTATTAATGGGAAAGTATAATTACCTTATGCTTTAACAGTTTCATCCCATAATGTATTAGCTTTTCTGTTCTTGTTTTTTTTTTTAGTGGTGGCTCTTATATTTCCCGCCATTATAGGTAAAACTCAAGTTAATATATAAAAACCCTCACTCTATAAACCACTTCCTTTTCTTATTTCCTCTTTAACAGTACTATAAACTTTGACTCAAATCTTTCTTCTCTTTTCTTTTTTTCTTGTTTTTTTTAAAAAAGCTTCTTGTTCTTAATCATTCAATGTTCTGCTAGGTTCACTCCATTTAGTAACTAAAATACTTTCTTTATCCTTGAGTGTTAGCTACTTTATTTATTTATTTTTAATTATTTATTTATTTATTTTTGGCTGTGCTGGGTCTTTGTGCTGTGTACGGGCTTTCTCTAGTTGCGGCGAACAGGGGCTACTCTTCATTGCGATGTGCGGCCTTCTCGTTGCAGTGGCTTCTCTTGTTGCAGAGCACGGGCTCTAGGTGCACGGGCTTCAGTAGTTGTGGCACACGGGCTCAGGAGTTGTGGCTCACGGGCTCTAGAGTACAGGCTCAGTAGTTGTGGCACACGGGCTTAGTTGCTCCGAGGCATGTGGGATCTTCCCAGACCAGGGCTCAAACCCATGTCCTCTACATTGGCAGGCGAATTCTTAACCACTGCACCACCAGCGAAGTCCTGAGTATTAGCTACTTTAATTATCAAATTCAAAGACTGTTAGTCTTCTGATTGGTATACGTGCTTTCCATTCAACTGGTCCTCAGGACAGAGAACTAAGTTTCATTTCTGTTTTACCAGCTTATTTCACAATAGCAATGAATTAAACTGAATGAAGTACCAGAACAGATTCTTCAAGGTGATGCTAGTTATAAAAGATATTTTGTATTTCATATTAAAAATCTATTTGGTTTTGTACAGAAAGAAATATTATATCCAAAATAATGCTGTATTTTAGAACTGGTCCCAACTGAAATAAGAGTGTATCCTCAGAAAGGTTAAGAATTGCATTAAGGATTTCTCCTTCTGATATTATATTGGTTTAATATCTCTGAAAGTATCTTCCTTTACAGAATTTTAAACTCCTGGACAGTATACACCTTGGAGGTGTTTCTGTTTTTGCAAATGGTAAGGGAATTCTCTAAGGATAAACCACTAAAATATGAAAACAAAACTGCAAATCTGGGGCTAGAGCTTTTGTGTATACTTGAATATTTCCATAATGAATCTTAAAAATATCAAGATAGTTGGGGAGGAGTTTGGAAGATAGGATGAAGAAGAAGAGCATATATGTAGATTTATTGATATTGCTAGTGTTCTAGATCTTGGGTGGTATATTTATGGGTATTTATTATATTATGTTTTATAACATACCTTTACTCAATATATTATTTAGAATTATTTTTTAATGAAACAACATTTAATTTGCCTTTCTGACAACTTTTTATTTTAAAGTATCAGATATGCAGAAATGGTGAAAGGATGATACAGAAAAGCATTCATATATCCCCAGTAAGTTCAACAATTTTTTTTTTTTTGCGGTATGCGGGCCTCTCACTGTGTGGCCTCTCCCGTTGCGGAGCACAGGCTCCGGACACACAGGCTCAGTGGCCGTGGCTCACGGGCCCAGCCGCTCCACGGCATGTGGGATCTTCCCAAACCGGGGCACAAACCCGTGTCCCCTGCATTGGCAGGCGGACTCTCAATCACTGCGCCACCAGGGAAGCCCTAAGCTCAACAATTTTTAACGTTACCAAATTTTTAAATATTTGTCTATATACATGTGTAAATTAATTTTCTTATGGAAATATTTGAAAGTCATTTGCAGACATATGAAACTTCCCTCCTTAATATACTTCATCATACAGCTTCCAAGAATGTTCTACTTTATCCCAATGCCATTATTACATGCAAGAAAATTTTTAATAATTTCATAACGTTATTTAATATCCACTCCATATTCAAATTCTTCCGATTGTCTACAGATACTATATATATATATATATATATATATATATTTGAATGTATTGAATTTGACATATTGAACTTGATGTTTGTCTCTTTTATTTTCTTTTTTTATTATTATTTTTTTTTTTGCGGTACGCGGGCCTCTCACTGTTGTGGCCTCTCCCGTTGCGGAGCACAGGCTCCGGACGCGCAGGCTCAGTGGTCATGGCTCATGGGCCCAGCCGCTCTGTGGCATGTGGGATCTTCCCGGACCGGGGCACGAACCCGTGTCCCCTGCATTGGCAGGTGGACTCTCAACCACTGCGCCACCAGGGAAGACCAATGGTTGTCTCTTTTAAACCAGAACAATTTTGACCATTTTTTTATGACATTGACTTTTTGAAGAGTCTAGGCCAATTGTCTTGTATAGTTTATTCTATACCCTGATTGTTTCTCATGATGTTATTTAACCTGTTCCCCTATTCACTTTATTTTATGTAGACTGAAGTTTAGATCTGGATTTGATTAAAATCAGATTAAGCATATTTGTGAAGAATACTTCATTCACAACACAGTAATGTTGTGACTTCACATCTAACTAGGAGATATATAATGTCAGGTTGTCCCACTACTAGTGATGCTAAGTGTCATCATTAAATTCAGATTGTAACTGCCAGATCTTTATGTTGGAAAATTAATAAGTAATCTGAAAAGTGATACTTGGGCACTGTGGGGTTATCCTATTCTCCCGGCATTCTTCTACTCAGTGGTTTTAGCAGTCATTTATTTCAGAATCTTATTTTCTAATACTGTCATACTAATAGGAAATTTTTTCAGTACCGCCCCCCTTTATTTTTAAAGAATTGCATCAGGGTGCTAGATCTTTAGCCAATATAAATGGATTAAATTTAATATAATTATCATTTATTAGAACCACTCTATAGTTAGACTGACTTTGAAAGATTATTCTTTATTATAGTGGTATGGACTGAATTGTGTCACCCCAAAATTCGTATGTTGAAACCCTAACCGCCAAATGTGATGGTATTTGGAGATGGAGCCTTTGAAGATAATTAGGTGTAGATGAGGTCATGAAGGTGGGGACCCCATAATGGGATTAGTGCTTTTATGAAAAGAGATACCAGAGACCCTGTCTCTCTCTTTCCCCATCATGTTGAGGTCTCAGAATGAAGATAGCCATCTGTAAGTCAGGAAGAGAACCCTTACTAGACACTGACCATACTGGCACCCTGATCTCAAATGTCCAGCCTCCAGGACTGTAAGAAAATAAATTTCTGTTGTTTAAGCCACCCAGTCTATGACATTTTGCTATGGCGGCTTGAGAAGACTAATACATAGTTTTCTAAGTATTATAAAACCCTTTGTTTGTCCCACCCCGAGTCCTACCAAATTTCTCACATATTGCCAGACATTTTCTTAGGAAAAATGACCCTCTGCTCTGAATTACACAAGCTGAAAAACATTGATTAGCATATTTATTGCTATTTCTTGTGTACTCATTACAGTGCAGACAAAGGTGATCTTAGCAAAGGATTCTCATGGTTGCCTTCCCCATGGAAGACTAATGGGGCCAACTTTTCACTATTATAAATAGTGAATATTGTTGACTGTATATCTTTCTCCTTAAGGTAGGTTCTCCCCCCACCCTGGACCTTTATTGAGATATAATTTACATATTAATTTAAGGTAGTCAACAATGTTTATTTTATACGCTTACACATTGCAAAGTGACTATAGCCATAGCACTAGCTAACATTTGCAACACATCACATAATTACCATTTCTTTTTTATGGTGAGAACATTTAAAATCTAGTCTCTTAGCAACTTTCAAGTGTGTAATACAATCACTGTGTTGTACCTTAGATCCCCAGAACTTACTCATCTTTAACTGGAAGTTTATACTCTTTGACCAACATCTCCCCTTTCCCCCACCCTCCAGCCCCTGGTAACTACCATCTAGACTCTGTTTCTATGAGTTTGGCTTTTATAGATTCCACATATAAGTGAGATCATGTAGTATTTGTCTTTCTCTGTCTGACTTATTTCACTTAGCATAATGCCCTCAAGGTCCATCTATATTATCACAAAGAGCAAGATGTCCTTCTTTCTCATGACTGAATGATATTCCATTGTATGTATGTTCTTTGTCCCTTCATCCACTGATGGGCACTTAGGTTGTTCCTATATCCTGGGTATTGTGAATAATACTGTAATGAACATGGGGGTGCAGATATCTCTTTGAAATCCTGTTTTCATTTCTTTTAGATGTATACCCCAAAGTAAGATTGCTGGATCATATGGTAGTTCCATTTTTAATTTCTTGAAGAACCTCTATACTGTTTTCTGTAGTGGTTGCACCATTAGTGTAAATTCTTAAAAGTAGAAAGCTTGGTCAATGTTATAAACCTTCTTAAGGCTTATGATCTGAATTTCTGGCTAGCTGTCTATAAAGATTGTACCAAGTTCCATTTACACAAGCTGTGTTTGCGAGTGTTCACTTAAATATCACACTCCTCAGTGCTGATCATTATAATTAAAACTCATTTCTGAATATTATAGGAAAATGTTTTATTTTTCTTTGATTATATTTTTTCATTTTAATTAAACTTTTTTTTTTTGGTAAATTGTTTTGGTCATGCCATTGCCAATTTCTCTACTGCAGTTTCAGCATTTTCTTGATGAATGTTGAATGACCATAAATCAGGTTATATTTTACTGCAGATTATTTTTTACAGTTTGACTTTTGAAGAAGGCTGTTTTACTAGGGATGCCATGGTCCTGCTAGCATTAGTAGGACACTGGGAAATGTGAAAACAGTGTTTCTCTGCATCTTATTTCCAGAAAGCTTATTTCTAGTACATATGTATGAGAATCAGACAGGCTAAGTGATTTAAAAATCAATGCCATTTATAAGTGGATATTTGATTTTAATAAATATTTCAGAAATAAATATGAATGTATTTACCAAGTATCCACAGCATAGCACTGAACATGAAGCAAATTTTAAAACCCTTCTTTCATTTTTACTCAATGATTATGTAGAAATTTTCTTATAGTATTTTTTATATGGTCATGCTTTCAACTACCAGAGTATATACATGGACATACTGTAGAAACTTTAAAATTATAAATATTCTAGGTCTGTTTTGAAATTGAAATTTTTGAACTGTAAAGATCCTTCTTTAAGCACATTTTCTTCCTTCTGCAAGTTTTCCTAACTTAAAACCTTGTACACTTGGTCAACCTTGTACACTTGGTCAAAGATGTGAAAACCAGTAATGTTCAACTCTGTTTACCAAATTGTGTTAAATGATATTGCTATATTGCATAGCCAAATGGCAACTTCTTTTTATTTTCTATAGTTAGTCCATCTTATGGTTACTCAACTAATGCTCAGTTCCACTTTGAGGAGCGAACGCAGCCTATGGGCTGAGACATCTGAATCTCAGTTTTTGTCATCAGTGATATAACCTGATAAATTGTCATTACAGTGATATGCTCTGCAGAAATATAGGATTTTGTTTTTATCAGTTATACTTTGCTTTATTTTGCAGTTACTTTTATATTTGGCTAAATCTGCTCACCCTCCTTTCAGTATTGTAACTCTCAGAGGGCAGAGATATGTCTTCCTGTATCACTCCATCCCTGCAAAGAATCTTGATGTGAATTTAAGTCATCCTGTTTTGTTTGTGTTAAAATTACTTGAAAATAACTATCAACTCTACCCTGTTTAAAAAAAATAAAACTCTATAATCCTGTGACAATATATACCCACATTTCATAATCCTTAGAGCTCTTCTAATTTCTAGTTTAAATCCTCCCTGCTGTAATTTCCATCTGCCACATGGGACTGAGAGTAATTGTTTTCTATCTTTTATGTAGGAAACCTTTTCGTACTCAAAAATGAGAGTCAGTTTCTCTTAAACATTCTAACCTTCAGGTCACATAAAATTCAACTTGTTAACTCACACTGCTTACTACCGAACTTTGAATTATGTCTGTCCTTTGTAGCGGAATTTCCCAAAATTGCCACAGAGAACTTTACCAAATTTCTGACTAATACATTGTTGTTTGCACAGTGTGAAATCATTTGTATGCTTGTGGCATCCAGAGGTCAAGGGAATCATGAAAACAATAGCAAACTTAGGACATGAAAGAAATTAGTGAAGACCAGATAACCACCCCTATCAGCCCTCTGGAAAAAGAATCAAGTACCAGAAGTTTTGTTTAATGTGGTATCTTTTCTGTTATTCATCCTGTGAGCCTAATAGAGGGAAATGTTTCTTCTTCCCTCCTAGTGTACTGATATAAGTAGCTAGGTAGTAACTGCCAATTCAAATTCCATGAAATAAATTGAGATTTTCTATCAGATTAGGTTTGAGGGACAGAATTAGTCAATGGACTCTAGTTTGTGTACGTGAAGACACTGAAACTGATACACTGAAATGTGCGTTTAGAGTATGATCTTAATATTGACGTTGACACAAATATTGTCATTTCCTGGGACTATAGTATGATCACTTTCCACCTCTGTCTTCTATCCAATGGTGTGTGACCAAAAAACACAGAACAGCTGATTTACCTTTATGGCCTGTGAAATAGTGACCATGGTTTCATTAGTTCAGGCTCTACTACCCCAAAATAACTGACCGAAGAAAAGTCTGTTCTACACTCTTCCAATATTTTCTCTCTCACATGGCAAAAGTGAATAAAAATTTACTTTGAGCATGTTCATTTTGCCACTTGACTTTCCTGTGCGGCAGCAAACCCTGTTTCCTCTTAGTCATGACCAGTCACTGTACCAAGTTCACCCAGGGGATATGAAGAGCTGGGCTCCACAGCTTCCAGCTCCAATGCCAATGACACTGCTAGGTATTCCCAGGTGCTGCTGCGGCCACTGAATACTGGTTGCTACCCCAGCTCCCCATGTGGCTCTTTGTCCTGCCCCTGACACTGCCAGATGAATCTACCACCTCCCTAGAACTTTATGTCACTAGCTCCAGATTGAAAATCCTGAAGAGTCTGATCCTGATAATTGGCTGAGCCTTGCTCACGTGCCATGTTCTAACTACCACACTTCCTGGGAAAGCAAGGATCCATCCTTTTCAGCCTCTTTACTGAGAGGTAGACTCTGCCATCTATGAAGATTCAAAAGGTGGGGAAGTTCCCCAAATGTGAAAAAGGGATTCAGACAAATACACTACAAGTTGGGAAATGATATGTACGTTCTGAGGTTGGAAAGCATGGAGAAAAAGTGGGGGAAAAACTCTGGAAGTTGGACCCAGAACAAGGGGAACCCTGGAAATCAAATGAAGGTATTTAGACTTTATCTGTTAGGCAGAAGTCACTGGAAATGCCTGCACAAAGGGATCAAAGTGGGCTTTAGGAATATTAATCTGCAGCAGTTAGCACAGAAGAACATTTGGAGAGAGGAGATTTTGGAGACAGAAACCAATGAGCAGTCCAGGGAGTTATCTGTATATAAAGCGATACATGTCTGATCTTGGATAGTGTTTGTAGCAATGCAAGTGAAAGAATAGGTGAGAGGATTGTAGAGATAAAATTCTCGAGCTCCCTAAAAGAACCCACTTCTTTCCAATTTTCTCAACAGCATAAATACCAACATCTTATTCAGAAGTATTCTATTCCAGGGACTTCCATGGCAGTCCAGTGGTTAAGACTCCACACTTCCACTGCAGGGGGCACAGTTTCGATCCCTGGTCAGGGAACTAAGATCCCACATGCTGCACTGTGTGGCCAAAAAAAAAAAAAAGTATTCCAATGTGAACTAAGTAGTTTGCCTAGGGTAGTAGTCCTCAGAGTATGGACAGCTCTGGTTCCTGAGACCCTTGCAGCAGTTCTGCAAGGTTAAAACTATTTTCATAGTAATACTAAGGTGTTATTTGCCTCTTCCACTATGGTAACATTTGCACTGATGGTACAAGAGAAATAGTGGCTAAAATGGCTCCTTAACAGGAATCAAGGCAGTGGCACTGAACTGTATCAGTAGTATATAGTCATCATTGTATCTGCATATTTGTGTCAAGCAAAAAAATAGTCATTCTCACTTAAGAATATCTTTGATAATGCAGTAAAATGTATTAATTTTATTAAATCTTGATTCTTAAGTACACAGTTTTTAATAATCAGTGTGATGAAATGGGAAGTACCTATAAAACACTTCTACATATCGAAATGCCTAGTTCTTCCAAGGAAAAAGTTTGCATGATTGCTTGAATTACAAGCCAAACCAGCCCGTCACACCCCCA
Source organism: Delphinapterus leucas (assembly GCF_059928025.1). Classification (NCBI taxonomy): domain Eukaryota; kingdom Metazoa; phylum Chordata; class Mammalia; order Artiodactyla; family Monodontidae; genus Delphinapterus; species Delphinapterus leucas. Next base: position 28,715,317 of record NC_143146.1, on the reverse strand, counting down.
CTACCCTGTAGCACATCATTTTTACTTGAAAGAACAATTGACAGACAAACTATGATTTTGGGGGGCCTTAGCTATTTGGCAGATATTTTCTTGAAAGTGAATGAAATGAGTCTGTCACTTCAGGAAAAAATAGTGTATTTTTTGCCAGTGATAAAATTAGTATTTTGTAAAAGTTGTATCTGCCACCATGAACTTGACAGCTTCCTAACATCTAAAGATTTTTCTAATGAGATTGTTGGTTAAATTAATGGATGTGATTTTTAAAAATATTATGTCATGAACTGAGTCAACGTTTGGAAGATCTGTATAACTCAATGAGCCAACAAGTGCCAAATGGCCAATGCAGGATGTTACAAAATCATGGGAAAGAAATCTATTCGAAGTGCAAGATAGACCAATAGATTTTAATGTAACAGAGAATAAAAAATTCACTGGTATGGTTTTAAATTCCATATTGCATCTAACCTCTTAAAAACTACCACTGCCCAGTTATCAATTGAACAATATCTGTAATTATCTGAAAAGGCTATTAAAATACTCCTCCCTTTTCCAGTCACACAGCTAAAACTGGATTTTCTTCATCTACTTCAACCACAACCTATCATAGCCGATTAAATGTAGAAGCAGACATGAGAATCCAGCTCTTTTCTATTTTAAGCCAGATATTAAGCAGATTTGCCAAAATGTGAAACAATACGACTCTTCTCATTTTCCAGTTTTGGAAAATATGTTATTTATGTTAGCATACAAAACATTTACTATTGCTATTTTTTCATAGAAATAACACTTTCCTAATTTTTATTGTTATTATTTTAAGTGACATCATTAGTCACCAGAGAATACAAATCAAAACCACTTCATATGTACTAGAATAACTATAATAATAATTTTTAAAAAGTAAGAAGTGTCAGTGAGAATGTAAAGAAATTGTGCCCCTCATACGTTGCTGGTAGGAATGTAAAATGGTATAGCCACTTTGGGAAACAGTTTGATAGTCCTCAGAAAGTTAACTGTAGAGCTACCACATGACCCAGCAATTCCATTCCTAGGTATATACCTAATGGAATTGAAAACATATGTTCACAGAAAAGCTTGTACACAACTGTTCATAGCAAAATTGTTCATAATTCCAAAAAGTAGAAACAATCCAGGTGTCTATCAACTGATGAATGGATAAGCAAAATATATCCCCACAATGAAATATTATTCAGCCATAAAAAGGAATAAAGTACTGATTCATGCTGTTGATACATTATGGATGAACCTTGAAAACATTATGCTAAGGGAAAGAAGTTAGACACAAAAGGTCATATATTGTATGATTCCATTTATATGAAATGTCCAGAATAGACAAATCCATAGATACAGAAAGTAGACTAGTGGTTGCCAGAGGCTAGGAGGAGGAGGGACTGGAGAGTGACAGGTAAGGAATAGTGGTGATATTGCACAACCTTGTAAATATACCAAGAAAAAAAGTGTAATGTTAGTGATTAAAGTTATCCCCATTGCAAAAATGATTTGAGTAGTAGCCACAGAGACTAGAATGATATTGTTGAGCATAAGGAAAATCTCATTTTAGGGGTTAGAGATTCCCAAAATTTGTCCTAAGTTCCAAGCTTAGTTTCCAGAGCTAACTCTAGATCCAATCAGCTAGGATTTTTTTTTTTTTAATCCTAGCCTTGCATTTCAGCTTGGGAGTAATTTCTAAAAGTGTTAAATGCTTATTCATCTTGCATGTGGACTTTTGTTTGCTTTTTGTACAAGTTTTAACCAATAATGGGATATTTATTATTACTGAAAGACAAAAATTACTAAATTACTGAATATTACTGAATGACAAATAAAATAACAATACAAATTGTGAGACAACTGTCTATTGACAACATAGAAAATGGGGTCACTGAAAAGTGTTAATTATAGAAAAAACACTTCGCAATTTTTTTTGTTTCATTGTATCATTTAAAATTGGTTTAATTTCCATTTTTGAAGATAAAAACTTTTCTCCTCCTCTTTCACTGAGAACAAATTGTAATTAACAGAAACACAACAGCTATTAGCATAACAATAACTTCCTTGGCATTAGAGAAGCTTGTTATTTGGTTTTCTTTAAGTGTGTCTCTGTAGGACACATCAATATTTTTATCTTAATATTTTGTGATCTTTCCATTATTTTCTGAAATCTGAATTTGAGTACATAATATACCATCATGTTTCTTGCCAGCATACCTATGAAAATCCCTCTTAAATTTTTACAGTTTGACCTCACCTCACTTTCCATTTGTACCAGCTGCCACTTCCTCCTATGCTTTAGCTAGAGATTGGTCTTCTCCACAGTACCCAAATTAGCTATGGTCTTTAATGTTTGTCAAAAGTGAGTGCCACTCTTCTTCCTTTCCCTGGAGTTCCCTTCACCTTCTTAGCCTGCCCAATTCTGTTCTTTGTGCTTTTCTTTGTGAAGATAGACCTGGCTCCACCACAAAGAATCCATCATTCCTAGCTTGCGTTACCACCACACTCTACTGCCAACCTCAGGCCTGGTGTCCAGCAGTAGTTTTTCACACTGCATACACTCTAGGGTACTTATGCAGAGGTGCCTCAAAATTCTCCTCATGTGCCTGAAGATTTACCTCTCATTGTGGAGAGAAAAGAAAATAAACTCTGGAGTCAGACAGATCTTAGTTGGCATTTAAACCCCACCCCTCATTAGCAGGGTAACCTTGGTGACTCATTGAGTCTCCATGGCTTTAGTTTCCCATTTGTAAAATTGGTTGAATAATACCAAGCTCATAGGGACATTGTGAAGATTAAATCAGACTCTGTATATATTGTGCCTGGCCCATTAATAAATGTTAACTCCTGAGTTCCCCTTTCAGCATGTAACATGTATAATTTTAACAATATGTTTACATTGTCCACTGTGTTATACTAGCAGAGAGACAGACAGACAGACAGGCAGACAGACACAGCACAGTGTCCGGCCTAGACCAGGCACTCAATAAATCTTTGATGAATGAATGGATAGCTGTGATTTCTTTCCAGTTTTTTTTGGAAGTTGTGGCTTTGTGCCTGCCTTAAGTGAACAGTTCTGTATTCATCAGACATGTGTCCGATTCAAATGGAAAATTGGATGAGGTTGCAGCTATTTCACCTTCTCCATCATCTCCAACTTGTTTTGGATTCCAAATGGTCATACATTTTAGAATCCTTAAAAGAAATTTAAAATTAAAGATACTTCTTCTGAAACTAACGGAACATTGAAAGCAATTATACTCCAATAAAGATGTTAAAAAAAAAGAAGAATCCGCCTGCCATTGCAGGGGACACAGGTTTGAGCCCTGGTCCCGGATGATCCCACATGCTGCAGAGCCACAAAGCCCTTCTGCCACAACTACTGAGCCTGTGCTCTAGAGCCCACGAGCCACAACTACTTAGCCCGTGCACCACAACGACCGAAGCCCATGCTTTTAGAGCTTGTGCTCCACAACAAGAGAAGACACTGCAGTGAGAAGCCCGCGCATCACAACGAAGAGTAGCTCCGACTCACCGCAACTAGAGAAAGCCAGTGCACAGCAGTGAAGACCCAACACAGCCAAAAATAAATAAATAAGTAAATTTATAAAAAAAATAAAGTCTACATTATCAGGAAGAGCAGTTAAGGTAATGATATACAAAAAAACGATGTATGCAAAAGTGGAAAACTGTGGTGTCAGATGTTCCTTTATTATAAAATTTTATAAATTGAAAAAAAAAGATACTGCTTCTCATGTTTGTACCCCTTTTATTTAGCTTTTCCTTCCATTTAGATTATATTGTTCCATGAAGTTCCAGAGCAGACTTTCCTCAGTTTCATCATGGTTAGTTTTCAAATAATTTTTCAGATAAAAAGGTATCTATTGAACATCTATAAGCACTTCTGTTTTCTCTCTTAAAATTAGCCAGGCTCAACGATGGCTTGTTAAGTCATTCGATCTCATAGGTATGCTTAGAGAACAAAAAAAATGACAATCTTAATTATTGCTATGAAAAATCCATAAAGATAAATGGTTGGTAGTTGGATAATAGCTTTTTATTCAACAAAGGATGAGATATTTAATGGGAAAAGAGGGTTTTTCTTTCAATGCTGTATTAAAAGTTTTCATACATTCAAGTGTAGAGTTATTGTCTTAGAAGTTACAATAGTTATTGCAAGTTCTTTTCTTTTAGTAAATTTTATTAACCATGAAAAGATCTCTCTGGGCAATGCTTTTGATCCTGAACAAAGCTAGCCATATGTGTCTTTTATGAAATTTTTATACTGGAATGAAATAGTAAAAGCAAATATTAGGTAGCTTCTTCAAAAGTAATTATACGAACCAGGATACTATTGAAAAGTAACTCATTTTAATCATTTTAGAGGTTAAAGTTCAGAGAAGGATCTGGCTTTGCCTAGAATACTCAGAAAATGCTAAGCAGAGTCCATGTTTGAGTGGAGTCTTGAAGAATTAACAGGAGTTTGCACGACGAGGAAGTGAGGAAAACATTTTAGGCAGAGGGACTAGCCTTCACCAGTTGATGTTGGGTTTGGCTTTTATGCAACAGCCGTACAAATGTTGAAAACAGCTATTATGATAACTGTCAGTCTTTGCTCTTTAGAGAAATGTACATGTTAAGACAATGGAAAGAATAGGCAATTTCTCTCTTTAGCCTCCTTTTCTCTCCTGGAACAGGTTGCCTAGCAAAATAGGCTGAGTAAAGTTCCAGTTTGCTACCAGAGTGTTTCTAAGGATGTTAGGTTACTGTCATTCCCCCAAAAAACATCTGTACTCTTCAACTTTCTTTTCCTACATTGTTTATAAAAATTATAAAAACTGCAACTCACACATACAACCTGCCTTAGAGAAGGTAACTGGTCTTTCCTGAAGCCAAATCTTCAATATTTTCTATGATCTACAACTTGTTTTCTATATTATCTTGTTCCCATTTATTCCAGTCTTTATCTTGGGGGAAGAATCCGTGTCTTGAACTTCTTTATATATATATATTTTTTCTAGTTATTAGGCTTTTTTTTAATTGGGGTATAGTTGTTTTACAATGTTGTGTTAGTTTCTACTGTACAGTGAATTGGATTTCCCTGTGCTATACAGCAGGTTCTCATTAGTTATCTATTTTATACATATTAGTGTGTATATGTCAGTCCCAATCTCCCAATTCATCCCACCCCTCTATGTTTTTCTATAAGACTTTAATATAGTGCTAGAATCTAGAGAGATCTATCTAGAAAGTTTGAGTTTCCTGAATACCTATTAGATTGCTTCTTGACTTGCCCATCATGAGGATGAGAGAAACTGCTGAAAAATATGTAAGGCTAATGAAACTGTAATTACAGTGGTGGAAGGGAATGTGTGTTGGATATTTCCCAATGCCCTTCTAGACCCTCTCTCTACCTACTCTGTCTGGTCCTTATGGATTGTATTAATTTTCTCCCTTGCCCTCTGGCTTCTACTGGGTTCAGACAATACGAGGCACTGGAAGGAAATCTGAAGGGCAGAAGGAGTGGAGATAGGGTATTTATTCACCCAGTTCCCTCTCTGCAGGGCCTCATAGCTGCTTTCTTCTCCCTGAGTCTACAGCTTCTTCTGAGCATCCTTCTCCTGCACATACAGCTCCAACCTTCTTCAGGTTCCAGTAATTGCCTACTCCTTCGGATCTACGGATGGTCATGACTCCCAATTATTTAGCCTTGGAGTGCTTCACTTTCACTTGTTGATTTCCTTAACCCTGCCCACCCCTTCAAAGATCTCTCCATTAAACCCTCTCCTTACTAGTCTATATCCTGCTGGGATTGTTACTGATACAGGTGGTGGCATAACTTTCTGACTCACTCTGGAAATCACAATTTGCATTTTATTTGTTTTTATAGAGTGAAATGTTTTCCAGTCCAATGTGAATATTTATTTCTTAGAAATAAAAACAAAAACCCCCCAAAACACAGACATATAACCTTCTGAGATAGATGTTTGAGGAGACTGCATATAATTTTAAGCTATAACCTTCAGTGATTTGTGGAGCAAACCAGATTTCTTACTCAACACTGCACTTTTATAAGCTTGTTTATGTAACAAAGATGTTTCCTGCACAACGATTCAGTGATCCCTTATGAACCAGCCTTGTTCATTCTAACACATTGTTTTGGGAGCTTAATTGACTCAGTCCTCTCATACAAGGTAAAATTGCTCAGGAACCCCTTTGACTATTAGGGTAGTTATCTAGATGACAGTGAATTAAATGTTTGTGTGAATAACAAATAATATTTACACTGACTCTACTTTTTTTCCCCAATAGAGAGCGAGTAATAAAAAAGATCACAATATTATTAGAAATGACAGAAATATTGACCTTTAGGTAATTCTTTTTAAAAAAATAAATTTATTTATTTATTTATGCCTGTGTTGGGTCTTTGTTGCTGTGCATGGGCTTTCTCTAGTTGCAGCGAATGGGAGCTACTCTTCATTGTGGTGCACGGCTTCTCATTGTGATGGCTTCTCTTGTTGCAGAGCACAGGCTCTAGGTGTGCAGGCTTCAGTAGTTGTGGCACATGGGCTCAGTAGTTGTGGCTCATGGGCTCTAGAGCACAGGCTCAGTAGTTGTGGTGCACAGGCTTAGTTGCTCCATGGCATGTGGGATCCTCCCGGACCAGGGATTGAACCCGTGTCCCCTGCATTGGCAGAAGGACTCCCAACCACTGTGCCACCAGGGAAGTCCCTAGGTAATTCTTGATTTATGGAAGAATAAGGTAATTCTAAAATATTACCGCTGTTAAGGTTTTTTTCTTTTGAAGAAGAAACTTTCTCTTTCAGTTAAGGTCATTCATTCATTAGCTATTTTATATTATGTTCTATGACTTTTATACTCATGCTTCTGCAAATAAGAGAAATATTTAGTTGATAGAAATGTTACTCTGACAATAATCTTAATTCCTTTTTAAGGTTGTTTTGTAATTAGTACTAGGAAGTGTATACTTTTTGAAGCATATTGAAAAATAATTTCTCTAGGATCTTCTTTCTTCATTTTTCTCTTGGAGCCAATTTTTACCTGAGTTAATGAACAAATCCCTCAACATGGCTGGAAGCTATCATAGCATGAGCTCTAAAAAATAAAAGGTAAATGAATGAATGAGATTTTTCTATATAACTTTAAAAATAGTTTAATGAAGCAATATATAATTTATGCATTCATCTGTTCTTTCAGAATATATTTGAATGCCTTCTCTGTTTCAGACACTGGACTAGGCACTAAGGATACTCTGGGTAAAAGCCAACGTAATGGCAATATTTCTTGTAATCAGGGGTTATGTTCAAATATTTAACAACTCACACATCACAGTCCCATACAATCAGAAGCAAAGCCAGCAGTAAACAACAGATTCTGCTGGATCAGCAGTAAACACACTGCATCCCAGCTGAGTGTCTCCAAGACCTAACTCTTCTTGGTTTCATCCCTTGTAGCCTCTGGACCATTCACTGGGGATTTTCACTTGCTTCTCAGTTGAAACCAGGACAGCTGGGTCTCCCTTCCTTGCTCCGTGTCCTCTGTTCCTGTGATTCTGGACTGTACCAGGCCCTTTGACCTTCCACTGCTCCTTCAAGAACTTCGGCCCGTCAGTCCCAGGTGCCAATTTGAATTTTGAGTCTTGACTTTCTCAGCTTCTGGTGATCCCCTTGATTTTTTTGTTACACACTTGTTTCTGGGTTCCTGATTGTATTCTAATATATATTCTACTTTTTCCGTCTCCACCATCGTCTCCCTCCTTGGACCATTCACATGGCACTTCATCTCTGTTTTTCTTATGGTGTTTGTTTCTCTTGCTTATTTAAGTAAAGGTCTTAACACCCCTTCTAGATTTAAACTCTTTGATATAAGGGACCAAGTCTTATAGAAATGGAAATATACCAACGAGTGACATCTAATATTAAGGAATTATTGTTACTTTCTTCAGTATTATAATGATATTATGATTATGGTTTTAAAATTCCGTACCTAATACAGATATACAGTGATATATTTATAAGGTGAAATATGATACCTGGCATTTATTTAAAAATACCCCAGGAAACAAGCTTTTGGGTATGGAGAAGGTAAAATAAGGATAATTAAAAACTGGTAATTATTAAAGTTGGGTGATGGGAACATTGAGGGGTCATTGTATTTTATCTCTACTTTTATGTGTTTGAAAATAAACATAGATAATATAAATTATATATAACTATAAATATAAAGAAATAAAATACACAATAAATATAATTAAAAGTCTATATGAAAATATTTCTTTGTTAACAGAATTGACCCTGAAATTGCCCCTTCCCCTGCTCTAACATGATTGCTGGACAATATAAACATCTTCCCTATGTATCTAAAGGGGTTGTCACCTGGGGTGGCCACTTTGCTCAAAATAGTTTCCTTTTTTCTGGGAATGGATCAAAACACAGAAGTGGGCCTCTAGTGACCATGCCTGTACTGTGTGACACTGCCACTCCAGTCAAAGTTGATTGATCCAGGTGTAGGAGGACAGTTGACACAAGTTGGGCCAATTGTACCCTCTCTTCAGACAATTTGAAACTTATAGGAGAGAAGCACAGACTGGTCTGATTGGAGGCCTGCTCTATTAATGGCAGTGCCCAGAGATAAGGCCTCTTAACTCTTGCTCTGAGGTTTCCTACCTTGTTACCTTTGCACCTGCCTTCCTGTGGTTTTGTTGTCCACTATTCCGCTGATCTTGTGAAATGCCTCAGTATTCATCCAGTAAATCCCCCTCCCCATTTTTTAAATTTGTTATCCAGAGTTTGTTTGTTACTTAGAATTTAAAAAGTTTATCTCATATACCATTTGAATGAGATGAGCTCATTCACGTTACAAGGAATAGAATGTCTGAATGCAATGCAGTTCTGCACATGAAATATTATCATATATTACTATGCAGAGGATTTCCTGTCTTCTGTCTTACTTTCTCACCTCAACAAATAATTATTAAGTAATTATAATTACTTAATAATAATTAAGTACCTACTATGTGCCTACACTGTGACAAGTGCTGACTATTCAATGAGAAGAAAACAGAGTCCCTGCACTCAAGGAGTTTACAGTTTTATGGGGGAGACAGATATCTTCAAATAATGATACTAGCTGTTGTATTATTATAGAGATGAGTATCCAAAATGAAAGGAATGTGTCTCTAAGAAGGTGTAGAACAAGAGAACCTGATTAAGCGTGGATGATGGGGGGTGGGGAGTGAACTTGAGTTGAGGGCTTATTGAGCAATTTATCATTATATGAGAGAGCAGTGGAATAGATATGGGAGTGTAAAATCATTCCTGAAACAATGACCTCCAGAATTCAGTCTAATCAACAAAACAGAAGGAAACAGAATCCCTACATTCAAAAAGATGTTTGTAACTGTCTGATTAATAATTAAGACTAAATTGCAATCGGTTTAATTTTCACCATTAGGGCAGTAGTTAAACTAACCAGTACAATCACTTTATTATAAGTACAAAAGCTCCCTCAGGTTTATTGGTCTGAATTGTGACACATGTATGTCCTTCCTAAGCCAGCTAACAGTAAGAGCCATGGTGGTAGGGTGGATGGCTTAGAGAATAATCATGATTCCTGACCCTCAGGCTAGAGAAAGGCCCAAGTCCCCTAAAGCACATGGCTGTTTTTTGAGCAATGAAGTTGGTAGAAAGAAATGGCTATTGCCTGAACAACTAACAATATGTGAGGCAGATAGGTCAGGTAACCTGGACAGGAAGGATTCTACAGAAGCTGTGGGGAGGAAATCTGATTGGACAGCGTTCAAGAGAGAACGGAAAGAGAACAATTAAAGCAGTAGATATCAACAGCTCGCTTGAGAAGTTTTGCTATAAAAGCTAGAAGAGAAACAAGGTAGTCGCTGGAGAGGGATATAGGGGCCAAGAGAGGTTTGTATGATTAGATGTAAGTATGTATGTATTTAAGATTGGAGAAATTACTGCATGTTTAATGTTGATGGGTATGAGCCTATGAAAAGGCAAAAATTGAGATGCAGAGGAGAGAGGAAAGAGTTGGAATGATATTGTTGGTTAAGAGAGAGGTGGAAGGCATGAATGAATGCACAGGTGGAAGGGTTGGTCTCAGGAGGAATATAATTCATCCACAGTAATAGCAGGCAAGGAAGAGTTCGTGGGCCCAGATGCGGGTAGGTGTAGAGGGTGTGGGAGGCTTGTGTAGATTCTCTTCTGACTGCTTATGTAAAATCCCGGTATATAATGCAGATTAAAGAAATGAATAGGGGACTTCCCTGGTGGCAGAGTGGTTAAGAATCACTGGCCAATGCGGTGGACACGGGTTCAAGCCTGGGAGGCTTCCCAGGCCAATGCGGGGGACACAGGTTCAAGCCTGGGAGGATCCCACATGCTGCGGAGCAACTAAGCCTGTGCACCACAACTACTGAACCTGTGCTCTAGAGCCTGCCTCATTAGCCCAATTAGAGTCTCTGAAAAATTTTGCAGTTTATAGCTTACTAAACTTACTTGCCTAAGTAAGTTTTTTAGATGGCAGAATATTTATTAACATCATAAAGGGCACTTGTGTTCCCCAGAATACAGTTTGCAAAATGCTGCTTAACCATCATAATGCTTGGAATTCCTTGAATGCTGCTCATGCCATTTATGACCGGAATAACAGTTTGTTTAGAAAAAGCCCCATCATCACAAAGATATACCAAGGCATTTATAAGAAGGAAGCCACAGAAGATAGGGATGACTTGTGAACTATTTCTGTGACTTAAACCTATGTCTATCTGCCCTCCAAGGCCTGTGATCTACTGTGTAATGAAGTTAGAAGCACAGTCTTTATACACAGTTTTCTTTATTTCTTTATTTTGACTAATTTCAGTCTCAAAATTCTGTGTCATTTGCGTTTTTGTCTTTGGGATAAAGATTTTTAGAATCAAGAGATATGTACAATAGTTCACGTGTGAAGTGATGCAGTGATATTTGAAAGAAACTGGTTCCATCAAGTAGACAGCATTTGGTAAGTTTAAGAGTGTCACAGGCTTCCCTGGTGGCGCAGTGGTTGAGAGTCCGCCTGCCGATGCAGGGGACGCGGGTTCGTGCCCTGGTCCGGGAGGATCCCACATGCCGCGGAGCAGCTGGGCCCGTGAGCCATGGCCGCTGAGCCTGTGCGTTCGGAGCCTGTGCTCCGCAACGGGAGAGGCCACAACAGTGAGAGGCCCGCGTACTGCAAAAAAAAAAAAAAAGTGTCACTTGTTAAGTTTTGTAGGATTTATTCAAAGGAGTGCCAATTATTTGAAAGAGCGACATACATTTAAATTAAGAAAATGAGAATCTTCCTTGGTGAGCAGAAATGACCTTTGCTGACACATGCTTGTGTGCTTATCTAGAGTAGAGAATTGATGAACAATTTGTATCGAGTACTCGTTACTTTGCCTCTTTCTCTAAGATGTCCGTAAATTGTGTCATTCATTCATTTATTCACTGACTTTTTCAGCTTCCTGTTAAGAGACAATTTTTCACGTGTTTCTCGTGTTTCTGAACATCTTGTGAGCAAAGGTACTGAGATAGTCTTTAGTTCTGGATGATCTTTTCAAAGATGTTTGATAGCGAATAGAAGATAGAGATGGTATCTCCCTCTGGAGCAGAGGGCAAGTTCTTTTGCTGTCCAGTATAATAAAAATAATGTCTCTCTCTGAAGTAACTTTAGACAGGTTTTCTTGTCCATTTTTTATGATAAAAGATCGGAGTTTCTTAAGCCCAGAGTTTTTCAGCTGTGATGCAAATGCATTGCATGAGCAGCATCTACCTAGGCTGTTACATGTAACTCCCGTGGGACTTAAGAGGTAAGGAAGAACCTTACCTGATGGAGAACATTGGCTGAGCCCTGAGACCTTCCTTTTTTTAGGGTGTGTTTTTTAGGGTGTGTTGGTTCCTGGTGCCTGTTGTCTAAGCTCTCTCCAAGACAGTTTTCTGCTCCTGGGACCAGTCTCTCTTGAGGGCTAGGTAGAAATATGGCACTTTGGGCCATAAGAGATCACTCTGGACAAACAAAACCCAAGTTGATAGTGGCTTAAATAGTAACAAATTTCCAAGCGATGTGTCATTCAGTTTTCTCAGTATAAACAGTTATGGTTCCCTCAGGAATTTGGAACTGTTGGCTGTGCTCTTTCTAGAGGCAAATGTGGTTAAAATAGCCGCAGTCAGTCCAAGCTGGCAAGCCAGAGAAGTGGTGGCTAAGCCTCTTTGTACTCATAAATAGACTTATAAAAGTGGATATGCCATAAAATGCAATGGACATGGTGTGATCACATGAAAGTTTGTGGAGACTATAGTTCTTTCAGATTCTTAACTTTGGTGCAATTTATAGTGCCCTTCTAAATGGTTGATCAGCTCTTCTCTTGAAGTTATTGGCAGGATCTACAAAACATAAAAATTTTTATTACCTTAAGGGAAACACTTATGAGCAGTTTAAGTAATTTAGAAGTGTTTAATGTCCTATGTTGCCCTTCAGCTTGATTATCCTTATCTTCAGTGGGGAGTATGCTTCTGGATGTTGAACTTGGAATAAAAAAGGCAAACACAAGTGAGAAAAATCCCAAGCAAAGTGCAGGTCCCAGAACAGAACCAGGTTCAAAAGGAGGTGTGGAAAATGAAGGGCCAAGTTGGAGGGCAATCCAAGAGAAGCTGGTAGAAAGCGACAGCATCAGGAACTCTGGGCCACACTGGATTTCAGGAACATCTTGTTAAGAGGGAAGACCACCTGACTGGAAGTGCAGGAAAGCAAAAGAGAAGTTTAGCTTGATGACAGAGAGACTGGGAAAAGTGAATATGGATTATTCAAGCATATTGGCATCTCAGGGTAGGTCATATAACTATATAGCAAAACAAAGCACCAGACCATGAGTGTCTGACCAGACTATTTTAACAAAGCAAACTAGATGGAAAGGGAGCTACTAATAACCTGCTAAACTATCATCCAGTTGTTCTGGGCTCGGGTGGAACTATGCCTGATAAAGGCTGTGATGTAGGAGCAACTAGAATAAGAATGGGGCCATTTGTATCTCTTTCCTTTGGCTGGGGAACAAAGTTTCCCTGACTGGGAGAATCGTACCAGGCTTGTTTTGGTCAAGAGTCTCTCAACTAAATCCCAGGTGAGATTTAGTTAGTAGGGGTAGAACCAAAGCTAGATGAAGGCATTCAGAGAGGAGATTTGTACACACTACCAAACTGATGGGCCAGACGGCATCAGAAGTTCTGGGATGGGGTCAGGGATAAGCAGTCCTCCTTTCCTTCATTCATTCAGTGTGCCAGGCTCTATGATAGATTTGGGGAATACAAAGGTGAAAAGGTATAATTTAGAGTCTTGTAGGTGAACTAGGCAAGCTGATTACAATCAAGTGTGGTCAGAACCACAAATAAAGATAAGCACAGGACTCTCCAGGAGCCTACAAGGCAGTGGTACGGAGTGCAGATTGTGAAAGATGGCTTTCTGGAGGAGGTGGTGATTGAGCTGTGTCAAAAAAGGCAAGTAGACCATAGGCAGGTAAATGTGAGGATTGTTTTCAACTGAGGTTTGTGCAAATCCTGTAAATTGAAAGACAGCATGATGCCTTCAGGAACTTTCAATATTTCAGGGTAGCTGAGGCTGGAAAGCCATAAAGAGCACCTTGTGCATCATGATTTCTCTACAGAAGTGGAGGAACTCTAACATTCACTTTTAGGTCTCTCAGACCAGCTCCAATCATGGGTGACAGTGTTCTCTTAATTATCTTTGAGTCCTTCTCTAGGCAAGTGCAACCTTGCTGGGATTCCCTCTCATTAGAGAATAGAGTCTAACCTCTCTCTTCAAAGGCTGGGGGGTGGGGTGGAGAGGGAGAGAAGAAATGGCCTCTTTATTGCACATAGACCCACATGCTGAGATTCTAGTACTCTTCCCCCTTAAATCTTTGGAATGAAGTTATAGACCAGCATACCCAGGTCAACCCAGGGTGACTTCTTCCATAAACTCTCCCTCTAGCAGAGGGATATGGACCCATGCCGATCCAAACAAATAGCCGACTCTGGGGCATGCGCTTATGACAATCTTTGGGCCTTTTTTCCTGGGAGGAATTTTTTCCTTTAGGTCCTACAGTCCTTGGGATGAATTCATATTTAGCGTCTTCCTTTCTGTTTTAAAGATGTTACAGAAAATGTCATGTTTGTTTAGATATTATCTATGGTGATGGATTGTTGCTATGAATATTTGAGTTGCTATGAATGCTTGAAGAGGCAGAGTGTGTGTGTTAAAGTGAAAGTACTAGAATGCTGTATTAGCCACAAGATTCTGATGGTTCCAGTGCTAGACTGCAAGTAATGAGTCTTGCCTTGTCCACCTCATGTGGTTATTTGAAAGATTAAATCACAGAAGGTATGTGAAAATGAAGTGTCACTAGGATGCTATACAAACATAAGATGTTATTAATTGACTTGCTCCTTGTCTAGCTTTCTGAAAAAAAAGCATTTACTGGTTATCTCATAACCAGAAATGAGTGACCATGGTATTAAAGACACTTTAATGAAATGTGGACAAATACATTTTTAAGAACTGATAAAATGTCATTTAGGACTGTGTTTTTTAATTAATTTTTTTTGAGTATAGTTGATTTACAGTGTTGTGTTAGTCTCTGCTGTGAATCAGTTATACAAGACTGTTTTTTCATAGCATCTCAATGCATTGAATAACATTTAGGGTTCGTTCCTCTATCTTTATTTAGGGCTCTGCTTGCAAACTGGCAGATATTTGATTCCGTAATTCAACATATTTTGCTGTAGGAACACTGAAATAGGTGGCAATTTTTTGAAAGATAATTGCTTTAAAAGAGAGGTTTAGCTTTGACTGAGAGAAAAGTATTGGTAATTTCCAAGGGTGCATTAAAAATGGGTGTGCAGAATTCAGACAGGAAGCAGTCCAGATCAGTAGGAGTGAGCAGAATGCCTGTTCTAATAGTTTAAATGTGCAAAGGGAGATGAGACATGAGGAAACACATGGAGGTGGAGAAAGATCTGCAAGATGCTCATTATCTTTCAACAAAGGGTGGTGCTCAATATACAAGTATTGCAGAAAGGGTACAGATCTTCCCTTTGGCAGCCATCCATGTCTAGGATTAAATATCTGCCCCAAGCTCCTCCTATCCAGTCATCCTCCCTGCTTGCCAGGGGCACATCTCCCTCTGTCACAAACCTCTGGAGGGAATCCCCTGGGTGTTTTTGTGGGCAGAAGGAGTATCACTCACAGTCACTCGCAAGGCAGTGGACATTGACTCGGGGCTTGGAAACATCCCAAGAAGAAATGGCAGAGACTTATTCTTTTTTTTTTCTTCTTTTTTCTGATTTTCCTGCCCTGATCAGAGAAGGAGTCATATTAGTGGCTGCAGCGGCAACCTGCTGCCACAGGAACTAGGTGCAGGGCAGGGTGTGGTTGCTTTGTCCTTCTGTGCTCAAGGAAGTACATTACTTACACTCAATGAAGAGGATTGACCTCAGATTTATCGAGTATCATTTCTCATAATATTTCTGTAAGTAGGAGACCACGAAATAAAATTAATCATTTCATTTACCAAAACTATATAAATGGACCAGTGTCACACTAGTGTTTGAGAAGGAAACAAGGAAATTTTAAAGCCCTTGAATATTTAGTGTGGCCGGGAATTATATCATATTGATAATATGTTAATCTGATGTTTTCAATGAAGTCTTTCAAATTAGTGCTCACAAATCATCTAATTCTATTTATGGGGGGAATAACTTTGAATACCTTTACAATATATACACATCCACGCCCAAAATACTTTTTCAAATGAAAATTCATAAGTACATTATGAAAACTCTCTTTCAGTACATTAGTTATTAAGCTCTAGAACTAAAATACTAAATTCATTGTTTTCTCAAAACAATATTAAGTTTCATGAATAAGGGACAGGAATCATGTCAATAGCAATAGATGATAGTAATGAAATGTCTGCTGCTTGATAATTTAGCAAGTGCAATGAATGAGTTTTAACTTTGTATTTTATGATGTTATGAAAGGAGGTCAGAAACTTTTTGAAAATACTGCCTGTGTAATTTTGTACTTAGCAAATCCTGTTTTAAGGCTAGTGTGATAAACACATATGTGGAACAGATAGTTCTTGCTGAATGGGTGTGGTAAATCCTGCAGAGTAACTGGTTTTTTCTGTCCGCCCAGGGGCTTGTGTCTGCCTGTTTCTGGAAGGGTGAGTCTGAACCACAGCATGTTTGGGCATTCTTTTCTGCTGCAGAGTGGTTCTAAAGAGGCTAATCTGACATTAGAGCATATGCAAAATGGAAAAGAAAAAACCTCACCAAAAAACCTGTCAAAACCCTGGGAGATTAGGATATGCATAGGATTTTAAATACATGCTCAGTAGGGGCTAGAGCAGACTGGCTTATGAAGCACATTCACAGACTTTCAGATCCACTGAGTACTTGTAGAATCAGAAAATGGACCTTGTGAAGTTTCTTTTTCTTAAAAAAAGATTTTAAGTAAACTTTTAAAAATTGAAGTAGAACATTCATACTGAAAACTGCTCAGATCAAAAGTATATATTTATTGAGATGGATACTTAGATCAGTGAACTGTAGCCCTATGTTTCCTTAATGTCAGCATTCAAAGCTCTAAATTTCACCCTAGGCACAGTTTTAGTTGCATCTTACACATTTGATATTTCACATTTTCTGTTATAATTCAAAGTTTTTATTGTGAACTATTCTTTGACCAATAGGTTCTTTTTAGAAGTGAATGGCTTTTCCCCCCAAACATTTGGACTTCTTCTAGTTACTTTTAATAGTTGATTTCCAGCCTCATTTCATAAGATTAATGATTTAAATTCTTTGAAGTTTGTTGAGACTTGATTTATGGTCCAGCACGTGGTTAATTTTGGCAAATGGTTTATGCACACTTGAAAAAAACATGTATGCTGTTGTACATACCAGTCAAATGAGGCTCATTAATCATGTTTGTTAAAATCTTCTAAATCCTATGATTATTTTTTTTGCTTGTTCTTTGCTGAGAGTGATGCATTCAGGTCTTCAAATCTAATCGTGATTCATCCATTTTTCCTTTGGTTCTGTCAAATTTTGCTTCTTTTGAGGCTCTGTTATTAGAAATACACACATTTATAATCATTAAGTCAATTTAGTGGATTGACCCTTTTATCTTGATCATATATTTGCTACCTCTAGTAATGCCTTTTTCCCCCCGATATTAGTACAGCTCTAGCAACTTTTTTTTGTTATTGCATTGTATACATTTCTCCAATATTTTGTTTTTAATGCCTCCATGTCCTTATGTTTAAGGTGCGTCTCTTTTAAGGGTATATAATTGAGTTTAACTTTAAAGTCTAGTCTGATGGTCTCTCTCTCTCTTTTTTAAATAAATTTATTTATTTTTGGCTGTATTAGGTCCTTTTTTTTTTTTTTTTTTTTTTAAACCTCTCACTGTTGTGGCCTCTCCCGTTGCGGAGCACAGGCTCCGGACACGCAGGCTCAGCGGCCATGGCTCACTGGCCCAGCCGCTCCGCGGCATGTGGGATCTTCCCGGACCAGGGCACGAACCCGTGTGCCCTGCATCGGCAGGAGGACTGTCAACCACTGCGCCACCAGGGAAGCCCGATCTTGCCCCTTTAAGTGTTGCTCTTGAGTGCCTTCAAATAGCTGATTTCTTTTATAGGATTTGACCCAGTTTCTTGGTGAGAGTGTTGGTCTGATACATAGTTGGGGGTGGATGTCCTCTAGATTCCTTTAAGTCAGGTTAAAGCTAGAATATGCAGATTCTCTTACCTGGAAATTCAGTCTGATCAGAACTCGTAGGTGGTTGTTCATCTCCCTAGAATGTGCCATTACTAAGTTTTATTTCAGTGGGAAAATGGGTAAAGGACGCTCATTAATATAAAAGCTAATATAAAAGAAATAATAGAAAAGTGGCCAGGAAATCTATAAACAAATGTTCAACCTCAACAAATATTAAGAAAATGGAAATTGAAACAATGAGATGATTTTCCTTCATCAGATTAAAAAAAATTATTTTCTTGCTGTTGGTGGGAATGTAAATCAACCCAATCTACATTAACAGTAATTATAACTGACATTTATTGAGAACTTCCTATGTGTGTCATGAGCTGTTTTATAGGAAGGAAAAAACTCTCTACACCAACTGAAGAAAAACTATTTTTTCCTACTCACTGCACTCACACAGAATACTTCTATGACCTGCTGTGTGGACTTTTTCCCACACTAACCAATTCTCTGACACCAGCTAGGTGTCCTACAATTCAGTTAGTTCTGACACTATTAACCTGAAGTTAGCATTGGATGCCACAGGTTAAAGGCTCAGTCCCACAAGACTGCCCCCACTTCAGACATCAATAGCAAGTCCCAGGTTCTCACCTCTAGTTCTGACCAATTGGCTATAAACTGGAGGTTCCCAGGACCCCCTCCTTGGGTTTGATAGTTTCTAGAATGGCTCACAGAACTCAGGGAAATACTTATTTACATTTACCAGTTTATAATGAAAGATGTAATAAAGGATACAGATGAACACCCAGATAAAGAAATACATAGGTGAGTTCCGGATAGATCTCAAATACAGGAGCTTCTGTCCCCATGGAGTTGGGGTGTACAACCCTTCCCACACAAGATGTGTTCATCAGCCCGGAAGCTCTTCAGACCCTGTGCTTTAGGGATTTTTATGGAGGTTTCATTATGTAGACGTGATGGATAATACACTCAGTTTTCAGCTCCTGTCCCCTTTCCAGAGAATGGAGAGTAGGACTAAAATTTCCAACTTTCTAATCATGCCGTGGCCCCATCCAGGAGCCCAACAGGAGTCACCTCACGAGAACAGAAGAAGCTTCTATTACCCAGGAAATTCCAGAGGATTTAGGAGATCTGTGTCAGCCACTCCTTTCACTCAGGAAATTACAAGGATTGTAGGAGCTCTGTGTCAGGAAATGGGGTCAAACACCAAATATAAGTATATAAGTAGAAGGAACCAGGGACAGAGACCAATATATATATTTCTTATTATTTCACAGCTATTCTAAATACTTTATATGTTATTTATTCTCACAATAATGTTATCAAGTGAGTATGATTATTATTAATCCTATTTTCAGGAGACAAACTGACATTCTGAGTGCCCAAGATCACTCAGATTGTCAGTGACAGCACTGAAATTAGGACCCAAGGATCCTGACTGCAGTGTGCACATCCTTGCCCACTAATTTAGACTGCCTCTCAACCCTACTCCTAAAACTTTATTCTACTGACATGGTCACACAAATGTACAAAGAGACATGTACAAAGAGTTCCCTGTAATTTTGATTGTAATAGTTAAAAACCAGGAACAAATGAAATACTCATCTATCTGGGATTGTAGAAATAAAGTCATCCATGCAAACTATCCAAGCAATGGAATTATCTTAGTAAGAATAAGGTAGATCTAAACTTACTGACATGGAAAAGTGTCCAAGATACAGTTTTAATGAAGAAAAGGTTAAAAAGCATTTTGGTAAAAAAAATTAAATATGTATATATATAGGTATATATGTAGATAGAAATGTCCATATTGGTATACACACCAAATTGTTAATAGTGGTTTCCTCTGTGAGTAAGATTTATGGGCGGTGGTGAGGGAGGACTTCTGCATTTTAAATTATACATGTCATATTATTTGTACTTTTACATATTGAATATGTGTTACTTTTTTATTTGTTAAAATATTTTTATTTTAAAAGATTTAAACATATACAGAAGTAGAAGATAGAATAATGAATCTCCATATATGTATACCATCTAGTACAGCCAACAATTATCAGGGTTTTTACCTTACTTACTGCATGTATTCCCCACCTCTTTTTACTTTGCTAAAATGCCTTACAGCAAATCTCAGACAGCATACCATTTCACTCCTAACTCAGTATGCGTCAATAAGAATTATAGAAATTTTATTTCACAACCACAGCGCCATTATCATACCTCACAAATTGAAAATAATTCCTTGGTATCATGTAACACCCAGGCCATAATCAAATTGTCCCAATTGTCTCAAAAATGTCTTTTTACAGTTGGTTTGTTTAAAACAGGATCCAAATTAGGTTCTCACATTCTATTTAATTATTACATTGTTTTTGACTCTTTTAACTTGGAACATTGTCCCTCACTTATTTTTTTCACACCATTGACTTGTAATTTAGTAATTTTAAAAGAATTCAAACAGGGATTCCCACAGCTACTTAAGTCAGGTGGCAACCCATGTCACACATTAAATCCTATGGAAATAAGACATTTTAATCCTATTTGTATTTCTTCCTCCCATCGTCCATCAATATTGTACTTCTCAATTAACCAGTATTTGCTGAATGTCTAAGATGTCAAGCAAAAGACATTTTGAGAGAATAACAGTAGAGGAGAGGAGAAATACAAAAGGAAAAAAGACAAAGTCATCAAATTTTTAAGCTCATTAAACATAGCAACTGGACTAATTTTAAAGTTCTGATAGTTTTGCTTTATATTAGAAATTGGGTTAGTCAATATCATAGTTAAAATGGCCATAAATGTATTTTGTGTTAAATTTCACTTTAATGTTCTTTGGTAAATCACACTTTTTTCTTCTCTCTCTTCCTCTCTCTTCTTCTCAGTCTCTGTCTCTCTCCTTCTCTCTGTCTCTGTCTTTCTTCTCTAGATATAATCAGAAGTCATGGGTGTGGGTGCTGACGTTTTCTTTAATATTCTAGTGAATTTTAAATACCTTGCCTTTGAAAAGATCAGAAAGTTTGAGAACTTTCAAAGAAGGCCAAGTCAGCATAATTACAATCTCAGGCAGAATTATTCAGGACAATTTAAAAGTATTCAATGCATAATAAATAAAACTGTGCCTCATTGTCAACAGCATTTGAGAGAGAATGCCAAGATGGAACAGTATTATTCTCCCTGATCCAAGGGGATCTAATTAGCACTAAGGTGGGGAAAATAGCAAATGAGAGCAGGAGCTCAATATTATTTCAGGGAAAATAACCTAATGGACAGATTGATCAGTTAATGGAAAATTCCCAAGAGAAATAATGCAATTGAAATACATAATTAAGAGGGCAGAGAACAGTGGAGGAGAAATAAATGTACTGTTTGTAGTTCTCTATGCAACCCTGCACAGATCAGTTCCTGTTTGGAACATTTTGTCTTTATTTTGGAAAGAGAAAAACTAGCTGTATTCCTAGTGAAGGAATATCTAGAAGGGAACAGAATCATGAAAACTAGGTTTTGTTTTCATGTTTCTTGTTGATGTTAGAGTATGCCTTCTAGAAATTCCCAGAGGAGGCTCACACTCTGTTATTCACTCACTTCAATACCATAAAATTTGCTTAATTATAATATTACTGTGATATTACAAAACTGCACTGAGCAGCACCATGCATTCAGTTTATAAGCCAGTTGAAAATAGTATACCATGTATTCAGTGCATTAGCAAGTTGAAAACAGTTGGAAAACTGAAGTCAAGTTGATGTCTGTTTATATTAAGAATATACTCCAGAAAGTTAAATCAGCATGTACTGATTTAACTTTGTTTCTTGATGGTAGAAATAAGTTTTTACAGCATCACTGTGCTTGCCGTAATTGATGTTGCCTAAGGAGAATGAGAAAAGTGAAACAAATTCTTTAAGAACTTTTTAGGAGTATGATCATCTAGGCTAGCCCAACTAATCTTAGTCTCAAAATAATAGGTTATTTTGTATTACTAAATTCAGAATATAATTTTACTATTGTACTTTCTTTTTATATTATTTGGTGGAAAATCTGAAATTGTAGAATAAGACTGAGACTCCTCAACAACTTCACCAAAGCCCTTTTAATTAAGCTTGGGCATGTTAACCAGAGCTACAGTACATAATAGTGCATAATTCTTTCCCGTTAGTATTAACTGAATCAAATATTTTACTTTTAGTGAAAGAGACAAATTTAGAACTAAATAGTGATTTTGCTTTCCTAGGTTAGCAATATAGATGGGAATTATTCGATCTACTGTATCCAGCTTAACTTCCCTAGATCTTCATTTTACTTTCTGTTGTGTAGATATAGGCAGAGCATATTAGAATTTAAATCAAGTTCCAGAAGCAGGGTTAAGTGCATAAAAAATAATAACATATTAATAAGAGTGAGGGTTATTGTGAAAAGTTACAAACTAATGATAGGGAAGTGCCTACCTAATTATAGTCACTATACTTGTACTACACCGACTCTCTGCATTTGTTTATTTAAACTTGCTAACCACAATCTAGGACACATCTAAGTGAATGATGCAAAACAATTTCTTATTTGAGAAATGATCACACAGGCAGTTAATCTTGATTCTGGAATTTGCCAAAAAAAAAGCCTGAAAATAGAATTTGAAGTCTATCACCAAGGTAATGAATCAACCTGAAACAGCCTACAGATGTCAAAAGAAAGTCTAGGGCTTCCCTGGTGGCGCAGTGGTTGAGAGTCCGCCTGCCAATGCAGGGGACACGGGTTTGTGCCCTGGTATGGGAAGATCCCACATGCAGCAGAGCGGCTGGGCCCGTGAGCCATGGCCATTGAGCCTGTGCTCCGCAACGGGAGAGGCCACAACAGTGAGAGGCCCACATACCAAAAAAAAAAAAGTCTATAAGGAAACAGCAGCCTTCATATTTGACAAGAATAAATTCAAATTAAAGATGATTTAGGCCAAGTGAACAGATAATTTGCTACACGGTGTTATATTTTCCCTCTTTCTTTGTACCCAGACATGCACTGTGCTTGATCTCTTTTGTGTCAGTGTCTGATTCATAGGGTGTTCACAAATCACAACCATAATGCAGTACTCTTTATTATTCCATGGGCTTAAAGCCATATTCCCTATAAATTCAGTGTAATTATTTCTGCAATTAGAGAGTTACATCTTATTCTTTAGCAATACTATGGTAAATTACGTTCATGATGCAATAGTAATGCTTGTTGATATCAAGATAATACTAAACTATGAGTCCCTTAAGACCTTATAATTGCTCTTGTATGCCTGTTATACATAGAAAGCCTGGCACATAGTACAGTGAACAGCCTGTAATATAGATTTGATAAAAGTGTTATCATCCTACTAAGTCAACAGATGTCTTTACCCACTGAATGGCTAGAATGCTAGGTACCTAATGGTGGTTTAACACCTCCAGAGGTTGCGGTTACTAGCAGGACCCGCTGAAATACACTGTGTTCCATGCGTTTAAGCTAAAACTTCAGGGAAAGTGGACTCCTACTCCAGGATCCCTACATATAGTCCTTCTCAAATCAATTCAAGTCTTTCACGTTAAAGAGTACTAATTTAACATTTCCCTGCTTCAAAAAGAGTAGTGATTTAACTTTTTACTGTGTCACTGTGGTGCAAAATAAGACTATTAGTGACTTAAAGTATTGTAATTCCAAATATCCATTTATTTCAGACTTTTGGTGAATGTCCATTTATTTGCAGACTGTTTAGAAGGTAGGAAGTTGATACAAATGTTAGTAATTCTTACTGTTGGTGCCAAGTTTGAAGCTTCAAGTGATATTTCCCATTCGATAACCTGGGGAAAGTATTTTTCGTGTGTTCTGTTTTTACGAGCATTATTGAGGTATAATTGTCATACAATAAATTGCATGTATTTAAAGAGTAAAATGTGATGTTTTAGCTTATTTATACACCTTGGAAAATGTCACCACAATCATGATAGCAAACACACGCATCATACCCGGAAGGTTACTTGTGCCCCTCATAATACCTATCCTCTCTCCCCTTTCTCCTCAAGAAACCACTGATTTCTTTTCTGTCACTCTAGATTAGTTTGGATGTCTTAGAATTTAATGTAAAAGGAATTGTGTAGTATGTACTCTTTTTTTGTCTATCCTCTTTCACTCAGCGTAATTATTTTGAATTCACCTATGTTGTGTGTATCAGTAGTTCATTCATTGTTATACTGAGTAATATACCATTATATGGATTTACTACAATTTCTTTATTCATTAACCTGTTGATGGACATTTGAGTTGTTTCCAGTTTGGGCTATTACAGTAAAGCCACTGTGAACATTTTTATATAAATCTTTGTATGGACATGTACTTTCATTCCTCTAGGTAAATATTTAGGAGTGGAATGGTAGGATCATATGGTAAGTCTTTGTTCAGCTTTTCAAAACTTGCCAAACTGTTTTCCAATCCATTTTACATTCCTAATTACAGTTGGATAGGAGGTGTAGGTGTCCTGCCATCATTTGGGATGGTCACTCTTTTTTTTTTTAACTTCTTTATTGGAGCATAGTTGCTTTACAATGTTATGATAGTTTCTGCTGTATAACAAAGTGAATTAGCTATATGTATACATATATCCCCATATCCCCTCCCTCTTGTGTTTCCCTCCTACCCTCCTTATCCCACCCCTCTAGGTGGTCACAAAGCACCGAGTTGATCTTCCTGTGCTATGCAGCTGCTTCCCACTAGCTATCTATTTTACATTTGGTAGTGTATATATGTCAATGCTACGCTCTCACTTCGTCCCAGCTTACCCTTCCCCCTCCCGCTGTCCTCAAGTGCATTTTCTACATCTGCATCTTTATTCCTGTGATGCCCCTAGGTTTATCAGAACCATTTTTTTTTAAATTCCATATATATGTGTTAGCATACAGTATTTGTTTTTCTCTTTCTGACTTACTTCACTCTGTATGACAGACTCTAGGTCCATCCACCTCACTACAGATAACTCAATTTCATTTCTTCATATGGCTGAGTAAAATTCCATTGTATATATGTGCCACATCTTCTTTATCCATTCATCTGTTGATGGACACTTAGGTTGCTTCCATGTTCTGACTATTGTAAATAGTGCTGCAATGAACATTGAGGTACATGTCTCTGAATTATGGTTTTCTCAGGGTATATGCCCAGTAATGGGATTGCTTGGTCATATGGTAGTTCTATTTTTAGTGTTTTAAGGGACCTCCATACTGTTCTCCACAGTGGCTGTATCAATTTACACTCCCACCAACAGTGCAAGAGGGTTCCCTTTTCTCCACACCCTCTCCAGCATTTATTGTTTGTAGATTTTTTGATGATGGCCATCCTGACCAGTGTGAGGTGATACGTCATTGTAGTTTTGATTTGCATTTCTCTAATGATTAGTGACGTTGAGCATCTTTTCATGTACTTATTGGCCATCCATATATCTCTTTGGAGAAATGTCTATTTAGGTCTTCTGCCCATTTTTGGACTGGGTTGTTGTTTTTGATATTGAGCTTCATGAGCTGCTTATATATTCTGGAGATTAATCCTTTGTCAGTTGCTTCGTTTGCAAATATTTTCTCCCATTCTGAGGGTTGTCTTTTCAGCTTGTTTATGGTGTCCTTTGCTGTGCAAAAGCTTTTAAGTTTCATTACGTCCCATTTGTTTATTTTTGTTTTTATTTCCATTTCTCTAGGAGGTGGGTCAAAACGGATCTTGCTGTGATTTATGTCATAGAGTCTTCTGCCTGTGTCTTCCTCTGAGAATTTTATAGTGTCTGGCCTTACATTTAGGTCTTTAATCCATTTTGAGTTTATTTTTGTGTATGGTGTTAGGGAGTGTTCTAATTTCATTCTTTTCACGTCGCTGTCCAGTTTTCCCAGCACCACTTATTGAAGAGGCTGTCTTTTCTCCATTGTATAATCTTGCCTCCTTTATCAAAGATAAGGTGACCATATGTGCGTGGGTTTATCTCTGGGCTTTCTATCCTGTTGCATTCATCTATATTTCTGTTTTTGTGCCGGTACCATACTGTCTTCATTACCTTAGCTTTGTAGTATAGCTGAAGTCCAGGAGCCTGATTCCTCCAGCTCCATTTTTCTTTCTCAAGATTGCTTTGGCTATTCCGGGTCTTTTGTGTTTCCATGCACATTGTGAAATTTTTTGTTCTAGTTCTGTGAAAAATACCATTGGTAGTTTGAATCTGTAGATTGCTTTGGGTAGTATAGTCATTTTCACAAAGTTGATTCTTCCAATCCAAGATCATGTATATCTCTCCATCTGTTTGTATCATCTTTAATTTATTTCATTAGTGTCTTATAGTTTTTCGCATACAGCTATTTTGTCTCCTTAGGTGGTTTTATTCCTAGGTATTTTATTCTTTTTGTTGCCATGTTAAATGGGAATGTTTCCTTAATTTCTCTTTCAGATTTTTTGTTGTTAGTGTATAGGAATGCAAGAGATTCTGTGCATTAATTTTGTATCCTGCTACTTTATTCATTGATTAGCTCTAGTAGTTTTCTTGTAGCATCTTTACGATTCTCTATGTATAGTGTCATGTCATCTGCAAACAGTGACAGCTTTACTTCTTTTCCGATATGGATCCCTTTTATTTCTTTTTCTTCTCTGATTGCCGTGGCTAGGACTTCCAAAACTATGTGGAATAATAGTGGTGAGAGTGGGCAACCTTGTCTTGTTCCTCACCTTAGTGGAAATGGTTTCAGTTTTTCACCATTGAGAATGATGTTGGCTGTGGGTATACATCAGTAAAGGTATGACCTTTATTATGTTGACGTAGGTTCCCTCTATACCTACGTTCTGCGAGGGTTTTATCAGAAATGGGTGTTGAATATTGTCGAAAGCTTTTTCTGCATCTATTGAGATGATCATATGTTTTTATCTTTCAATTTGTTTATATGGTGTATCACATTGATTGATTTGCATATATTGAAGAATTCTTACATTCCTGGGATAAACCCCACTTGTTCATGGTGTCTGATCCTTTTAATGTGCTGTTGGATTCTGTTTGCTAGTACTTTGTTGAGGATTTTTGCATCTATGTCCATCAGTGATATTCGCCTGTAGTTTTCTTTCTTTGTGACAGCTTTGTCTGGTTTTGGAATCAGGGTGAATGGAGGCCTCATAGAATGAGTTTGGGAGTGTTCCTCCCTCTGCTATATTTTGGAAGAGTTTGAGAAGGATAGGTGTTAGCTCTTTTCTACATGTTTGATAGAATTCATCTGTGAAGACATCTGGTCCTGGGCTTTTGTTTGTTGGAAAATTTTTAGTCAGTGTTTCAATTTCAGTGCTTGTGATGGTCTGTCTATATTTTCTGTTTCTTCCTGGATTAGTCTCGAAAGGTTGTGCTTTTCTAAGAATTTGTCCATTTCTTCCAGGTTGTCCATTTTATGGGCATATAGTTGCTTGTAGTAATCTCTCATGATCCTTTATATTTCTGCAGTGTCAGTTTTTACTTCTCCTTTTTCATTTCTAATTCTGTTGATTTGAGTCTTCTCCCTTTTTTTCTTGATGAGTCTGGCTAATGGTTTATCAATTTTATTTATCTTCTCAAAGAACCAAGTTTTAGTTTTATTGATCTTAGCTATTGTTTCCTTCATTTCTTTTTCATTTATTTCTGATCTGATCTTTATGATTTCTTTCCTTCTGCTAAATTTGGGGTTTTTTG
Organism: Delphinapterus leucas; assembly: GCF_059928025.1. Taxonomy (NCBI): domain Eukaryota; kingdom Metazoa; phylum Chordata; class Mammalia; order Artiodactyla; family Monodontidae; genus Delphinapterus; species Delphinapterus leucas. The sequence goes on along the minus strand of NC_143146.1, from coordinate 28,687,792 downwards.
GTCTTCTTTCTCTAATTGCTTTAGGTGTAAGTTTAAGTTGTTTATTTGAGATTTTTCTTGTTTTTTGAGGTAGGATTGTATTGCTATAAACTTCCCTCCTCTTAGAACGGCTTTTGCTGCATCCCATAGCGTCTGGGGTCATCGTGTTTTCATTGTCATTTGTTTCTAGGTATTTTTTGATTTCCTCTTTGATTTCTTCAGTGATCTCTTGGCTATTTAGTAGCGTATTGTTTAGCCTCCATGTGTTTGTATTTTTTACAGGTATTTTCCTGTATTTGATATCTAGCCTCATAGTGTTGTGTTCAGAAAAGATACTTGATACAATTTCAATTTTCTTAAATTTACCAAGGTTTGAATTGTGACCCAATGTAACCCTGGAGAATGTTCCATGAGAACTTGAGGAGAAAGTGTATTCTGTTGTTTTTGGATGGAATATCCTAAAAATATCAATTAAGTCCAATTAAGTCCATCTTGTCTAATGTGTCATTTAAAACTTGTGTTTCCTTATTTATTTTCATTTTGGATGATCTGTACACTGTTGAAAATGGGATGTTAAAGTCCCCTACTATTATTGTGTTACTGTCGATTTCCCTTTTTATGGCTGTTAGCATTTGCCTTATGTATTGAGGTGCTCCTATGTTGTGTGCATAGATATTTATAATTGTTATATCTTCTTCTTGGATTGATCCTTTGATCATTATGTAGTTTCCTTCTTTGTCTCTTGTAGTAGTCTTTATTTTAAAGTCTATTTTGTCTGATATGAGCATTGCTACTCCAGCTTTCTTTTGATTTCCATTTGCATAGAATATATTTTTGCATCCCATGAGTTTCAGTCTGTACGTGTCCCTAGGTCTGAAGTGGGTCTCTTGTAGACAGCATATATATGGGTCTTGTTTTTGTATCCATTCAGCCAGTCTATGGGTTTGGGTTGGAGCATTTAAGCTGTTTACATTTAAGGTTATTATCGATATGTATGTTCCTATTACCATTTTCTTAATTGTTTGGGGTTTGTTATTGTAGGTCTTTTCCTTCTCTTGTGTTTCCTGCCTAGAGAAGTTCCTTTAGCATTTGTTGTAAAGCTGGTTTGGTGGTGCTGAATTCTCTTAGCTTTTGCTTGTCTGTAAAGGTTTTAATTTTTCCATCGAATGATGGAAATGAGATCCTTGCTGGGGAGAGTAATCTTGGTTGTAGGTTTTTCCCTTTCATCACTTTAAGTATATCATGCCACTTCCTTCTGGCTTGCAGAGTTTCTGCTGAAAGATCAGCTGTTAACCTTATGGGGATTCCCTTGTATGTTATTTGTTGCTTTTCCCTTGCTGCTTTTAGTATTTTTTCTTTGTATTTAATTTTTGGTAGCTTGATTTATATGTGTCTTGGCGTGTTTCTCCTTGGATTTATCCTGTATGGGACTCTCTGCACTTCCTGGACTTGACTGACTATTTCCTTTCCTATATTCGGGAAGCTTTCAACTATAATCTTTTCAAATATTTTCTCAGACCCTTTGTTTTTCTCTTCTTCTTTTGGTACCCCTATAATTCAAATGTTGATGCGTTTATTATTGTCCCCAACGTCTCTGAGACTGTCCTCAATTCTTTTCATTCTTTATTCGGCTCTGCAGTAGTTATTTCCAGTATTTTATATTCCAGGTCACTTATCCGTTCTTCTGCCTCAGTTATTCTGCTATTGATTCCTTCTAGAGAATTTTAAATGTCATTTATTGTGTTGTTCATCATTGTCTGTTTGCCCTTTAGTTCTTCTAGGTCCTTGTTAAACGTTTCTTGTATTTTCTCCATTCTATTTCCAAGATTTTGGATCATCTTTACTATCATTACTCTGAATTATTTTTCAGGTAGACTGCCTATTTCCTCTTCATTTGTTTGCTCTGGTGGGTTTTTACCTTGCTCCTTCGTCTGCTGTGTATTTCTCTGTCTTCTCATTTTGTTTAACTTACTTTGTTTCAGCCTTCCTTTTTGCAGCCTGCAGATTCGTACTTCCCATTGCTTTTGGTGTCTATCCGCAATGAGTGAGGTTGTTTCAGCAGCTTGTGTAGGCTTCCTGGTGGAGGGGACTGGCACCTGTGTTCTGGTTTGTGGGGCTGGATCTTGTCTTTCTGGTGGGCAGGGCCGCATCTGGCAGTGTGTTTTCGCGTGTCTGCGAACTTAGTATGATTTTTGGCAGCTTCTCTGCTAATGGGTGGGCTTGTGTTCCTGCCTTCCTAGTTGTTTGGCATGGGGCATCCAGCAGTGGAGCTGCTGGCCGTTGGGTGGACCTGGGTCTTAACATTGTGACAGAGATCTCTGGGAGAGCTCTCGCCAATTGATATTACATGGTGTCGGGAGGTCTCTGGTGGTCCAATGTCCTGCACTCGGCTCTCCCACCTCAGAGGCTCAGGCCTGACACCAGGCTGGGGCACCAAGACCCTGTCAGCCACAAGGCAAGCCTCCACTTCCAGCTGGACCCAGTGCTGGTCCTTTTCCCACAGCTGAGTCGGTGAAGCAAAACCGGTCAAGAGGCGCTGTTCTCAGTCCAACTTTTCAGCTGTAGATGTATTTTTGATGTACTTGTGGGGAGGAAGGTGATCTCTATGTCTTACTCCTCCGCCATCTTGAAGGTTGCCCTGCAATAGGAGACTCCACTAAAGACGCCAACCTCTGCAAGAGCTAGAGGTGCAGAGACATTTTTTTCAGAGGATTTACAGCTTGCTTTTTTTTTTCTTTTCCTTTGTGCTTCGTCTAGTTTCTCTTGTTCACAGGGTACTTCGTGCAGAGGCCTCTCACCTGGCACTTCAGATCAGAGTGCTTAGTGCGAAATGGCTGCATTGACACCTCAGCTTGGTGGGCCGGGCTGTGTGTGGAAGTGCTTCCCCTGACACTCGGTCAGTCTTTTTCATGTTAGCCACTCTAATAGTCGTGTAGTAGCATCTCATTGTAGTTTTAATTTGCATTTTCCTAATGACTAAAATTGTTGACTATTTTTTATATACTTATTTGCCATCCACGTATCTTCTTTGGTGAGGTGTCTCTTCAAATATTCTGACCATTTTAAAATAATTATATTAATTTTTATTACTGTTGAATTTTGAAAGTTTGGATTTTAATATTTTTTCCTTGTAGGTTTTTTTTCACTTAACCATGTCTTTTTAAGAGCAGAAGTTTTAAAATTTGACAAAGCCAATTTATCTTTTTTTGTTGTTGTCATTGATTGTGTTTTTAGTGACATAGCTAAGAAATCTTTGCCTAACCAAAGGTCACAAATAGTTTCTCCTATGAGAAAACTATTTGCCTAGAAGTTCTATAGTTTTAGATTTTCTATAGAAGTTCTATAGTTTTAGATTTTACATTTAGACCTTTGGTGCATTTTAAATTAATTTGTATATATGGTTTGAGATATGGATTGAAGCTCAATTTTTTTGTATATTAACATCCATTTATTTCGGAACCATTTATTAAAAGACTGTCCTTTCTTATTGAATTGCCTGTGCACATCTATTAAAAAATCAGCTGTCCATATATGTATGGATCTACTTTTGGAATCTCTATTCTGCCCTATTAATCTATTTATCTACCTTGTACTAATATCACTGTCTTAATTGTAGATTTATCGTAAGTATTAAAATCAGGTAGTGTTAGTCCTCCAAGTTTGCTTTTCTTTTTCAAAGTTGTTTTGACTATTCTAAAGTCCTTTGCATTTCCATATAAATTTTAGAATCTTGTCAATTTCTATACAGAACCTCCTATTTTTGATTGGAACTGATTTGAATCTATAGATCACTCAGGAAAACAGACATCTTAACAACATTGACGTTTTCAACCTATGAACATGGCCTACCTCTCAATTTATTTAGGTCTTTCTTAATTTCTCTGAGCTATTTTTGATAGTTTTCAACATATCATGCATATCTTTTGTCAGAATTATCCCTAAGTATTTCACTTTTTTACGCAATTGTAAATGGTATTCTCATTTCAATTTTAATTTCTGATTGTTGCTGGTATATAGAAATAAGATAGATTTTTCTATGTCAATCTTGTATCTCACAACCTTGTGAAACTCACCTATTAGTTTTAGAAGCATTTTTTGTAGATTTCATGGGATTTTCTACATAAATAATTATGTATGTCTTATCTGAATAAAGACAGATTTTCTTTTCCAGTATTGAGTTCACTTCTTTTTCTTGCCCTTTTGCACTGGCTAGAATCCCTAGTTTAGTGTTGAATAAAGTCCTGAATGTAGACACCCTTGCCTTGATCATGATCTTAGGGAGAAGGTGTTTGGTCTTTCATCACTAAGTATTATGTTAGCTTTAGGGGTTTTTTTGCATTATATATAACAATCATCTTGTGAGTCCATCTTTTAAGAGCATATTTATAAATAGATAAATATTCCTTGTGCTGATGTTCTAAATAATAGAGGCAAAGGGATTTTCCTAAATGATTGTGAAAACTCACTTTACCTTCTACATTCTCAATTCAGCAGACCATTGTTAGCCTTTTATCTCACGCTGGGTATATAACAATAATTGAGGATGGCTGCCAACTTTTACAGTTCTTTCTGAGCACACTGGGAGCACCACTAGAGTGTAAGCAGTATTTTCCTCCTAGGATTCAGCATGTCTGGCTGTCTGGTTGAGTGGGCCTGCAAGAGATCTATTTACATGAATACATGAAGCTTCCTGGGAAAGAACTCATGCTTAAGAAGGAAAAGTCAGGCAGGGAAGACTTGGCATAACAAATGCCTCAGGCATCAAAGGTAGCCTTGATTTTATGTGTAGCACCTTGTCAGACTCTCAGCCAGTGTCCCTGGTCCAGCTCCACAGAGGTCTTACAGAAAATAGGAGTTGAATATACAAGTGTCCACAACCTCACTCTAAGACATGAGGACACTAAGCGTCTCTAATTTGGTGTCTAGACACAAAGTCAAAAAGTAAGAGGTGCATTTTCCTTTCTATGGAGGGAACACAGCATGGCTTTGACACATGTAATTTTCTAGAGAGCGTGCCACATTTAGCATCATGAGGGCTGGGTCCTGCAGATGCCGAGTCTCCATGCAGGTAGTAGAGGCAGAATGGATCTGCTCCTGGGGACTCCCAGGTAAAACTGGAGGGATTTTGAGTGAGTCTGGACATCCCAAAATTGTGGTTAGGGGACAAAGTCAGAAGAAATATAGGTTGTTGGTATCAGTGCACCTTAATTCTGTTCTCTAGGTGGGTGTTATATGGTGAAATATGGGCAACATATCTTGATTAGGTTAATTTAAAATACTTTTATTTTAATTTTGAGTCCAGTTTAATGAGAGAAAAGAAAGAAAAAAGATGATAAAATCAACTACTAATCAACATATCTTTATAAAAAAGGCCTCTTGTTTGGCACAATAATTATTTTCCTGCTATTCTTGACTATTTTTAAACGATGAAAACTTTGCTGTGATTTCTAAGTGCTAATTAATTCTAAAACTCTCTCAGGTAGGTAAATGATAAAGAGTGCAGGGGACGTGATTTAGAAAGATATTGTCTACTTTAAGTTCTGTTGCTGTATAATGGATTATTTTTCTACTGCTATGCCTTTGTCATTTGTTTTTGAGAAATAAGACATAGCCAGTGACTTGAAAATGGTAAACTAAAGAGATTTTGTATTAGAACATACTATTAAGGGTGGTAGCCTGTAAATGCTATTATCCATTTCTTTGTGAACAGATGCAATCTAATTGTCATAAACAGTGCTGGCGGTGCTCCAAGCATGTGTCACCTGGGGCAGGCATTGATTTAGTGACACAGAACTCGACTTGCACAAATCTTCATTCTGGAGACTTTCACAGTGGCCTTTAGTGCCCAGAGCCAGTGAGAGTAACTAAAGAGGAAAATGGTGTATTAGATATATTTGGGTTGGCTAAGAGGGTACTCGCTCCAGACACCACGATCCCATACAAAATAAGATTTTGCATTGTTTGAGGACAAGAATATTTCTAAAATGGGTATAGTATTATATCAAAATACTAATAACAATGAGTGTGTCATAGTCATACCTTCTTAGAACTTTCAGATACTGTTTTCCCTAGGTGACTCTATTATTTTGATATGAACTGCCATTTCCTTAAAACAGATTTTTTTAAAAAAAAATTCCTGATTTTTCAAACAGTCTTAAGATTTTTAAAATTTCTACTGGCATCTTAATTTTCACTGTTGAAAAAGAAAAATATCTCTCTTTCCTTCTAAGCTATTATTTTTCCTCTTATCATTTCTCTGTCATTCTCTTGAAAATATACTGTTTTTGCTTGTGTTGTGGAAAAGAAATGGAAGGGACCTAGTCTGGAATTGAGACAACGTGAAGATTCTGGCAAGTAGATAAGGGTCTAGGGAAGTATTTAGCAACTAAAATCCTTGGAATTGCATCTAAGAAAAGTAACGCGCTGCAATATTAAGAAAAAAAAAAACTTTCTAGCTCTTTTTAGCTTAATCGTAGGCTATACTAAACTATTAGATTACTCTTTCAGAAAGAGTTATCAAGAACTATGAAAGGCCCAAACTTTTACCCTTTCTGCCAGCTAACAAGCAAGCCTGCCACAGTTTGATGGAGTCTGGTAGAAAACACGGAAATCCTGGGCCTGAGAGTAACAAAAATACAGCATAGCAAATAGTCTGAGCATCAGCACATAATTGTCTTTGTTTCCTTTGCCTCCAAGTTCCATGTAGGCAACACAGATAGGCTCAGATGAATGCCTTCATGGAAGTGACTTGAGTTACAGGAGAGGAACCCTAAGCTTAGGGAACCTGGATTTTTTTTTATAATGGGCAACAAGCATGCCTATAACCTTCAAGGCTGTTTGCTGTACTAAATCCTTGAAGCGATAGTTCAGAATGAATGACAGTGCCTTGTTTCACAAGAGGTGTAGAATCATGGGAGACTCATGGAGAATTGTCTCCCAACAAGGTTATATATAGGACCTAGCTCTTTCCCAAAGCCAGGAGTTGACCAGAATTTGTGTTTTTCTGAAAGCAAAACTGAGACCAATACTCACTGGTATGCTGACAGATGTTTAACAACTGGTTCTCTGAAAAGAAAAAAAGCCCTAATTTGTAGCATTTGCTGATTTCCATGGTGCAAACATTCCTACCATGGCTGATTTTAAACTACCAATAGGACCACTGAACATGGAGTTAGGAAGAGATGTACAGTAGCACGCATTTGTATAGTATTTCTGCCATACACATACAATAGACGTAAATAATCTCAAGAGACTGGATAACACTAAAATTTAGTAAAATAATTAGGAAGTGATCAGTTTTGAGTATTTACCAACTTTCAATTTAATATAATATGTTTAATTGTAAGTTTATGTAATTTATTTTTAATAATAACTATCTTTAACAACTGGCCTGCAAAATTCCCAAAAATTGAACAATTGGCTTTTGCAAGCCAGTCTTAGCCGGCTCAAGCACCCCACTGTCAGGACTCCTCCCTGTCTAATTAATCAAGTTACATTGGACATTCTTCAAAACCTAGTCTCTTCTGTGTTTGTTCTACTAGCTTATTTAAAAATCCTTTTTCTCGTTTTATTTAAAGCTAAAATGATATTCATATAACCTGTTTATTTTTCAACACCATCTGGTTAACATAAATAAATCTGATCTACTGTATCCGAACTTAGAATATGTTAGAAATAACATAAATTAAATAACTTTGGGGGTTCTCTTTCGGTTGTTTTTATTACTATGGAGTGAGTGTGAGTAGAAAACCTATTTGACTTTTTCTTGGAATTTGATATTTTTAAACCATCTTTTTTCTGGGATTATATAATGAGAATTACTTCTGTAAAGTCTGTCACGAATTCTTGGGAAATTTCATAGGCTTTAAGCTGGACGAAAAGCAGTGCTCTTGCAGATGGCTAAATCAAACTCATGCAAAAAACAGTAACTGAACACTTATGTGCCACATACCAGGCTAACTGAATTATTTCACTTTTTTTTTTCATTTAGTAATTAAAAAAAACTATGTGGCTTCCCTGGTGGCGCAGTGGTTGAGAGTCCGCCTGCCGATGCAGGGGACATGGGTTCGTGCCCCGGTCCAGGAAGATCCCACCTGCCGCGGAGTGGCTGGGCCCGTGAGCCATGAACGCTGAGCCTGCGCGTCCGGAGCCTGTGCTCCGCAACGGGAGAGGCCACAGCAGTGAGAGGCCCGCGTACCGCAAAAAAAAACAAAAAACAACAACAAGAAGAAAACTATGAAGTAGGTATTCATTTCATTTCATGGATGGGGATGCTGAGGTTAGTCTTGGGTTCTTTATTTATATTTTGAGAAGGGAATGTGATTATCATGCACCCCTCTCTTCTCATGATCAGTATATAATCATTAATTATCAAACATTTTGTGGCATTTTTAAGTAGGGAACCTTGCTTGACAAAACTGCCCTAAGGGCTCCAAGAGAGGAAAGAATATCTACATTCTGTTTTAATTGGTTATATATTTTTGGCCATAGTGATAATCCAGAATGAAACTGTGGGTCACACATTACTAAGATATGCAAGAACATTTCAAATGAAAGTAATCAAATAGTATGTTCATCGAATAGTAACTATAACTCAGTTTCAGGAAAAGTCACTGTCAATATCATTAAAAATGGTGCATGGAGCTATATAAATGCACTGACGAACTTTTTTTCAGGTGGTTTAAGCCCAGACTAACAAAAAATATCAAAGTTTTCATAGGTGATCATTTTATCTCAGTGAAATATCTTCTCTTTCAAGAAAGAGGAAAAGACCATCGCCAACTAATAAAGACTTTGGGTTAAGTACAGCTTCAGCGAGTTTTTCAAGAGAGAAAAATATTTTGACCACTTCATTTGATAAATCTAAAACAAATGAAAAAATCAGCGTTATTCACATCACTTGGTTTGTTGTACTACTGTCACTTACCTTACCAAGGAGAAAATAAATTGCTCTCTTTCCACAAGTAATAAAAATGCTGCAATTGTATACCATAATTGCATAATATGAGTCTGGGTATAGCTTAGCAAGCTTTTGTTTAATTTGTGAGTGTATAGAAATCACCGTTTCAGTGGATTTATTTTGTGTCCATTTCATAACCACCATTTCAGTGGGTATATTTTTAATGATTAATTGTCATCTGGGGATAGCAATTTAAAAACTGTAGAAGACATTTAGTATCTCATGTACACAATTTAAATTCTCAAGATAGAGCCTGTTGCTTAGCTTATTTTGTTGGTCTATATTTATTGCTGGACAATCTGTTCCTTTGGGGAGATATCTACCTGAAGCTGGGGTGATGCGCTGGTATGGTAAGTTTCATAAGGTAGAGGGTGTGGATAGGGTAATTTCATTTAGAATGACCTAGGCAGATAGGCAGCATAAAGTAATTTTACCAAGGAAAGATTAGGCACCAGAAAATTATAAATGGTTTGAAAAATATGTATTTTTCTTTTTGTGTTTCTCTATTTTCTAATTTTTCTTTAATGATTATGTATGATTTGGGAAATAAGGAAATAATATCACTACAATGTGATTTTTACTTTTTCCTCTGTAGTTTTATAGTTTTGGTCTAATTCCATTTAGCAGAGAAATTTCAAATTCTAGCAATATGATGTTGCTTTAGAAAAGATAAAATATACTGGCAAAAAAAAAAAAAGAAAAGAAAGAAAGAGAGAGCGAGGAAGAGAAAGAGAGAGAAAATTTTAAATGTATTTGTTTTTTAACCAATCAGAGCTGGTACCAAGTACCATTTTGAGTTGTTTAGGTTTATAACAAGGCATATGCTGGGGCTGTTAGGGCTGGAGAGGTACAGAGATGTATACTGTAAGACAAAGCCTCTGACTTCAAGTTCAGTTCTGTAAATCTTTATTGAGCATTTTAATGTAGAATAGGGATCCACAGGTGATAAGATACAATCACTGCCTTCTCAAAGAGCTAGCAATCCAGTTAATTATAGGAACAGGAAAATAAAATTAATAATGCAGGGAAATATATATGAAGGTTCCAGTGAATGACCTGAGAGTTCAGAGTGGGAAATCAATTCAATGTGGGATAAATGAAAAAGACCTCATGAGAGGTGTGGGATTTGAATTGGTCTTATTGGATGAAGAAAGCTTGGGTAAATGGGGGTATGATAGAGGGCTTTGTTTGATTGGGGGAATCGCTGCAAAAGGTGTATAGGTAGGAAAGCACAAGGCATGTTCGGGAGCCATGAATAAATTTGTTTATGGGCTCATGGTGGAGAGTGGTGGCAGATAAGATTGGTTAAGTACGGATAAGATTTCACTGAAAGCTTTTCTAATATGCTTTCATAAAATGCTTTGGATGTACTTTTTTTTTTTTTTTTTTTTTAAGCTTCAAGTTCATTTACTATTTAGACTACTTTGGGGCTGACTAGCTAGCCAGTGTCTGATAAGGAGAATAATGTGTTGTCCTGCATCTGCTTCTCAGCCATGTCTTGCCTATGAACCCAAAGCCTTAGAATTCTCTGTAATGAATGAGAGCCCAAAGACCGTCTTAATTTAACTATGACTTTATTATGTTGTCCTGGCCTTCTGACGTGGAATCGTTATTGGGAGTTTCACTGTAAGCTAATAAATGAGCTTACAGAAAATTAATTTCCTAGAATAGGCCCCAAGGGAAGTGTTATACTGACATCCATTTCATACACTTGTTTATAAAGTTGATGCACATTGTATTATGGTAGTAATTAAAAAACATAAAACCAGTTTTACAGGTATTTTTAAACATTTTCCTATTTCCACCTTTTCTCCTTGTTAATCCTCATCAACTTCTACCATTTTCAAAAGATGATTGTGGTGTTGTTGACAATAATTATTCAAAATAAATATTTTAAAAGCAGCGTAACTGTGTTTGAACTTGTTCACACAACACTAAATTATCCTGAGGAGATGGTCCCTGGGTATGAGTGGAGTAGTGGAGAGAGAACACAGTCCATTAATGAAGCTAATGCTTTGGTCCGTTTCTGCCTATCCCAGTCCCATTCAGCTACGGATATAGAGGACCTTCCCTACGCCAGGCTCCTTTCCTGCCCAGATTTTGAACTCATCCTGTCCAAGGCAACAATATATCACTGGAATCATACATACCTGATGATGGGATCTGGAGTGAATATAAATTGAGTAGCATATTCCTGTGAACCACCCCCTCAGCCTCTGTCCTCCTCTCCCTCCACTGTGTTCAACACAGTCTTAAGAAAAACTTCTTACCATGACTTCCTTTTCTGTACTCCAGTATCACCTTCGGAATGGCTGTTACGCTTCTAACTTCAGCCTCTTGTCTCTGACCCTATATTCTTCCTAAGCCTTGTCAACCCCTTTCCTGGGAATTCTTGCTAGAACCCTGAGAAGGGCATAAGACTGGGTCAGAACCACAAAGCTGATATGGCTATGGCTCTAAGGAGGGCCACCTGAGTATCCATATCAGATTAATTGACCTGGAGTTTGTTACCTTTCTTTGAGGTGTTTGAAATGTTACTTCCTTCTTAATTCTAAGGGGTGTATAAGGAAATATACATAAGAACACATCTAGTGTAGTAACCGTTTATTAAATTCTTAATGTGTAGACGAGCAGGCAAGTATATGTTTAAGGACTTAGATGTGCATTTCCTTCTTTTGGTTTGTAACACAAGAGCTGTTATTAATCTGAAAGCATCTGAGACCTAACTAATTCACCATTTATATCTGCAAACTGTATGTCTTTCTTTATAGTGGCTTTTAAATATCTGATAACTATATCTTTAAACCTTAGAGTGACTATTATATTTTCAAATGAGTACTAACTTTTTATATAAATCAGATTGGACCAGGTGCCCACCTAGATCATACTATTCTAGAGAATATTTGATGCTTCATGTAGTTCACCCACTAAGTCTACTGAACACCTACTATGTGCAAGTCAATATGCTATAAGGGATATAAAAATAAGTAAAGCATAGTCCTGGCCCTAGTGTGGAAGGATTAAGACAATGGCACATAGACATGGGCACAGAACAGAGTAGCCAATACAGCCTGTAAAGGACAAGAAAGCAGTTTTAATAATAATGACATGATCTTAGTTTTTTATCCTTGGCTAAGATAAAGAATAATTATATATTCAAGATGCAAATTATTCCTGGCTTAATTATCTCTATCAATTTGAAGGAACAGACACTCAGGTGTGCAGACAGATGCCATACTCCGTTGGGAGCACTTAACCTATGTCTTTTTATTGGGGCAGAGGTAGGGAGGATTCACTGATTTAAAATGATGTTACATTCTTTAAGAACAAGGTAGCAGAAGACCTTTTCTTAAACTGTATTTCACTATGCATGACCTTTGCCTGAACGTTCTTCGTAGCTACAAAGACAGCCTAGCTGATGGCAAAATCCACATTTTCATGTCAACCTAATTTAGGGAACATTTCATCACTTAGCTTCACAGTGTGAAGAACATTAATAATTCAGTGGTTTGTGTACATTTCCATTCATTCTCCTTGAGAAGATGTTTACACTGCAAAACAATGGTGCAGGGATGGCGGAGTTGGGAAGACCTGCCTCTTGGGTTGGAGACATGCTCTTGTGGTGTCTTTTTGCCACCCTGTCCCCATGCTTCCCCACAACCCCCAGCTCTTTTAGAATATCTGTGGCTTCAGCAACAGTGAACATTCAGTGGAGCTGAAGAAGTGGTAGGGTTTATTAGTACCTTATGCCTTTAGCAACCCCTCATTGATACCCTTCATGCCATGTCTGTTTAGGTTGTTAAATAATTTTTTTAAAGTTTCTTTTCTATACTTTTCTATACTAAATTGTTTATCCTGGGTCAAAACAAAGATTTTTTTAAAATGTAGACTTCTAAGGGAAGATTCCGGAGACTTGGTCCCTTGGGAATTACCCCTCAGTGAAAAAATTCTATTTCTTTTGGACTAGAGACCTGGCAATGGCAAAATGGACTGCCACTGTGAACCATTTATTCTGTCTCACTGGACAGAATAAATGGTTTCCTAATTGAAGCTATGTCATGACATGAACTGTAAAATGTGGTAGCAATAATTTACTCTCAGCTTAAAGAAAATTGTCTGCTCTTTTTTAAAGCTTTTTTTCCCCAACTAGACTGTGAGATAATGTTTAAAAAAGGAATACTCTTTGCAGTACTATTTACACATTAATTTAAGCTACATATTTTGCAATATTTTAAAAGAACTAATTAAAAAGCATTGTGTGTGTGCTTTTGAATAGCATCATTTTTATAAGTACATCAGAGTTTCTTAAGCATAATTTCATTTATTGTGAATTGTAAGTTCATTTCTTATATCCTATAGCCCATAGACATTATATTAAAACGTGTATATATGTAACAACTACACACACACACACACACACACACACACGCTTTGTTTATATTAACCACGAAAACATATGGAAAGTTAGTATAATAATAATTGTGGGATTTCAGAAATAATGGGCAAAATAATTATTCCAAATGATGTTAAGATATTTGGTAATCTAGTTAGATACCACACCTTTCACAAAAATACATTCCAAATAATTAAAGGTATAGACACTAAAAAATACCTCAAACTAGAAGAATGCTAGAAGAAAAGGAATGAAATATAGGTTTATAATTGTGGGATGAGGAAGGGCTATCTCAGCATGTTGTAAACCTAGAAACCGTAAAGAAAATCAACATAATAAAAAATTTATTTGAAAAGATAAAAGTAAATGTAAAAGATAAGTGAGAGGTTGGGAGAAAAATATATGTAATGTATGTAAAGATAAAAGATTAATATCCAGATTGTCTTCTAACATTCTACTAATAAATATTAAAAAGACAATCAGCCAAATAGAAAATTGACAAAGAACTCAGAGTTCCTTTAATGAAAGAAGGGGTAGAAATGTCCAAAAACTTATGAAAAAATGACCCATTTCAATAATTATTAAATAAATGAAAATTAAACAATAACAAGATATCTTATTCACCCACTTGATTGGCAACATTTCAACAGATTGATAACATGTGCCTTTAGTGAGGAAAAATGGACACTCATAATTGTATTGATGGGAGTGAATATAGGTATAGCTTTTTTTTAAAAAACATCTTTATTGGAGTATAATTGCTTTACAATGGTGTGTTAGTTTCTGCTTTATAACAAAGTAAATCACTTATACATATACATATGTCCCCATATCTCTTCCCTCTTGCATCTCCCTCCCTCCCACCCTCCCTATCCCACCCCTCTAGGTGGTCACAAAGCACCAAGCTCATCTCCTTGTGCTATGCAGCTGCTTCCCACTAGCTATCTGTTTTACATTTGGTAGTGTATGTATGTCCATGCCATTCGCTCACTTTGTCCCAGCTTACCCTTCCCCCTCCCCATATCCTCAAGTCCATTCTCTACTAGGTCTGCATCTTTATTCCTGTTTTGCCCCTAGTTTCTTCATGACCATTTTTTTTTTTTTAGATTCCATATGTATGTGGTAGCATATGGTATTTGTTTTTCTCTTTCTGACTTACTTCACTCTGAATGACAGTCTCTACGTCCATCCACCTCACTACAAATAACTCAGTTTCGTTCCTTTTAATGGCTGAGTAATATTCCATTGTATATATGTACCACATCTTCTTTATCCATTCATCTGTTGATGGACTCTTAGGTGGCTTCCATGTACTGGCTATTATAAATGGAGCTGCAATGGACATTTTGGTACATGACTCTTTTTGAATTATGGTTTTCTAAGGGTATATGCCCAGTAGTGGAATTGCTACGTCATATGGTAGTTTTATTTTAAGTTTTTTAAGGACTCTCCATACTGTTCTCCATAGTGGCTGTATCAATTTACATTCCCAGCAACAGTGCAAGAGGGTTCCCTTTTCTCCACACTCTCTCCAGGATTAATTGTTTCTAGATTTTTTGATGATGGCCATTGTGACTGGTGTGAGATGATACCTCATTGTAGTTTTGATTTGCATTTCTCTAATGATTAATGATGTTGAGAAATCTTTCATGTGTTTGTTGGCAAACTGTATATCTTCTTCGGAGAAATGTCTGTTTAGGTCTTCTGCCCATTTTTGGACTGGGTTGTTTTTTTGATACTGAGCTGTGTGAGCTGCTTGTGAATTTTGGAGATTAATCCTTTGTCAGTTGCTTCATTTGCAAATATTTTCTCCCATTCTGAGGGTTGTCTTTTGGTCTTGTTTATGGTTTCCTTTGCTGTGCAAAAGCTTTGAAGTTTCATTAGGTCACATTTGCTTATTTTTGTTTTTATGTCCATTACTCTAGGAGGTGGGTCAACAAGGATCTTGATGTGATTTATGGCATAGAGTATTCTGCCTATGTTTTCCTCTAAGAGGTTGATGGTGTCTGGGCTTACATTTAGGTCTTTAATCCATTTTGAGTTTATTTTTGTGTATGGTGTTAGGGAGAGTTCTAATTTAATTCTTTTACATGTAGCTGTCCAGTTTTCCCAGCACCACTTATTGAAGAGGCTGTCTTTTCTCCACTGTATATTCTTTCCTCCTTTATCAAAGATAAGGTGACCATATGTGCGTGGGTTTATCTCTGGGCTTTCTATCCTGTTCCATTGATCTATATTTCTGTTTTTGTGCCAGTACCATACTGTCTACATTACTGTAGCTTTGCAGTATAGTCTGAAGTCAGAGACCTGATTAGTCCAGCTCCATTTTTCTTTCTCAAGATTGCTTTGGCTATTCGAGGTGTTTTGAGTTTCCATACAAATTGTGAAATTTTTTGTTCTAGTTCTGTGAAAAATGCCAGTGGTAGTTTGATAGGGATTGCATTGAATCTGTACATTGCTTTGGGTAATAGAGTCATTTTCACAATGTTGATTCTTCCAATCCAAGAACATGGTATATCTCTCCATCTGTTTATATCATCTTTGATTTCTTTCATCAGTGTCTTATAATTTTCTGCATACATCATTGTCTCCTTAGGTAGGTTATTCCTAGGTACTTTATTCCTTTTGTTGCAATGGTAAATGGGAGTGTTTTCTTAATTTCACTTTCAGATTTTTCATCATTAGTGTATAGGAATGCAAGAGATTTGTGTGCATTAATTTTGTATCCTGCTACTTTACCAAATTCATTGATTAGCTCTAGTAGTTTTCTGGTAGCATCTTTAGGATTCTCTACTTATAGTACCATGTCATCTGCAACAGTGACAGCTTTACTTCTTCTTTTCCAATTTGTATTCCTTTTATTTCTTTTTCTTCTCTGATTGCTATGGCTAAAACTTCCAAAACTATGTTGAATAATAGTGGTTAGAGTGGGCAACCTTGTCTTGTTCCTGATCTTAGTGGAAATGGTTTCAGTTTTTCACCATTGAGGATGATGTTGGCTGTGGGTTTGTCATATATGGCCTTTATTATGTTGAGGAGAGTTCCCTGTATGCCTACTTTCTGCAGGGTTTTTATCATAAATGGGTGTTGAATTTTGTCGAAAGCTTTCTCTGCATCTATTCAAATGATCATCTGGTTTTTCTCCTTCAATTTGTTAATATGGTATATCACATTGATTGATTTGCGTATATTAAAGAATCCTTGCATTCCTGGGATAAACCCTGCTTGATCATAGTGTATGATCCTTTTAATGTGCTGTTGGATTCTGTTTGCTAGTACTTTGTTGAGGATTTTTGCATCTATGTTCATCAGTGATATTGGCCTGTAGTTTTCTTTCTTTGTGACATCCTTGTCTGGTTTTGGTATCAGGGTGATGGTGGCCTCATAGAATGAGTTTGGAAGTGTTCCTCTCTCTGCTATATTTTGGAAGAGTTTGAGAAGGATAGGTGTTAGCTCTTCTCTAAATGTTTGATAGAATTCGCCTGTGAAGCCATCTGGTCCTGGGCTTTTTTTTTTGGAAGATTTTTAATCACAGTTTCAATTTCAGTGCTTGTGTTTGGTCTGTTCATATTTTCTATTTCTTCCTGGTTCAGTCTTGGAAGTTTGTGCATTTCAAAGAATTTGTCCATTTATTCCAGGTTTTCCATTTTATTGGCATACAGTTGTTGTAGTAATCTCTTATGACCCTTTGTATTTCTGCAGTGTCAGTTGTTACTTCTCCTTTTTCATTTCTAATTCTATTGATTTGAGTCTTCTCCCTTTTTTTCTTGATAAGTCTGGATAATGGTCTATCTATTTTGTTTATCTTCTCAAATAACAAGCTTTTAGTTTTATTGATCTTTGCTCTCGTTTCTGTCATTTCTTTTTCATTTATTTCTGACCTGATCTTTATGATTTATTTCCTTCTGCTAACTTTGGGGTATTTTTGTTCTTCTTTCTCTAATTGCTTTAGGTGCAATATTAGGTTGTTTATTTGAGATGTTTCTTGTTTCTTAAGGTAGGATTGTGTTGCTATAAACTTCCCTCTTAGAACTGCTTTTGCTGCATCCCATAGGTTTTGGGTCATTGTGTTTTCATTGTCATTTGTTTCTAGGTATTTTTTGATTTCCTCTTTGATTTCTTCAGCGATCTCTTGGTTATTAAGTAGTGTGTTGTTAAGCCTCCATGTGTTTGTATTTCTTACACATTTTTTCCTGTAATTGATATCTAGGCTCATAGTGTTGTGGTCACAAAAGACACTTGATATGTTTTCAATTTTCTTAAATTTACCACGGCTTGATTTGTGACCCAAGATATGATCTATCCTGGATAATGTTCCATGAGCACTTCAGAAGAATGTGTATTCTGTTGTTTTTGGATGGAATGTCCTATAAATATCAGTTAAGTCTATCTTGTTTAATATATCATTTAAAGCTTGTTTTTCCTTATTTATTTTCATTTTGGATGATCTGTCCATTGGTGAAAGGGGTGTGTTAAAGTCCCCTACCATGATTGTGTTACTGTTGATTTCCCCTTTTATGGCTTTTAGTATTTACCTTATGTATTCAGGTGCTCATATGTTGGGTGCATAAATATTTACAATTGTTATATCTTCTTGGACTGATCCCTTGATCATTATGTAGTGACCTTCTTTGTCTCTTGTAATAGTCTTTGTTTTAAAGTCTATTTTGTCTGATATGAGAATTGCTACTCCAACTTTCTTTTGATTTCCATTTGCATGGAATATCTTTTTCCATTCCCTCAGTTTCAGTCTGTATGTGTCCCTAGGTCTGAAGTGGGTCTCTTGTAGACAGCATATATACGGGTGTTTTTTTTGTATCCATTCAGCCAATCTATGTCTTTTGGTTGGAGCATTTAATCCATTTACCTTTAAGATAATTATCAATATGTATGTTCCTATTACCATTTTCTTAATTGTTTTGGGTTTATTATTGTAGGTCTTTTCCTTCTCTTGTGTTTCTTGCCTAGAAAAGTTCCTTTAGCATTTGTTGTAAAGCTGGTTTGGTGGTGCTGAACTCTCTTAGCTTTTGCTTGTCTGTAAATGTTTTAATTTCTCCATCGAATCTCAATGAGATCCTTGCTGGGTAGAGTAATCTTGGTTGTAGATTTTTCTCCTTTATCACTTTAAATAGGTCCTGCCACTCCCTTCTGGCTTGCAGAGTTTCTGCTGAAAGATCAGCTGTTAACCTTATGGGGATTCCCTTATGTGTTATTTGTTGTTTTTCCCTTGCTGCTTTTATTTGTTCTTTGTATTTAATTTTTGATAGTTTAATTAATATGTGTCTTGGCGTGTTTCTCCTTGGATTTATCCTGTATGGCCTCCCTGTGCTTCCTGGACTTGATTAACTATTTCCTTTCCCATATTAGGGAAGTTTTCAACTATAACCTCTTCAAATATTTTCTCAGTCCCTTTCTTTTTCTCTTTTTCTTCTGGGACCTCTATAATTCGAATGTTGGTGGGTTTAATGTTGTCCCAGAGGTCTCTGAGACTGTCCTCAATTCTTTTCATTCTTTTCTCTTTATTCTGCTCTGCAGTAGATATGTCCACTATTTCATATTCCAGGTCACTTATCTGTTCTTCTGCCTCAGTTATTCTGCTATTGATTCCTTCTAGAGAATTTTAAATTTCATTTATTGTGTTGTTCATCAGTGTTCATTTGCTCTTTAGTTCTTGTAGGTCCTTGTTACATGTTCCTTGTATTTTCTCCATTCTATTTCCAAGATTTTGGATCATCTTTACTATCATTTTTCTGAATTCTTTTTCAGGTAGACTGCCTATTTCCTCTTCATTTGTTAGGTCTGGTGGGTTTTTACCTTGCTCTTTCATCTGCTGTGTGTTTCTCTGTCTTCTCATTTTGCTTACCTTACTGTGTTTGGGGTCTCCTTTTCCCAGGCTGCAGGTTTGTAGTTCCCTTTGTTTTTGGTGTCTGTCCCCAGTGGCTAAGGTTGGTTCAGTGGGTTGTGTAGGCTTCCTGGTGGAGGGGACTAGTGCCTGTGTTCTGGTGGATGAGGCTGGATCTTGTCTTTCTGGTAGGCAGTTCCACGTCTGGTGGTGTGTTTTGGGGTGTCTGTGGCCTTATTATGATTTTAGGCAGCCTCTGTGCTACTGGGTGGAGTTGTGTTCCTGTCTTGCTAGTTGTTTGGCATAGGGTGTCCTGCACTGTAGCTTGCTGGTCATTGAATGGAGGTGGGTCGTGGCGTTGAGAGGGAGGTCTCTGGGAGATTTTTGCCATTTGATAATACGTGGATAATGGAGGTCTCTTGTGGACCAGTGTCCTGAACTTGGCTGTCCCACCTCAGTGGCACAGCCCTGACACCTGGCTGGAGCATCAAGAGACTGTCCTCCACACGGCTCATAATAAAAGGGAGAAAAAAGAAAGAAAGAAAGAAAGAAGATAAAATAAAATAAAATAAAGTAAAATAAAATAAATTTATTTTAAAAAATTATTAAGAAAAAAAACTTTAAGTAATAAAAAAAAAAACAATGGACAGACAGAACCCTAGGACAAATAGTAAAAGCAAAGCTATACAGACAAAATCACACACAGAAGCATACACATGCACACTCACAAAAAGACAAAAAGGTTAAATAAATATATATATATATCATTGTTCCCAAAGTCCACCTTTTCAGTTTTGGGATGATTCGTTGTCTATTCAGGTATTCCACAGATGCAGGTACATCAAGTTGATTGTGGAGATTTAATCCACTGCTCCTGAGGCTGCTGGGAGAAATTTCCCTTTCTCTTCGCTGTTCACTCAGCTCCCGGGGTTCAGCTTTGGATTTGGACTCGTCTCTGCGTGTAGGTCGCCTGAGGGCCTCTGTTCTTCGCTCAGACAGGACGAGGTTAGAGGAGCAGCTGATTCGGGGGCTCTGGCTCACTCAGGCCGGGGAGCGGGAGGGGTAAGGATGCGGGGCGAGCCTGCGGCAGCAGAGGCTGGCCTGACGTTGCACCAGCCTGAGGCGTGCCGTGCGTTTTCCCTGGGAAGTTGTCCCTGGATCCCGGGACTCTGGCAGTGGCGGGCTGCACAGGCTCCCGGGAGGGCAGGTGTGGATAGTGACCTGTGCTAGCACACAGGCTTCTTGGTGGTGGCAACAGCAGCCTTAGCATCTCATGCCCGTCTCCGGGGTCCGCGCTTTTAGCCACGGCTCGCGCCCGTCTCTGGATCTCCTTTAAGCAGTGGTCTTAATCCCCTCTCCTCGCGCACCAGGAAACAAACAGGCAAGAAAAAATCTCTTGTCTCTTCGGCAGCTCCAGACTTTTCCCCAGACTCCCTCCCAGCTAGCTGTGGCACACAAGCCCCCTTCAGGCTGTGTTCATGCTGCCAACCCCAGTCCTCTCCCTGGGATCCGACCTCCGAAGCCCGAGCCTCAGCTCCTAGCCCCGTCCGCCCCTGCGGGTGAGCAGACAAGCCTCTCGGGCTGGTGAGTGCCGGTCGGCACCCATCCTCTGTGTGGGAATCTCTCCGCTTTGCCCTCCACACCCCTGTTGCTGTGCTCTCCTCCGTGGCTCCGAAGCTCCCCCGCTCCGGCACCCGCAGTCTCCGCCCACGAAGGGGCTTCCTAGTGTGTGGAAACCTTTCCTCCTTCACAGCTCCCTCCCAGATGTGTAGGTCCCCTCCCTATTCTTTTGTCTCTGTTTTTTCTTTTTTCTTTTGCCCTACCCAGGTACGTGAGGGAGTTTCTTGCCTTTTGGGAGGTCTGAGGTCTTCTGCCAGCATTCAGTAGGTGTTCTGTAGGAGTTGTTCCACATGTAGATGTATTTCTGATGTATTTGCGGGGAGGAAGGTGATCTCCACGTGTTAGTCTTCTGCCATCTTGAAGCTCCTCCATCAGATGTAGCTTTTTGTAAGCCAAATTAACATTAGCTATCAAAAGTAAAATATGCATGACATTTGACCTAAACATTTCACTAGAAGTTCTACTTCTAGGGGTCTATCCTACAGAAGTACTAGCTTAATTATACACAAAATAAATGTCCATGGATGCTCATTCATTGCAGTGTTGTTTATTAGCCAAAAACAAGCAGAATTCTCAATTAATAGGAAAATGTTTAAATCAATATAGAATATTCATTAAAGGAAATTCATATAGCAATTAAAAAGAAAGTTGTAGACTCATATGTATGGACTTGCAAAAATATTCACTATAAGTAAAACAAAAAGCACATTGCAAAACCATATTCATAACCTGATTCTATTTTCATTTGGGGAAAAAAATCAACAAAAATATATATTCATATAAGCATAGAATAAAATCTGGAAGAATATAAAATGATCTCTTGATGGTGACTACAGAGCTGCATGCTAAAGAGAAAGGAGAGAAGGAAGGAGTTTCACTTATTTCACATACATTAAAAGATAACAGTGGGATTATGAGTGATTTTCTTTTTTTATATTTAACATCTCTTCTGTTACAGACATGTATTACATGTCTTACTTTTGTATTCAAAAACCAAATGTAACCCTGAAAAGATAATTCTTGAAGGATGGAATGAAAAGATGAGAGACCAGAGACAGGAAGATAATTTAGGAGACCTTAAATGACCTTGGGAAGGACATGAGCAACTGGCCCAGTGCCGAGACAAAGGGGTTGAGAATGAAGGGCTGAGGTGAGACTCTGGGAGATGGAAGTTGAATGGAGAGGTGGGGTCTGGCTCACAGGTGAGTTATTATATATCTCGAACTCCCAGTCCGGAGCTCTTTCCTGGAGCCATGAAAGGTCCCATTAACCACCACACTGGTGCCACACTGAGACCTTCAAGGATCAGAACATGGGCATGGGCACACCCAGAGCACACTTACAGCAGATAAAACACCCAGGTTGTCTTGTTCCTAAGTAGCCAACCATTTCAGTTCTGATTTCCCACTTACATGTTTCCACATGAGACCAGATGAAAGCAGCACCATCTTTGCCAAGGGCCCCTTGGGCTGTTCTCTGCAGCTCAGTGACCTGAAGGTTATACATCATTACATCAGCCTCCCCTTCAGGGACTGGCAAGCAGCTCTCAGGCTGTCTCCAGGGAAGCCAGCTTTCCTTCCTTCACTCTGCTTGATCCTGACGTTCGTTGTGTGTAGCCTGCTCAGCCTGTAGTAAAATCTTCTGGTTCCTTTTTACTAAGTCATGCTCATAAACATGAGACTTAACCCACCTGCAGTCTGCTCTGACCCCAGCATTGTCAGTTGCCCTACATAGTCATCGTGAACATTGTCTGTGGCCAAAGCATGTCTCACCTTTGAGTTATTTCAGGCCTCTGGCCATACCTTCCAATATGCATAAGTGACTGCTCAGCACAGAGTAAGCAATGTCACATGATGGAACCTAATTTCATGTGGGGAACCTCTCTGAAAGGCCTGCTTACTTGTTGTTTGTTTACTCAGAAGCAGATGTTTAAACATCTGCTTAAATATTGTGAAATCTTTTCACCGATTGAACCTTTGGTTCTTGCAGCATAACGGGGAAAGCTCATGTTACAAGAGTAGAGGCAAATTGTATGTTGAAAAGGGGAATTTGGTAGAAAAGCTTTTCTAGCACTTCTATGAAAACAAGTACAATGTTAACAAAAGCTTTCATGTATTTGAATAGAAAATACCTTTGGTTTCTTTAAAGCTCATTAGTACACTATTACCTTGAATCTTTATTTATTTTATGGATATATTATATGGAGTGCTACATATAAAAATTTTACAGAAAATTTTGAATAAAATTTAAAATATATCCAAGAACTGAACCGGTATTGTAGAGAAAAAGCATTGTCCTTTTTTCTTCTCCAGTAAAAGGTTGGATAATCTTTCTGATTTTAAATTATTATATTTCCATATCAACATCTCCAAGGAGCTGCATACTGACCTACGAACATGCAACAGCAGTCCTGCTGCTTTGCTTCTCTAATGCAATAGACAAACATCTAATCTGGTTACTTCACAGAGCTAATGTCTTATTTTGAATTTGAGTGATTTCTGTCTGATGTCACATGGAAGAAAATGTAATTTTTGCCCGTCTTTTAGCAGCAGATAATTTGTTGATTTTGTTGCTCAATGGCTTATCTTTAGAAGGAATTTTGAAATTGCACCTTGAGACGTACCATTTTGCATATGAGATAGTTGAGACTATTTACTGGTAGCTTTTTTAGGCAGAAGCATATAACTAGATGAAAATTTAATCAGTTGTTTGTCCTCCCTGATCTCAATCACTGGTTTTAACGGAAGTATCTAGTTGCTTAGGCATCTTGGAGAGCAGTTTGGGAATGAAGAAATTATTTCTAATTCAATCTCTCTGTTACCTTTCTGGACTGTTTTTCCGGTACACACACATGCATACACACACACACAAAATGAAATAACAGGGAGATTTCAATCCATTTTAAAGAAAAATAAAAAGCAAGGATGAAATATTATTAAAACTCTCTCTTTTTCTGTTTGAATAATATGCTACATCAAGGGTGAAGCTTAACTGGTAGCTTGAAGGTGGGTGACCTCCAATATGACAGTGCTTTATTGCAGGGGTCCCCAGCCCCCGGGCCATGGACCGGTACCTGTCTTTGGCCTGTTAGGAACTGGGACACACAGCAAGAGGTGAGTAGTGGGTGAGTGAGTGAAGCTTCATCTGAATTTACAGCCGCTCCCCATCGCTCGCAGTACCGCCTGAGCTCTGCCTCTTGTCAGATCAGTGGTGGCATTAGATTCTCATAAGAGCTCAAACTGTACTGTGAACTGGCGTGCGAGGGATCTAGGCTGTGCGCTTCTTATGAGAATCTAATGCCTGATGATCTGAGGTGGAGCTGAGGCGGTGATGCTCGCGCTGGGGAGTGGCTGCAAATACAGATTATCATTAGCAGAGAGGTTTGAGTGCACAGAGACCATAATAAATCAACTGCTTGCAGACTCACATCAAAACCCTATCAGTGAGTGGAAAGTGACAATTAAGCTGCGTCTGGTGGCAGGCTTTATAGTGGCAAGTAAGTTGATGTATTTCAATTGTACAGCTGCATCTGGTGGCAGGTTTTAAGTCAGAATCCCACACTTATTTTAGTCCACATGTGACCCGCACATTATTTTATTTACCACTCCCGTCCGCACCTCTTTCCCACACTGCGCACTTGTCTCAGTCACAGTTTTGGTAATCCCACAAGCTAACCCTAGCGAAGATGAGTGTCTGCACTGAGAGCATCATTCTTAGTGGCTAACCACATTGCTAAAGCTAAGAAGCACTTTACTGTTGGTGAAGAGTTGATCCTGCCTGCTGCTAAGGACATTTGTTGTGAACTTTCAGGAGAGGCTGCAGTTCAAAAGGTGGCACATGTTCCTCTTTCACATAGCACCATAACTAGACAAGTTGATGAAATAGCAGAGGATATTGAGGCACAATTATTAGAGAGGATTAATGTGTCACTGTGGTATGCAATCCAGGTTGACGAGTCTACCGATGTTAACAACAAGGCAACAATGCTTGTTTTTGTGTGATATATTTTTCAGGAGGATGTGCATGAGGATATGTTATGTGCACTTTTGTTGCCAACCAACACCACAGCTACAGAACTATTCAAGTCTTTGAATGATTCCATATCAGGAAAACTGAACTGGTCATTTTGTGTCGGTATATGCACAGACGGAGCGGCTACCATGACTGGACAGCTTTCTGATTTCACTGCTCGGGTCAAAGGGGTCGCTTCTGAGTGTGAGTCTACGCACTGTGTCATCCATAGAGAAATGCTGGCTAGCCGAAAAATGACACCTGAACTTAACAGGATGTGATTAAAATTACCAACCACATTAAAGTACATGCCCTTAACTCACATCTGTTTGTGCAGCTCTGTGAGGAGATGGACACAGATCATACATGTCTTCTCTTATACACAGAAGTGAGATGGCTTTCTAAAGGCAGATCACTGGCCAGAGTTTTTGAGTTACGAGAGCTGCTCCAAAGATTTATTTTAGAAAAAGCCACCACCGGCAGCACATTTCAGTGACACAGAATGGGTTGCAAAACTTGCTTACTTGGACTTCCCTGGTGGTGCGGTGGTTAAGAATCTGCCTGCCAATCCAGGCGACACAGGTTTGATCCTTGGTCCAGGAAGATCCCACCTATCACAGAGCAACTAAGCCCGTATGCCACAACTACTGAGCTTGCACTCTAGAGCCCTCAAACCACAACTACTGAGCCCGCAAGCCACAACTACTAAAGCCCTCGTGCCTAGAGCCTGTGCTCTGCAACAAGAGAAGCCATAGCAATGAGAAGCCCGCAGACCACAATGAAGGGTAGCCCCCGCTTGCCGCAACTAGAGAAAGCCTGCGTGCAGCAACCAAGACCTAATGCAGCCAAAAAAATTAAAATTAAAAAAAATAAAATAAAAAACGTGCTTACTTGTGTGACCTATTCAACCGGCTCAATGAACTAGCTGCATTCAAAGCCAAACTGGAATTATGGGGGCGACGAGTGAACACTGGGATATTTGACATTTCAAACATTTGCAGAGATTTTGAAAGGGACTGAGCCAGGGCCTTCTTTCTCCTAGCTGGTGCATGATCACCTGTCTCAGCTTTCAAAGGAGTTTGAGTATTACTTCCCAACCACAAAAGACCCCGGAACTGGGAAGGAATGGATCCGCAACCCATTTCTGAATAAGCCAGGTGAAGCAACTTTGTCCATGCTAGAAGAGGATCAACTGCTTGAGATCACAAATGACGGTGGCCTTAAAATATGTGTGAGACAACTTTAAATCTCCATGTGTTCTGGATTAAAGTCAAGGTGGAATATCCTGAGATTGCCACAAAAGCACTGAAAAGCCTGCCTCCATTTCCAACATCCTGTCTTTGTGAAGCAGGGTTTTCTGCAGTGACAGCAACCAGAACAAGATTACGGAGTAGACTGGACCTAAGCAACACACTTCGGGTGTCACTGTCTCCCATCACCCCCAGATGGGACCATCTAGTTGCAGGAAAACAAGCTCAGGGCTCCCACTGATTCTGCTTTATGGTGAGTTGTATAATTATTTCATTATATATTATAATATATTATATAATGTATATTACAATGTATTATTATATATTATGATGTATTATTATTATAGCAGAAATAAAGTGCACAATAAATGTAATGCTCTTGAATCATCCCAAAACCATCCCCCCACCACTGGTCCTTGGAAAAATTGTCTTCCATGAAACCAGTTCCTGGTGCCCCAAAGTTTGGGGACCTAGGCTTTATTGTTCCTTCATGCAGATATCTGGTGGCCTTGAGTCCTAGGTCAGCTCTTCAGCACTCATAGACGATCATCACTAGTTTCAGTTGATTTGAAAGCCTATTGATCTTTCCTTAGTTAGAAACATAACCTAGCCATACTCAGGTTTCTACTATAAAATGTTTAGCCTTGAAGACCCTGCTTCTCAATCATTTTCAAAAACTGCATTCAGAAGAATAAAATTAATAATGTGAATATCTAATATTTAAAACTGTCTAAAGAATGATATCTACAGATATATGAATATCTAATATTCATAGGTATGCAACTGCCTGCAGGATATGCCATTTATCTCTCTTCATGGACACTGTAAGCCTCACCACTGGGGCAAGCCAGGCCATGAGAGAGTTGGATCTTGCCCCTCGTGAGTGCCTCACACTTGGGTGTTGGGATATCAGCCTACCTTTTGAGACCTAAAGTTCTACGATACTGCAAAGCTGCAAAAGTGTTTGGGCAACTTGGACTTCTGCCTGTATCTCTCAGCTTGCCTTAAGCAGATTCTGAGCAACTATGTTCAGGACTGATTGCCTATGTTCTTTTGGTTTTATGTTCTCTAGCTTCCCTTGTAATTGGCATACCAGGTCTCAGGAAGAATACCTATCCATTAGTAAATGTGCCACACTTGTCCCTGAAGTCAGTGATGAGGTGATGAGTAACAAGTCAGAAAAATGAATGAATGACATTTTCTTATTTGGAGCTCACTAGAGAATGTGGTTTTTCCTGAAAAACTGTAGACTTCCTACCATGTGATAATGGAAATTACCTAGATTTTCCACATTATATACCTGATTTAGAGAGGAAAAAAGCAAATATTTGTGGTCTAAGCAGCTCAGATGATGCCTTTGGTAAAAATAATTAGGTAATAGCTTAAATTTTGCATTTGTTTTGTCTATAAAACCATGGTCTTCATCATGGGTCAAACTTTGGTTAGTGGTCAGGGGATATGTTGTTTTTAATAGGCTTTTAGTAGCATCCGTGGCCAAATTTGTTTTATTTTAGACATTCTTGAGTGAAATAAAGATGCCTTCCCCCACCCTAATTCCCAGACACCCAGTTCATTAACTATGAAATCTAATGAAAGTCATTCTCAGTTGGTTATAGAAAACGGTAGATATGCTGTAGATATGTTTACTGGCTTTTTGTAATTAAGAGGACTAAAGTATATAGCTTCCAGTTATGCATGTGAAAGGGGAAATTGGTGATGTTTTTGCTTTGTCTGAATAGAGTGATTCCTTCAGCTCATTTTCTAAACCCTTCTGCGAGAACAAGCTGGTTCTTCTGGGAAGACAGAACTGCCTACGGGCATATGCACCCATCTGTTCTTCTCTGCAAACATGCTTTGGTCTTTTCAACACACAGCCAGTGGGTACTAGGGGTACCCAGTGCAGGTGGCCAAGCCAGGCATGTCTCAGCCAGGTAAGGGAGCATTTATAGTTAAATATGTAATTATAAGAAAACAATTACAAAAAAGAGTTTGCCATAACAAAATTTCTCTGCCTCTGCTAATGGCTCACAGTCTTCTGTGGGCTCTATACTCTCAATGCTTCTTCTTATTTTTTTTTAAGTTTTTTTTTTTTAAGTTTTAAATTTTTGGCTGCATCGGGTCTTCGTTGCTGCACACAGGCTTTCTCTAGTTGCGGCGAGCGGGGGCTACTCTTCATTGTGGTGCACGGGCTTCTCATTGTGGTGGCTTCTTTTGTTGCAGAACACGGGCTCTAGGCGCACGGGCTTCAGTAGTTGCGGCACTTGGGCTCAGTAGCTGTGGCACATGGGCCTAGTTGCTCCACAGCACGTGGGATCCTCCTGGACCAGGGATCGAACCCGCGTCCCCTGCACTAGCAGGCAGGTGCCCAACCACTGTACTACCAGGGAAGTCCCTGAATGCTTCTTTATAAATGCTTTTCTTGTCACACATGGTCAAAATAGCTTGTTTGTGTGCTGTTTGCATTGTAAAACTAATATCACGCTCATATGTAGTTCTCGAATTCTTTTGTCAAAAATGTCAACTAACAACCATTCTTCCATTTTTGCTTTCTTGCCTCACTTATATTTCAACTCTTACTGGGAAAATATGCTTGAATTCCCAGAGTACCCACTACACAGGCAGCATCCAGGAGCTTGTAAGAAGACAGACTGGGACAGAAGGAAATTGATGTTCCTTCCTTTTTAATAAAGGGCTCCAAGACTTCCTTTTCCCTTAATAATTTCTCTCTTTTGGCTGTTTAGTCTCTAGGTTCTATAGGAACAATATGTGAATTCTAGTTTTGAATTCTCATCTAACATTTTATTTTGACTAAAAATTGTAAAGCTTATATGAAATTCACCACAGTGGGATTTTACTATGTGGGTAATGAGGACACACAGACTTAAAATCATAGAACTCAAGAGTCAGAGTGATTGAAGCAATCCCCTAATTCAATCCCTTCATTTTTCAGAGGAGGAAACTAAGGCTTAGAGCAGTTATATGAGCTGTTTATGGTTATTCATCTATTAAAGAGTTAAAACTGGGAAAAAAGGAACTTCCCTGACGGTCCAGTAGTTAAGACTTCACCTTCCAATGCAGGGGGTGCAGGTTTGATCCCTGGTCGGGGAGCTAAGATCCCACATGCCTCACGGCCAAAAAACCAAAACATAAAATAAAACAGAAGCGATATTATAACAAATTTAATAAAGACTTTTAAAAAAACTGGGAAAAGAACTCCTATTTGCTACTCTACCCAGTGATATAGAATATTGAATTTTGTCTATTTATTCATATATATGTGTGTATATATATATATATAATAGAGACTGTTTTAAAAAGTTCTGGTGATGTTTGGTATACATGTTATACTTTAAGGGTTTCAAAGTTATTCAGATGCCCACTTTTTAGTAGGTTTAACATTCTCTAGGTCATAAGTATATGATTTAATTTTATATTTAATAAGAAACTTAAAACTCTATAGTTGGTAAATAAATACTGGTAAAAAGATCAAAGAGATTCATAAAGTATGTTCACTTCCTATGGCTATAAGGTGGGACTTAATGAGGAAGAGAATGGATCGGGGAAATTGTAACAAAACAAAACAAAGCAACAACAAAAAAACCAAATTCACCATTTTTTTCCAAAACCAATATTGCTTTGGTTTTTACTTATTTGTATTTGTTTTGTATATGCATAACATCCCACCTAGAATACCTAATTGATCATGGTCTCTGAATTAATTATTAAACTTTATGCTTCCTACAAAGATACAATTATTATATAAAGATCTCTGAAATTTAATGGTGTCATTTCTCAGCAGCTCTATTAAAAGTGATAAAGCTACATCAAATAGTGTTTTAAAAATGATATCTCTGTACAGTTAAATGCTTTTTAGGACATTGACCTGGAATGATTGCCAGAATTCATGGTCCGAATGGAATTAATTTTCAAATTTAGCAGACACATACTTTCCACGTCTCCATCCCACTAAATAAATTAAAAGTTAATTTACTGTGATAGAGAGCCTGATGGAAACTGAGAGTAATCTTTACTTCCATATGGTTAGATCACACCTGAGCTTGACATGTCTTTTTACACACTGGCCTTCAGCCTGCCCAGCTGTCTTTCCTGGTACTCACTTCATAGTAAGTTCCCTTCTCCCTTTCCTTTTCTGTGCAGTCCCTGAGGCTGTCTTGACCTCTTCACTTACCTCTATTACAGCATTACTAGCCCCAGAGCCTGCCCAAGTTTGTGGCAGGCTGACTATTGGTCCTCCAAAGATGTACACGCATAATTCCTAGGACCTATGAATATGTTACCTTACATGGTAAAAGAAACATAGCAGATACGATTAAATTAAAGATTTTGAGCTGGAGAGATTATAATGGCTTATCTGGGTGGGCCCAATGTAATCACAAGAATTTTTATAAGAGGGAGGTAGGAGGACCAAAATCAGAAAAAGGAGATGTGATGGCAGAACCAGAGGTCAGAGAGATGCCCTTTGCACATGGAGGAAGGAGCCAGAAGCCTAAGAATGCAGACGGCAAAGGGAAGAAAACAGACCCTCTCCTAAAGCCTCCATAAAGAACTGGTCATGCCAACACCTTGATTTTAGACTTCTGCTTCTTGAACTGTAAGAGAATAAATTCATGTTGTTTTAAGCCACTATTTTGTTACAGCAATTAGGAAACTAATATAATAATCACATATATTAAATCCCTCTGAAGATCATAGCATGATAATAGGTATTATTCATTGCAAAAGATAATAATACCATTAAATCCTTTTCCTTAGTACTGTATTTAAATAAATGTCTTTTTAAACGTGTATTTCTAAGCTTGTTTCAAAATATTTTTGTAGATAAATCTCATACCATTTCCATATTTTATAATTAATTAATAAATGTATTCACTGAGTTTATATTTATTAAATATGTACTGTCTGCAAAGGAGTGCATTGTAGAGGACATGAATATTTATGACATGGACTTTGATTCCAAAGAATTCGTAAGGTTAATATCTAGGAGCTAGTATATATGCATAAATAACTGTTGCCCAAGGTGGCATACGATATTTGTTTTCCAGGGCTGCCATAACGAAGTACCATAGACTGGGCAGCTTAAGCAAAGAAATTATTGTTTTACAGTTCTGAAGCCTAGAAGTCTGAGCTCAAGGTGTTGACAGAGTTTGTTTCTTCTGAGGCCTCTTTCCTTGGCTTACAGATGGCAGCCTTCTACCTGTGTCTTCACATGGCCTTCCTTCTCTGCATGCCTGCATCCTAATCTGTTCTAATAGGGATTCCAGTCATATTGAATTAAGGCCCACCCTAATGACTGCATTTTACCTTAATTAGCTCTTTAAAGACCCTGTCTCCAAATACAGCCATAATTTGAGGTGCTAGAGATTTGGACTTCAACATATGAATTTTTTTTATTGACGTATAATTTACAATGTTGTATTAGTTTTCAAGTGTACAGCAAAGTGATTCTGCTTTATATATATATATATATATATATATATATATATTATTTTCCAGATTCTTTTCCATTGTAGGTTATTGCAAGATATTGAGTATAGTTCCCTGTTCTATACAGTAAGTCCTTGTTGATTATCTATTTTATATATAGTAGTGTGCATTTGTTAATCCCAAACTCCTAACTTACCCCCACATACACACTGTTATCCCCTTTGGTAACCATAAGTTTGTTTTCTATATCCGTGAGTCTATTTTTGTTTTGTAAATAAGTTCATTTGTATCATTTTCTTAGATTTCACATATAGGTGATATCATATGATATTTGTCTTTCTGTGTCTGACTTACTTGACTTAATATGATAATCTCTAGGTTCATCCATGTTGCTGCAAATGGCATTATTTCATTCGTTTTTAATGGTTGAGTAATATTCCATTATATACATACATATATATATATATATATATATACACACATACATACACCATATCTTCTTTATCCATTAATCTGTTGATGGATATTTAGGTTGTTTCCATGTCTTGGCTATTGTAAATAATGCTGCTGTGAACATTGGGGTGCAAGTATCTTTTCAAATTAGAGTTTTTTCCAAATATATGCCCAGGAGTGGAATTGCTGGATCAAATGGTAACTCTATTTTTAGTTTTCTAAGGACCCTCCATACTGTTCTCAGTAGTGGCTGCACCAATTTACATTCCCACCAATAGTGTAGGAGTGTTCCCTTTTCTCCACACCCTCTCCAGAATTTATTGTTTGTAGACTTTTTGATGATGGCTATTCTGAGCAGTGTGAGGTGATACCTCATTGTAGTTTTGATTTGCATTTCTCTAATTATTAGGGATATTGAGCATCTTTTCATGTGCCTATTGGCCATCTGCATCAACATGAATTTTGAGGGAACATAATTCAGCCCACAACACATACTAAAGGTCATAAAAGAGATGCAAATAAATTGCTCTGGGAAAATTCAGAGCAGAGTGAGATAGTCCAGATACTGCAAATGAAATTCACTTAAAAATCAAATGATTAGCAAAGATCTCCTTGCCATGTATGATAACTTTTAAGACTGAGCCATCCCTCCCAGAGCACACAGAGGCAAATGGAGCAATCCTGATGAAGTAATATGGAAATGGTAAATAAAATTATAGAACATGTATGTGTCCTTTCATGAAAACACTCATAATTGTGCAGTTCCTGAATTCGATTCCCAGGCAACAAACAAAGCCAGCAGCTAGCAATGATGAATCAGCCCTTTAGAAGTAAACGAATTCTGTTGTGCTCTTAGGAACTATCGTGCCTAGGCTTACACATATGAATGCATCTTCGCTGAGGTGAAAACAAGCCAACAAACAAACAAAAACAAAAATCCACAACAAAACATTTTGAAAAGCTTATTGTTCTCATAAGAGAACATGTTCCAGCAAAAAGAGGATGACATATTAACATGTTAGGTGAGTAAAGCACGCTATGTTCCTTGGAGTCCTAACTGATATGTTCCAAAGAAAAGGCCCACCCCAAAGTTAAGGTATAGTCAGCTGCAGCCAAGATGTAATCCTGTTATGAAAGCAGACAATGTTCATAGCAATATTTTCATTGCCTTATCAGCAGAGCAAAAATGCTCAGGAACTCACTGGAGCTGGTGATTTAATCAACCTAATTTGACCCATCATTATTCTAGTGCTGCATATGGAAAAATGTGGACACGGGACAGGGAAGGTCCCTGGTAAGGGAGATAAGATGCGCACACAAGATAACTCACTCATTAGACGGTCATAATACATGATAAAACACTATGTAGAGAGTCTGAAGGAAAAATAGATATGAGCACCTTTGAATTTCTGGGCATAGAAAAAAAAATGAAGAAATTCCACTTTTAGGTTATTCATTTGCATAAATATTTGCTAATTTTGTACCTTAAACTTTTCTGTACCTTATACATCACTGTACTCTATTATTTCAGACAAATTGTGTACTAGAAATTTTGAAAACAATTTAGTTCTCAAATCTCAAATAATAGTAAGAGTGGGGCAAAATGAATGCAAAGAAATAAAGTGGGAGAATGGGAGGATGCTTAGTAATGACAGTTAAAATGCTGTTTTTTCTAATATAGTTCTGTTTCCATTGTAAAGTACCTAAATTCAGTTGTCTAAAGAGTGTTTGCTAGCAGCACATTGATTTAATGATTTTTAGTACAATTTTTAGTAGGAGTTACTGGAAGTTTTCTAAGGATGTTGTTTCATCTCAAATCACATTGTTTTCCAGATGGAGTCTGTTGGGTTTTAACAAAAACCCCATGGCTAATTGCAGGTAGGAAATAGCTATATGCGATAACTATTTCATTGATGGTGTTGGGTATTTTTTGTGTTTTTTTTTTTTTTTGGTACGCGGGCCTCTCATGTTGTGGCCTCTCCCATTGCGGAGCACAGGCTCCGGACGCGCAGACTCAGCGGCCATGGCTCACGGGCCCAGCCGCTCCGTGGCATGTGGGATCTTCCCGGACCGGGTCACGAACCCGTGTCCCCTGCATCGGCAGGCGGACTCTCAACCACTGCGCCACCAGGGAAGCCCTGTAGTGTTGGTTTTTGTCTTAGATCCAGTACAGCAATGTGCTTCTTAGCAACACACTTCCTGTAGTCAAGGAGACGTTGTCACACACTTAGAGGAAGAGATGGAAATGGATATCTAGGGCTATCCTGCAGGTAATGAGAGGATACTTGCCTAGAAGTAACTGTTCTCTATTTTAATTAAATTCAAAGCAATTTAAATCACAACTTAAATGATTGAGATTGGAAAACAAAATTTTTTTACAGTAAAGATACCTAAACTTGGTTAGAGATATTATAGTTGGAGAATGATTCACCTGAGTCTTAAGGCCCAAATTATTGTTTTTAAGGGGTTAGAGTCAATTCTAAGACTCTATGCCAGAGAGGTGGGGAAGCTTTCTGAAGGAGGTCTTAAGGAAAGTCGAAAAATGTGAAAAAAAGTAAAGAAAAGCCTGAAGGGCAAATTTTCTTGTTGCCTTACCCGTATATCTCAGTAATCACATAAAAGTACCCAGCCAATGTTTGTGGATTTGCCCTGCTCTGCCCCAAGCCAACAGAAGAGCATGTAAAACAGCAACAAAATGACCTTGTGCTTTCACCTAATTGCAGAGAAGCTTCAAGGAAGGTACTCAGCTTTTTCATACTGCAGTGCAGGGGTTGGCAAAATACAGCCTGTGAGCCAAGTCTGGCCTGCTGCCTATTTTTGTATGGCCTGTGAGATAAGAACGTTTTCTATAGACAAACATTTGCGATTTATTTGATGACAGGCACACTAATTTTGACCCCCAGCTCAGCAGTCATTACCAAAATAATTCCATTCATCTCATTAGAAGACCTGTATTACAAAAAATTATACTCTATTATGATTATTATATTTTATATAGATATAGATATAGATATAGATTTTTTTTTTTTTGGTCACTCCACACGGCTCACAGCACCTTAGATCCCTCGACCAGGGACCGAACCTTGGGCCCTCGGCAGTGGAAGCACAGTCCTAACTGCTGGACCGCCAGGGAATTCCCATACTTTGAATTCTGAATAAAAATTTTTATAAGTTTGTTTTCTCACTTATGTAATTTATATATAATATCCTTTGTGGCCTCTTGACTCACAAAGTCTAAACTATTTACTGTCTGAGACTTTGCACAAAATGTTTGCCAACTCCTGTTCTAGTGAAGGAAATAGATGAATTGTGTAATTGTAGCAGTTTCTGACATCTCAGATCTTCCATAGCTACTCAGAAAATAATTGGTAACATTTGTCACCCCATCCTATTTAAATACAAGATGTACTTGACTTTTCATCAATTGCTATATTTTTAGTGAACATAGCCCTGTGAAATTCTTTTTTTTCATATGATATTGAAGGAGGTAACTTTGAGGTATTCAGCTGGTGGATGGCTTCTCTCACATGTATCTTCTTGGTGGGGATGGCTGGAAGGCTGGGCTCATTTGGGAGAATTCACCACAGCACGCACCTATGTCCTCTACAGCATGGTAGTCTCAGGATAGTTGACTTTAGATAGATGGCAAGGTTCAGAAAAGCTTGGGTGGAAGTTTCAAGTCTTCTTATGATCAATCCTAGAAGTCCCAGAATGTCACTTCTATCATCTTCTATTGGTCAAGAAAGTCACAAAGACAAGCCCAGATTCAAGACAAAGAGATGTCTTCTATTTTTGGCTTGTTAAATTTTTTTAAATTACTGTTTATTTAAATCACCAATGGGTACTGAAAATTATCAACTTTTTTTCTGAATCTACTATAACATTCTTTTTCTTCTTTGGTCTGTAATACAGTAAATTACATTTATTGGTTTTCAAATGTGAAACCACCTTTGAATTCCTAGGGAAAAAACCCATCTTGGTCATGATGTATAATAATTTTTATATATTGGTTACTATTTTATAATACCTTATTTAAACTTTTACATATGTGTTTCTGAGAGAGATTCACCTGTAATTTTCTTTCTTACAACGTCCTTGTCAGGTTTTTGCATAAAAGTTATGATGGCTTCATAGGTGAGTTGCTACTTGTTCCCCCTTTTATTGATTCCCTGGAATAGTCTGTATAAGCTTGGTGCTATTTCTTTCTTAACTTCACTTGTTAGGCTGTTTGAACCTGGAGGTGTTTTTGTCTTTTGTTTTCTTGGAAGGGTTCTTAATTTTGGGTTCAATTTCTTTAATACATATAGGACTCTATTCTATTTCTTCTTGAATCAGTTTCGGTATATTGTGTTTTTGTAGGATTTGACCACTTCATGTAAATTTTCAAATTCATTGACAAAAGTTCTTAATAATATCCTCTTATTATCTTATTAATGACTCTAGTATTTGTACTGATGTCCCCATTTTCATTCCTGTAGTGATTATTTGTGACTTTTTTTCTCATTTTCTTAATTAGCTGTGCTAGAGGTTCACAAATTTTATTTTTTTCAAAGAACTGTTTGACTTTAAAAAAATTTTTATTAACCTCTGTCTTTAAAATATTTTCCCTTTTTATTTGTTTATTTTTTGTTATTTTTCTAAATTCTTGATATTGATATAGGTATCATTGATTTTAGTCTTTTTTTCTAAATATGTATTTAAGGCTATAAAATTTCCTCTAATAATTGCTTTAATGCATTTCACATATTTTTGATACATTTCATTTTAATTATCATGTAGTTTAAAATATTATCTAATACTTACTGTGATTTCTTCTTTGACCCACTAGTTATTTAGAAGTTTTAGAGATAATAAATAGTTTCGGGTTTAATAGTTT
This sequence comes from Delphinapterus leucas, assembly GCF_059928025.1. Taxonomy (NCBI): domain Eukaryota; kingdom Metazoa; phylum Chordata; class Mammalia; order Artiodactyla; family Monodontidae; genus Delphinapterus; species Delphinapterus leucas. The sequence continues at coordinate 28,650,964 of NC_143146.1, read as the reverse complement.
TTATTTTTTTATTCATTTCTTGCTTAATTCCACTGTAGTCAGAGAACATTACTGTGGTTTGCTATATGGCCCAGCATAGCGTCAATTTTGCATGTTTGATGTGCACATCAAAAACATGTATATTTTTATTTGTTGAATCCAATGCTTTAAATATGTCAATTAGGTCAAATTTATTGTGTTGTTCAAATCTCCTCTGTCTCTATTAATACTTTCCCACAATTATTCTATTAGTAACTAAGAGAGTGGTGTTTAAGTATCACACTCTGTGGATTTGTTTTATTCTCCTTTTAGTTCTGAAAATTTTTGTTTCTATATTTTGAAGCTATGTTATTTGATACATACAAATTTAGCTTTTTTATATATTTCTTGTCAGTCGTCACTTTTAACAGTAGGAGCACTCTATCTCTAGGAATGCTTCTTGCCTTGAGGCCTATTTGTCTAATTATCATAGCTATTACAGTTTTTTTTTTATTGTTTTGTTTGTGATAACTTTCCCATTCTTTTAGTTTCAATATTTTTATGTCCTTATACTTAAGTTATAGCTCTTATTTGAAAAAATCCACTCTGTCCTTTAATTAGAATATTTAGTCAATTTAACTCTAATGCAAATAGTGGCATATTTGAGCTTAAATTTACTACATTAGTGTTGTTTTCTCATTTTCTCCCTGATCTAGCTTCCTTTTCCTCTCTCTCTTTTTTGTTTTATTGTTGACAAGAAATTGCAATTCATTCACTCTTTTATTCATTCATTAATCAGCATTCTGTTCTCCCTCAGCTATTAGCTGTGTGCCCATTCTTTTTCATTCTTTTCATAGTTACTCTAGAGGTTATAACATGCATCCTTGACATATTAGAGCCTAATTTTTTTTTTGGGCAAATGCTGTTATGTATTTAGGCCCCAGAAAATATTTTTAAATTATTCAATATTAACTTAGATTTATCAACAAATTTCCCCTTTTTATGACTTTTTTTTCTTCCCTGAATTTTCATACTTTTAATCTGGGATTATTTTTCTTATGCCTGAAGAACTTCCTTCAGTACTTCTTTTAGTGTGGTTTACTGGAAATTAAATCTTTAATTTTTTGTTTGTCTGAAAATGAATTTTGGGGTAACTTATAAAGAACATTTTCCTTGAAAAACAGAATTTTCTTTCAGTACTTTAAAGATGTCACTTGTGATGATTAATTTTATATGTCAATTTGCCTGGGCCATGAGATGCCCAGACATGGTCAAACATTATTTTGAGTGTGTATTGGGAGGATGATTCTGCAGGTCATTTGTTCTTGGGTAGACTTCCCTTCTTATCTTCAGAACATTGGCATCTTCTTGTACTCTCTTCCCAGTACCATGGAAAACAACTTGCTTTGCTTCCAGTGGAAGGGTCCTTGTTTCAGGTACTGCTCTTTTTGTTTCTAATGGAATTAATCCCTTTATTTTCAGAATGAATTGATAGGTCTGGATCTTTTTTTTTTTAAAGTAGAGTAAAACTGCTTTAATGTGTGTATAGGACGTTTTAATAATTTTGATAATTGCCATTATATTTTTTGAAAATGAAACTTTGTTCTTGAATAGAATCAAACTTGGCCAGATTTTCTTAACAATTTGGCTGCAATATTATGCTACTGGCATATGTATTTTGTCACTAGCTTTCACAAGAAAAGAGTAGGTATAGATTTAAAGCAAATCTATATTTTATTTCAATAATCTGAAAAATTCATATATTATTCTGTGAAATGCTTGAGACACTGTAAGTCTTACCTGACTAATGTCTAAGTAGCTAAGCAGTTGGAAGACCAAATTATATAATAGTAAATAAAATGTAAACCATTTATCACTAAACAATATCACTGAGCAGGTCAAATTTGTCTTTTGTAATTCAGAATATTTTGGTTAATTAAAAAATTTTAAATTAAATAAATGTATTTAGTATTATGCAGGTCTTTGGGAGAAAGTGGGTCATGCCTGCATTACTTTACAGCATAAAGAAAGCATAAATATATCTTATTGGGAAGTCAGGACTTACTTGAAAATGTTTTGAACATTGTTGGTCTTTTAGACTAAAAAAGTCTCTGTCGGTGTAACAAAGACTCACAAAGACTAAGAACTGTCTTAGCAGCAGATAACTCCTTAATAGTTGGCCACATTTTAGCCATAAGAATGAAGATATCTTTGTCAAAATCATATATTAATTTGTCAACAGTGCCTATCTTCATAAAGCCTAGGTGGAAATTGTTCTTTCAAGATTTATCATGTTTTCCAGTTCAAAAACCTCCCATAGCCAAAATGGCACTGAGATCTGAAATATCAAATTCTTGCCTTCAGTGCTTTGTCTGATTTGCCAATTGCTCCCTGAACCCTGGCAAATTTCAACAAGTCAAGTTGATGACTTCCTTAAATTTCTGATTCCAGTCCCATTAATTTACATGGATGAAAAGTGCATTGTGAAGATGAAAAATTTATTTTCACTAGACTTATGGAAATCATTACCAGTTATTGCTCTGTATAATTTTATTAAAAGTAAAATTGAAAAAAAATTAAGAATTTTGTGGGGTAACTGTAAATTATGTGAGTGCTAGTTTTTCCTAAAGTTGCCCTTTACTAATTTTATTTTTGACAATTTCCATCACCAAATCTATAGTACAACATTCTTTTCCTACATTTCAAAACAAATTTAAAAAAATAAGGAATACTATGGAAAAATAATGGTTAACAATCTATTATTATTTAGCATAGGAAGTCAAATGGTTGAAAAAAATTGAAGGTTTAAAACGATGATTTTGTAAATGGCAAGTCATGATTAAAGTCTCCAAAATTTGTTTTAAAATTTATACTTTAAGTTGACATAAAATTGTATATTTATCAATGAAGTTCTTTTTGGTTTCAAAGTAACTTTTGGTTTTCTAGTATAAATTTTTTATTGTACATATTTTGGTTTTCTAGTGTGTAGCTTCTCTTTTCCTTTCTGATAAAATTCACTTACATTTTTCACTTTAAGATTAATTTTTTTTCACACCACATTTCTCTTCCATGTTGTCTAATACCAGCCACACCTATTATTATCCTTTTCATTTCATTCGTGACTCCTTCTTTTATTCCCTCTAACCCTCTGTCTTGGAGCTTCTGTTGTGTATTTATCTGTGATTGCAGCAGGCTTTTTGCAATAATAATCAGGCCTTCCAGGGATTCACCCAAGATTTATTGAGCATCTAGTATGTGCCAATCAGTGTGCTATATTTTGGAGATAAGATAAAGATAGTCCCTCTGAGCTCTTTAAGGTTAGGGGTTATGTCTTTTTCATCCTGTATCCCTAGTGCTTGACACATGCCTGACCCATAGCAGCCTTCCATAAAATCGTTATTGAAAGTAACCCCAAAGCCCATCTGCTCTGTGAAGTATTCCATCTATATTAACTGTTTCCTCTTAGTTCCAATAATGTTTGTTCAAATTTTGGGGACAATTCCATGTAGCAATCAGTAAAATGTGGGGGGGGCAAATATTGTTCTTAGGTTTCCAAATAAATTCACTACTATGGCAATAATTGCCTGAGTACCAGAAACACACACTGTGCAGACGTTGCTTCAAGTACTTCATTGCTGCATTGAGCCGGGTTGTAATGCAAATTTGGGTGAGTTGCTGGCTTTCTGGTTAGATGTCTGCTATAGATAAAGCAATCTGTGCAGTGCTAACTTCATGAGGCTGCACCTTAATTATACATTCTGTTTTGTGACCCAGAGACCAAAAAGTTGACGAATGTAGAATGTAAGATGAAATTAGGTTGTGTATTTTAAAAACGTACAGTATAATTATTTGTATTCATTACTGCAAATGAAGAGAATAACAAGTAGTAAGACATGTAAAATCAAGACATTTGTGAAATCAATTGGACTTTTATTTCTGAATAAAATAACACAAAAATATTTTTAAACTTCAGAAATGCATTCCAGAAAAATCTTAATCGCTATTTCCTGATCCTTCTTCTGTGGGTAATCAAAATGACATATTCACATTCAATCATTCAATTATTCACTGCCTGACCTTGCAGACTTGGCTTAATATAATTTCTTTTCAGCTAGACTAGTTCCTAGAACTGTGAAACTACTGGATTTATGATTGAAAGAGTCAATTTGTGTATTGTATGGCATTGGGTCAACATGTCCTTCTGAAATCTCATTCTTTGTTTTGCCCAGTTTTCTTGTGAAAAGTGAATTGCTGACTAATTTTAACACCCCCCCTTTTTTTCCAGATAATATGTGAGTTAGTCTTCATGCTTTGCAGAATTTTGCCTTTTTCAAGATCAGACTTGTTCAATGCCATTTCCTTCCTTCCTTCCATTTGTTTCCTTTGTGAAGAAATTACCCCTTTCAGGAGCAAAGGAGTTGATAAAAGATAACTCTCACAATCAAGTCTGTTTTAGGTTTACCAAAAGAGGGTATGAAAGGAGTCCATCTCCAAGGGGAGGCTTAAGTGACTGAGAAGAGAAAGGAAGAAAAAATAAATCTAACAACCCAAAGAACAAAGATGTGGAATTTGAAATAAAAAATATACTTACCTATACATTCCTGACATATTTAATCATAATTTTGACCAAAGTTCACTGTCCATAAGATTTCATGTAAGTTCAATATATTGTTCAGTTAATTTTGACTTTCATCGAAACTAAATTTTGTCAATCATCTTTTGTTAAAATGTTTTAGAACCAAACCCACAACACAATTACGTCTCCAGAAATGCCGTTACATTTTCTAAAGGAACATCAATCTACTTAGAAGTGTGAGATCCATATTTTTAAGCTTGTGTTACATAGATGCTCTTTTTCTACAGGCAGCATGATGTAGTGGAAAGAATATGAGATTCTGGAATTAGAAAAACTGGGCATGAGTCCCAGACTCTGCACTACCAGCTGTGTGACCTTGGGTAAGTCATTTAATCCATCTGAGGCTTGTTTTTCTTGCCTATCAAATTAAAAATAAAAGATACCAACCTTTTAGGTTGGCTGTGCAGATCAAATGTGTGAAAGTGCTTTATAAGTCATAAAGCATAATGCAAAGGCTAGTTATTTTATTTCAGATTAATTCAAATATTGCTCTAAATTGGTATGTCCCCTAACAAAACCAATGACTGCTAATGCCCGTTGTATCCCCGGTTCTATCTTAAATTTTTTTTTTCTTTGGAGAAAATTTTTAATTAGCAAATTGTCCATGGGTTTCAAAATCTTTTTTAAAAGAATTATTATATACTTGAATCTTTCAATTAGAAAAAATATATAAGCCTCCTTTAAGAGAACCCCCCTAAGACTGAATCATTTTACCCTTACCTCAAGTTTGGTTCTATCCCCACATTCTGAAACCAAACCTATCTTCCTTCAGAGAGGCCCCTTTAGGCTGTGGATTATATAAGTGAGAAAAATGTTTAAATGAGAGCACAGACACACAGGGACAGCTTACTCATTAGACAAAGTGGGCACGGTGCCAAGGGTCCACTCTACTTTTAAAGGTCAATGAAAATGTTTTACTCTCTTTTGAAACTGGCAGAAAGAAAAATGAACTTTTAGGTCAAAGAAAATGTTTTAGTATACAATATTAATATATTCATCTTTATACCAATGAGTCAGATATAACTTTTAACATTTGTTGTAGCCCTGCGTAACCTCAGATGAATTCTTCGAGGAGTCCAGGTATCTGCATCAAGGCACACCAGGGCACTGCTCCAACCAAGGTGACGTTGCCAGGAATCACAGATGTGGAGCGATTAGTTCTATCTTGGGAAATAGGGAAGGCTTCACAGAGCTGATATTTAAATCAGCCTTTTGAAGATAAATATGTTCTCTACAGGTGAAGACGATAGGAAGGGCATTTCTAGGAGAAAAAGTAACATGAACCAAGGGCTGTGGAGAGAGAGTGTTGGAACTTAGCAGTAGTCAGTAACCAATGATAGCTTCTTCAATATAAAATCATGGGGAAAAAGCCTGTTACTTATACTGCTAAATCTTACTCAAGTTGTTCTTGTCCAGTATCTTGCATCAAAATATTTTAGAGCTAAACCACAAATTACATGAACATCTGTAGAAATACCTAATGAGTAAGCAGTTGGTTGTTCAAAGAGCTAATGAGCTTAGAAAGAATTACTAGGGATATTGTGTCAGGAATAAGGCAAAGTATTTTATGTAGCAGTTATTCTTTGATTGCAAGCAATAGCAACTGATGCTATCTAATTCAAAGAGAAGAGAAACAAAAGGAGGAAGGAGGAAAGGTTCCTGCTCCTACAAACACATATGATATTCATTTTGAAGTCTGAGTGGTTTTCTCCTTTCCCCACAGCTGAACCGAGTAATCTCCACCTGCAGGTTCTATTTAACCCCAGAGACCACTGGACGAATCCCATCCTTTGTCAGTACCTCTAGGTCAATACTTGGGTTATCCAGCACCAAATATGCAAGTATCTGATCTCTGCTCAGCCTTTTTAGTAACACTTGTGCCTTACTACAAGACTGATATGGGTTATGAGGTTAGCAAACTGTGCTCTATCCTATTCCTCAAAACAAGTCCTCACATTAGAGCCTGTTCTGTGGTCCTCTTTCCTCTTCGATCTCTCTCTACTCCTCACCTCCAAGGACCTATGAGCAGGGCTGTTATTTATGCCCTACACAGTGCATTTGACTGGTAATTTATACTGGTGTCTGTTCTTACCTATTGAGGCATCCTTCTGCTGGGTCATGATGTCTGTCCTGACTAGTTTGTACTTATATGTACCAGTGGTTAGATATTTTCATGTCATTCCTGCCCATAATCTACATTTAATTTGACATCTGATAGCATCATTGGAATTGTATTATGAAAATAGTAAATGTAGATATTTTGTGTGGTAAAACATTACCTCTCCTCTTCCTTTAAGGATCAGTCTAGAATTATTTGTCCACCAGAAAATGTTATTTTCAGAATTGGACTGTTTCTGTTACTTAAAAGGTCAGTCATGCATGACTCTAATCAGAACTGTTGACTGATTAGACTTTCAATATATGTTTGCCAAATATGTTCAGAGGCCAGATAATAGGGACAAAGGGATGAATTGGCCATGGACTGTGTCTGCAAGGAACTCACTATGTAGGGCTTCTATTCATGAGTCTGCCACTTATTACTTTATTCAGAACCATTCAGCTTATATTTGTTAAATTTAAAATTATGGTAGATTTCTTATTAACTTTTTAAAATGTATATGATTAATTCAATTTAGAAATATGTTTGAGAATATCACAATTCACTTGAAAGGTAATTGGATAGACCCTTGGAAAAATCCATTCAAGTAATCTCTCAAATGCTCATTTATCCATCCATCCATCCATCCATGCGTCCATCCATCTATCCATCCAGTCATCTGACAGCTTGTTGGATTCATCTGTCTTCCAGGAAATGCGCTTACAAATACAAAACAATTCCCAAGAAGTTTACAGACTAGTGCAGAAATAGATACACAAATAAACAATTACAATGCCATTGTGAGGATAATTTCACATGTGGATGAGCTCATACAAGTTCCAGGCAGTGTAGTGAAAATGATCCTAGATTCTAGAGGGACTGTAGATTGGGGTTTGAATTCTGGCTCTGCTCTTGTTTGTTTGGTTTTTTTGAGTTTTATTTCATTTATTTTTTATACAGCTGGTTCTTATTAGTCATCAGTTTTATACACATCAGTGTATACATGTCAGTCCCAATCTCCCAATACATCGTACCACCACCACCACCACCCCGCCACTTTCCCCCCTTGGTGTCCATACGTTTGTGTGTAACCTAGAAAAATGGTACAGATGAACCAGTTTGCAGGGCAGAAATAGAGACACAGATGTAGGGAAACAAAAGTATGGCTCTGCTCTTGTTAAAGCTATGGCTTTGAGTGACTTAATTAACATCTTTATGTCTCAGCCTCCTCATCTATTATATATGCATAATGTCATTTGTCTGACACACAATGGGTGCCCACCATGTTAGTTACCTTCTATCTCCCCCTCTTTCCTGTCATTCATCTCTAAACTTTGGTTTCTTTATCTCAAAAAGGAGAGGGTTTATGATTTAGGAATGATCCCCTAAATCTTGAAAGAAGTGTGTTCAGTACTTATGGTCAAATACGCAGTATGTTTTGTAGATACAGTAAAGCTTTATGAATAGCACTGATTAGTGTCTAACACACCCTGCTCTTTCTCACCTTCAGGACCTGGTACTTCCTGTACCTGCAGATCTCTTTCTCCTCTGTGCTTACCCAGCTAACTCCTGCTCATCCTTGAGGTCTCAGCCTAGAAGTCACTTCCCCCAAAATGATTTCCACAGGTGATCTCCAGGGGGCTGATCTGTGAATTTCTCTGGACTCTACTCATCCTGTCAAAATAGCCATGACAATACAGCAACCCCCTACTCACACATAAATGCCAAAATTTGAGATCTCTAATCGTCTAATGTGTTTCCCTTAAAAAAGTCAGTGATAATGACTCTTCCAGTAGACCCTTCTGGGAGCAACTTTATGGTTTACTGCAGAGAAAGAGAATCTATTTATATTTCATCCTCTCAATGCAAAATGTGGATACAAATTATTAATGGCTAACATGTATAAATCATTCAGTACATGCCAGGCACAATGCCAGGCACCCTATATGCATTATTTTATTTATTTCTCATATTGACTTTAAGGAACAGGTTCATGAGTAAAATAGGTTTACGGATGAAGAAACAGTGACTTAAGGAGGTTAAACAAATTGCTTACCATTACACAAATTACTATTTCCTAAATGTTAAGACACTATAGGTTGTAAAAATAAAACAAAGCAAGGCCAAGAAAGCCCCAAACACCAAAAACTCAAAACAAAAGCCAAAACACTATTGGTTTAACAATAGCTTTTCAGGGAGAGAAGGAAATATGGCCTTATATACACACAGTAATTCTAAGATGATCCTAATGTAAGATGCATTCGAATTGAGGAGTGTCAGAGGCAAGTTTGAACTCAGAACTGTATGGCTTCAGAACCAATACTTTTACTATTATTCTTTGCTCTTACAATTCAGAAAATCAGTTCTCAACTACCAAGATACTTGAGAAAGCCTCATGAGGTAAATAAAAATTTTATTGAAAATTTTGAAAATAGGAAAAATATAAAACCAAAGGAAAATATAAAAAATCTCTCCCATCCACAATTTACAAAAAGCTCATGGGTCTTAATATCATCAAAACAAACAACCCAATCAAAAAATGGGCAGAAGACCTAAATTTCTCCAAAGGAGATAAATAGATGGCCAAGAGGTACATGAAAAGATATGCAACATTGCTAATTATTAGAGAAATGCAAATCAAAACTACAATGAGATATCATCTCACACAAGTCAAAATAGCTATCATCAAAAAATCCACAAACAACAAAGGCTGGAGAGGGTGTGGAGAGAAGGGAACCCTCCTACACTGTTGGTGGGAATGTAAATTGGTATAGCCGCTATGGAGAACAGTATGGAGGTTCCTTAAAAAACTAAAAATAGAGCTACCATGTGATCCTGCAATCCCACTCCTGGGCACATATCTGGAGAAAAACATGGTCCAAAAGTATACATGCACCCCAATGTTCATTGCAGCACTGTTTACAGTAACCAAGACATAGGAGCAACCTAAATGTCTATCGACAGAGGAATGTATAAAGAAGATGTGGTACATATATACAATGGAATATTACTCAGCCATTAAAAAGAATGAAATAATGCCATTTGCATCAACATGGATGGACCTAGAGATTGTGATACTGAGTGAAGTAAGTCAGACAGAGAAAGAGAAATATCATATGGTATTTCTTATATGCAGGATCTAAAAAGAAATGATACAAATGAAATTATTTACAAAACAGAAACAGACTACTGGTGAGGGGAAGGGATAGTTAGGGAGTTCGGGATTGACATGTACACACTGCTATATTTAAAATGGATAACCAACAAGGGCCTACTGTATAACACAGGGAACTCTGCTCAATATTATGTAACAACCTAAATGGGAAAATAATTTGAAAAAGAATAGATACATGTATATGTATAACTGAATCACTTTGCTGTATACCTGAAACTATCACAACATTGTTAATCAACTATACTCCAATATAGAATAAAAAGTAAAAAAAAAAATCCCTCCCAAAATCAAAACAATATACCACCCATTAAATTCAAACTTGCCAGCAACATTAGATTTATAAACTTTAAAATAAATGCGTAAAATATAGAATCCAGTCACTTTATATGATTTATCTCATTTAATCTTCTTAACAATTCTATATTATTATAATCTATTACTTAACAAGTGAGGAACTGAGGCACAGAACATGCCCAGTTCATACACTAATAAAGGATGGAGTTTGTATTGGACCTAGAGAGTCCACAGATTGTGAACTGGTAGGAAATTCTGTAGTTTCCCAGATCACAAGGATGCAGTAATTTTTTCTGAATAATTGGAGAAAATTAGTCAAGAGAAATGTTTGCTGTTGAAGCAAGGTTTTTAACATGGGGGAATCTGGTTTGCTGTGGAAATGAGCTATTCCCTTCCATATTCCCTGTTTTCTGCCACATGTTATTTTGCCAGCTCCAGTTTTGATAGTCATGGTAATTTTAGGAACATAATCCCACAAAAGCCTAAAAGGAACTATGCATTGTAATCTTTGGGTACTTGTCTCCATGTACCTAGACTAAAAGCTCCTTGTGGTCAGGTGCTATGGTTTGTTCCTTGGTATATCAGTGTCTGAAACAGCTAAGGGACTGTTGAATGAATGAACAACATACGAAATTGCACATAGCAATTTTAGAGTTAAAGAAAATGCGTATCATGAAGAATGTGGTCTTTCCACCAGATGACAACCAGGCTCTACAGGGCCTTTTACAAATTAGAAAGAGTGCTCCCTCTGGCTGGGTAAATTAGAGAAAGGCATCCACTGGGTAGATGTGTTCTTTCTGACTTGCCACCCCCCATCCCCCTCACAGAGAACCTCCCCTGGAGAGCCATGGAGTCCAGCTAGGCAAACAGAGCTTAGATTTCCAAACTCATTTGCCCCCGCCTTGGTCATGTGTGTTTAAGCAGTGCACAAAATATACAACTGTATGGGATGCTCTAGTTTATCTCATCTTCTCTTTGATTTTTTTTTGGGGGAAGGGCAAGCGTCCTTTTGTATTTCTTAATTGAGAAAAGATTAGTCTGCCTAGTTTGAAAAGATGTAAAATGATTACATTCTATTGATGTATACCTTATTAAACATCCACGTCATTATTTCTCAAGGAAAGTGCATTAGGTAGATTAGTTCCTTCCCTTCTAATATTGTAATCTATAAATAAATTTAATAAGATATTTTGAGATTTTGAAAACCAAAAACATTGAGCCCTGAACCTGGATATTTTAGTAATGGAACATTCAATGAATTTTCTGCTTTTCTTGTGCATTCTTCTTATTTTGTGTTAGATGAGCCACTAGAAAAAAGAAAAATTAGCTAAAGCCAGAGTCTAAAAACCTTAAAATCATTTTTTTTTCTCTTCCAGACACATACACACAGCTTTTCTGTGCTAGGTAGGATTTAGGGGCAACCTGAGTCATAGCAAGAAAAACAGGAATTCTGCTGGAATTAGTGGCTCTCTAAACAGCTCCAGTTAATTGCAAGTGATCATCATGGTGATAGTTCCTCAAGAGGAATTTATTAAAGCCGAAGTCTTAAAACTCCATTTCATCTCACTTAGACATACGCAAACTCCGAAAATTAAGGAATTACAACCAACATTCCTTTCTTGACCAAAGGAAAGGCCAATTAAAGCCCTTTTGGCCTTGATTATAGCTCTGCTATAGCATGCCTTTTAAGAATGATATTTGTATTTACTTTTAATAAGGACTACAGAATCATTCTTCAGTTTTAGACATTGTGAGGGGAAGAAAATGTTTCAATTCAGTTTGCAAGTCTTCAGGTTAGAATATTGATTTCCTGTCCCCAAATACATTTAGAAATGTGATCTCTGTGGATGGATCTTAGTATCAATTGTTGTCCTTTTAATCATCATTTTCTCCTTTAAGTTTCTCATTCATTAAGCTGAAGCAACAAAGTGGGAAAAATCTTGATAATGATGAAGAGAACTTCACCACCTCTGAGGGTGATTCACTCTTGTGCGGGTGGTGTCTGGATAGAAGTAGGCTCTGCTTTCCCCATTGGTAAGCAGGGCAGAGCCAACTCTGTCAGGAGAACCCTTGTGAGCATTAGGGAAAAACATAGATAAGTGTTTGGAAGAAAAGCTAATCCTGGTGTTAGGATTGCTACTGCCTACCAATATTGGTTACCCCCTGCTTTAATAGAAACATTCATTTGTAGCACATTTAAAATGATGTGGTTTCCTGATGTCAAAGCACTTTCTTTTCTGGTTCATGTTGGTTTTACCATTGGCTTTACCACTAAGAAAGTGCACACCCTAGACTGGCCTCTAAGTGAGCCAGCAGGCCTGGAAAACAGAGGGTTTGGATTAGCTGGAACACAGTTTTGAATGGTAAAGAGCAAGGATTTTAGAGACATGACTTTGAATCCCATCTTGCGTCTTACTGAATGAGCTTGGGCAAAGTGTTTAACCTCTAAAAGGCTTTGTTTCCTTCCTTTGCAATGGCCACTACCTTCAACGATTCTTGTAGGACTAAGTTAGATAACACAGGTAAAGCACTTAGCACAGTACCTGGCACTTAGTTCTTAGTAAGTGACAGCTTTTCCTGCAGTTGACGTATGATCCTGGAGAATCTCTTTGGGTCTGAAATTTCCTTCTCAGAGGTTGAATTATAAGTCCTAGGAATAGCTAAAATAAAATAAAATTTTGGAGACTTTTGAATTTGTGCAAAATAAAATATATTGCCAAGAGTAGCTACCAAATTAGCGGTAATATGCCTTAAATTGTTTCCAATGAACTTGACTACATATATACTATAAATAATAATGATAAAGCTCATAAATATAGTAACATTAAAGATTTCTATTTGTTCAATGCAAACTTTATTTTCCAGGGACTTTAAATATACAATTTTAAGTACTTATAACAATGGCACAAATTAAGTATCATTTTTCATATTTTATAGATAAATCAGAGGCTCAGAGAGATTAAAGAATATCTCAAAGGCTGCACAACTAGTAAACAGAAGACCTGGGATTCAAAACCAGGTTTGTTTTACTCCAGAGCCTTTGTTCTTTCTACTACACCTGCTGTATGCTCAGAGAATATGCCAAAAGGTCTGGGAAATTTGTCCTTCCAATTACAGGGAGCGATAATCAGAAGGTGGTTTTGTCTCCTTAGTGAATACTAAATATTTTGCTGCCAATTTCACAATCTCTGAGGGAAATCTACATTATCTTCTTTGCTAGAATCCAGAATCCCTTTAGCTGATTAAATTATTTCCATTGATGTGGATTTCAATTCAGTCTAATAGCAACAAGGCCCCCTTTTGACAAAGGATGTGCTGTTGTTAGGGGTTTTTCTGAGATGCAATTCTTTCATAATGTTTTCAGTCAGATGAATCTGAGGACAGCATTATTCATATCTGTCCAGTCCATGGTGGATAAAAATTCTATTGTAGAGAATAGTTTTGCTTCTAGTGGATCTTATCATGAGATTTGAAAAATGATGTAAAAGAAAGAAGAATCAATACAGAGAGAACAGATCACAGTGTTAGGAGGACTGATTGAAGATGAATAAGACATAGACTGCTTATAAGGAAGAGACAGAGCTAGCAATAAGATTAAAGGTACCAGGAGAGAGAAATATGTGCAATATAGTAGGGGCAACAAGGAGGGTAATGGTCCCACTTATGGAATTCAGGAAATTCTTCAAAGAGTTAAAAAGTACTTAACTGAGTGTTGAACAGTGAATGTGTGCTTCCAAATTATGGAGGAGAAGAAAGGAGTGTGCAGACGAGTTAAAGCTCATATGTCAAAGTAAAGTGTCAGGCATCTTGGAAATAGATCAATAGAAATCATCCAAGAGGGACAAAAAACAGAAAATAAACAAAATGTAGACCTACGTCCAACTGTATCAGCAATTACTTTAAATGTTAATGAACTAAACGTGTGCTGTTTAATATGGCTGCCACTGCCATATGTGGCTATTTAATCTTAAATTAATTAAATTAAATTAAATATAATTAAAAATTCAGTTTCTCAGTGTATTAGCCAGATCTTAAGTGCTCAATAGCTACACGTGGATAGTGGCTACCATATTATATACTACAGAGGTAGAGCATTTCCAGAAAGTTCTACTAGACAATGTTGGAAACAGAGAAGGTCAAAATGAATTTTAAAAAATTACATTTTGGGCTTCCCTGGTGGTGCAGTGGTTGGAAGTCCGTCTGCTGATGCAGGGGACGCGGGTTCATGCCCTGGTCCAGGAGGATCCCACGTGCCGCGGAGCGGCTGGGCCCGTGAGCCGTGGCCGCTGAGCCTGCGCGTCCGGAGCCTGTGCTCCGCAGTGGGAGAGGCCACAACAGTGAGAGGCCCGCGTACCAAAAAAAAAAAAAAAAAAAAAAGTACATCTTGTCTACAAGAGATACTATTCATTTATTTATTTATATTGAAATATAGTTGATTTACAATGCAGCATTAATTTCTGCTGTACAGCAAAATGATTCAGTTGTACATATACAAATATTCTTTTATATATATATATATATAAATTCTTTTATATATATAAATATTCGTTTCCATTACAGTTTATCACAGGATATTGAATATAGTTCCCTGTGCTATACAGTAGGACCTTGTTGTTTATCCATTCTGTATATACTAGTTTGCATCTGCTAAATCCAAACTCTCACTCCATCCCTCCACCTTGGCAGCCACAAGTCTGTTTTCTATGTCTGTGAGCCTGTTTCTGTTTCATGGTTAAGTTCATTTGTATCAGATTGTAGATTCCACCTGTAAATGATATCATATATTTGTCTTTCTCTTTCTGACTTACTTCACTTAATCTGATAATCTCTAGGTCCATTCATGTTGCTGCAAATGGCATTATTTCATTCTTTTTATATGGCTGAGTAGTATTCCATTGTATATATGTACCACATCTTCTTTATCCATTCATCTGTCATTGGATTTTTAGGTTGTTTACATGTCTTGGCTATTGTGAATAGTGCTGCTATGAACATAGGGGTGCATGTGTCTTTTTGAATTATAGTTTTGTCTGGATATATGCCCAGGAGTGGGATTGCTGGATCATATGGCAACTCTCTTTTTAGTTTTTTGAAGAACCTTCATACTGTTTTCCATAGTGGCTGCACCAGCTTATATTGCCACCAACAGTGTAGGAGGGTTCCCTTTTCTTCACACCCTCTCCAGCATTTGTTATTTGTAGACTTTTTAATGATGGTCATTCCGACCAGTGTGAGGTGGTATCTCATTGTAGTTATGATTTGCATTTTACAAGATACAAAAATATATACTAAATGTAAAGATACAAAAATATATACTATACAAATGTCGGATAAACATCCTTCAAGATGAAGAGTTTTATTAGAGACACATGGGAATATTTCATAATGATAAAGGGATCAATTCATCAGGAAACTGTAACAGTCATAAATGTTTATATGCCTATGTGTTTTTTCTCTTGAAACCAACTTATTCTCTTATTCTCTGACACCAACTATGTGTCCTACAGTTCAAGTCAATCGTTTTAGTTCTGATGCTAACTACTCAGACTTGGTCCAAACCATACAAGTTAAGGGCTGAATCCTAGAAGACTGCCCCCACTTTAGACACCAGCCACAAATGGAGTTCCCAGGAGACTTATACTTCTGCCAGACTGATCACAAATTTAAAGGTTCTCATGACCCTCCCTCAGAATCAATAATTTGCTAAAATGAATCACAGAACTCAGGAAAGCACTTTACTTACAATTACTGGTTTATTATAAAGACTACAACTCAGAACAGGCAAATGGAAGACATGTATAGGGCAAGTTATAGGGGGAAGGGGTGCAGAGCATCCCTGTTCATTCTGAGTACATCACCCTCTGAGCGCATTAGTGCGTTCACCAGCCCAGGAGCTCCCCAAACCTGGTCTTTTAATTGTTTTTTTTTTAAATGAAAGTTTTATTATGTAGATGCCATTCATTAAATCGCTGGTTTATTGATGACTGAACTCAATCTCCAGTTGTCTCCTCTCCCTGAGGTCTAATTCCTCTAATCATTTGGTTTTTCTGGTGGTGCACCCCCATCCTAAAACTACATAGGGCCCTCCCATGAGTTATCTCATTAGCATACAAAAGACAGTAAATTCCAGGGGTTCTAGGAGCTCTAAGCTAGGAACCAGGGACAAAAACCAAATATTTCTTTTTTATTATACAACAATAGTAAATAACTGTGTCTGCAAATACATGAAGCAAAATTAACAGAATTAATGGGAGAAACTGACAATTCCCATCATATTTTGAGTTTTAAATATTCCTTTCTCATTAATTCATAGACAAGACAAAGGAATCAGTAGGGACATAGATAAAATGAGCAACACTATCAACCATCATAATCTAACTGATATTTATAGGACGCTACACCCAACACCTGCAAAATACATAGTCTTTAAAAATGTATATGATACTTACACTATGCTAGGCAATGAAATGAGCCTCAATAAATTTGAAAGGATTAAAATCGTTGACCTAAAACAAATAGACTGCCAGTTATTTCTACAGCAAAAATGGGTTTCCTTGGGATCGATAAAGAATGTCACTTCAGGGTCTGCAATCATGGTGAGCCGTGGTGCAATTCCCCAAACAGCAAGGGAAGGAGACATCTTTTATAGAGGGGAAAAGGAAGTTATGAGAGGGCTACAGTAAACAAAGAGTCCGTTGGAGGAACTGAGAGTTCAAAGCATAGTGGCTTTTCACTGGCTAAATTGTGACAGTCTCTCATTGGCTGAGCTCCTGCCAGGTAAGAAGAGGAATCCTTCCTTCTTCCTGTTGGGGTTTGCTGTCATCATAGGGTGTGAGGGCTCCCCCTTCTGGCCTCACGACTGTATTTTAATTGAAGTTTCTGTTTATTAATTTTAACAAAAAGAGTATGATTTCGAACCACGACAATTAAATTAAGAATCAATAATGACATGTCAAGGAAAATCCCAGATTTTTGGTATTTTGGACTTCTAAATAACTTACGGACCAAAAAAGTAATAAGAGAAATTAGGAAATATTTCAAACTGAATGATAACAAAATGACAATGTATCAAAATGTGTGGAATGCAGCAAAGGCAGCACTTAACAGAGAAATTTAAATTTTCTTTGAGGATATTTATTGGCACATTATTTATAATAACAAAAAATAGCAGTAATCACTAATAGTCCACTAATAGTTGGTGGTTAATAAATTATAGTAGATCCATACAGAGAAATACTGTGAAGTGAAATGAGTAAAGCTCTGTAAATATGAATATGGCAAGATCTTCAAGAAACATCATAAAAGTAGAGTGCAGAAGAGTATTTAGAGTTTTTCTTTTAGTTATGGAGTAGGAATGGATTTTTTTGTTCGTTTGTTGGTTTTTTACATCTTTATTGGAGTATAATTGCTTTACAATGCTGTGTTAGTTTCTGCTGAATAACAAAGTGAATCAGCTCTATGTATACATATATCCCCATATCTCCTCCCTCTTGCGTCTCCCTCCCACCCTCCCTATCCCACCCCTCTAGGTGGTCACAAAGCACCGAGCTGATCTCCCTGTGCTATGAAGCTGCTTCCCACTCGTTATCTATTTTACGTTTGGTAGTGTATATATGTCAATGCTACTCTCTCACTTCGTCCCAGCTTCCCCCCGCTGTGTCCTCAAGTCCATTCTCTACGTCTGTGTCTTTATTCCCGTCCTGCCCCTAGGTTCATCAGAACCATTATTTTTTTTTTGATTCTACATATATGTATTAGCATACAGTATTTGTTTTTCTCTTCCTGACTTACTTCACTCTGTATGACAGACTCTAGGTCCATCCACCTCACTACAAATAACTCAATTTTGTTTCTTTTCATGGTTGAGTAATATTCCATTGTATATATGTGCCACATCTTCTTTATCCATTTATCTGATGATGGGCACTTAGGTTGTTTCCATCTCCGGGCTATTGTAAATAGAGCTGCAATGAATATTTTGGTACATGACTCTTTTTGAATTATGGTTTTCTAAGGGTATATGCTCAGTAGTGGGATTGCTGGGTCATATGGTAGTGCTATTTTTAGTTTTTTAAGGAACCTCCATACTGTTATCCATAGTGGCTGTATCAATTTACATTCCCACCAACAGTGCAAGAGGGTTCCCTTTTCTCCACACCCTCTCCAGCATTTATTGTTTGTAGATTTTTTGATGATGACTATTCTGAACAGTGTGAGGTGATACCTCATTGTAATTTTGATTTGCATTTCTCTAATGATTAGTGATGTTGAACATCCTTTCATGTGTTTGTTGGCAATCTGTGTATCTTCTTTGGAGAAATGTCTATTTAGGTCTTCTGCCCATTTTTGGATTGGATTGTTTGCTTTTTTGATATTGAGCTACATGAGCTGCTTGCATATTTTGGAGATTAATCCTTTGTCAGTTGCTTCATTTGCAAATATTTTCTCCCATTCTGAGGGTTGTCTTTTGGTCTTGTTTATGGTTTCCTTTGCTGTGCAAAAGCTTTTAAGTCTCATTAGGTCCCATTTGTTTATTTTTGTTTTTATTTCCATTACTCTAGGAGGTAGGTCAGAAAGGATCTTGCTGTGATTTATGTCATAGAGTGTTGAGAAATTTAAGTTTTTAAATGTTTATTTTAGGGAAGAAGAAAGGTAGGTCTAAAATCAATGATCTAAAGTTCCATCTTAAGAAGGTTGGAAATGGAAAGCAAAGCAATGTAAAGTGAAAATACATAGAAGGAAAGAAATAGCGAAGATAAGAGCAGAAATCAATGAAATTGAAAAAGAAAAATAGTATAGAAATTTAACAAAGGCAAAGTTCAGAGGGAAAGAAGCTAAGTGGTCTGGGGATGCCAACTGTGAGGATGAGGGGTCTGAGAGGGGAGATTGCCCCACAGTGTTATCAAGTGTTCGTGGAATCACCCGGTCATGTGAGGGGTCTTGCTGACACCGTCGTTTTGCCTGAGTACAAATTGTGTTGGGAAGCAGATATTATTTTTAACAGCATTTTGAAATTTAAAATATTAGCATCATCTTATGTTCAAAATGAAGGCAGTACCTGCCACTTTCCTGTGCTTCCAGTTTCTGCCATTCAGCACGGTTGACAAGAACCTCTTTATTTCTCACACCATTGCCTTTGCTTTTTGGAAGCAATATACAAACCTATGGAGATTTCATTCAAGACACAGTGCCTGTAGGGCTGGGTCTCCAGGAGAACAACCTCTGGAAGAGAGAGCTACCTGTTCTTGCTTCAGTTTAACAGGTTGTTGAAATTTGCAAATGCTATGTGCATTTGTAAGAATGTAAGTTACAATTTAGTTTATAGGAAATGGTTATTCAATCGATAAATTTTTGCTGTTAATTTCCATTTGAATTTGGACTTTTTGTTTACTTTTGTTTCTTAAATGACATTCATAAAGCAATAAAAGTTTCAATAGGTTATGCATAAGCAATAGCATTTTATTCTTATGCTATTTGACCATAACATTCTTTTGCTCCATTGTGCCTTTCCTTTCTTTCTTTTTTTTTCTCCATGCAAGTAGAATAAGAAAAAAATACATAGTTTAAATGAGAGGTGTGGCCTCTAATGAAAACTAGAAAATAGAGGAGAACTTTATCATAGAGCAATTTGTGTTGTATACAGATTTGGCCACACCATAGGTCAAATATTATCCTCTGAAAATAACTATATTCAATTAAAAATTCTAATCTAAGATGGTATTTATTCAATCCATAAATACCAACATTATCTAAAGACTTCACTTTGTAGGAGGTGGGAAGGTAAAGCAGAAAGAACATGCGTTTGAGTTAGACAAACCTGATTTCAGGTACTAGCTGTGCCACCTAGTATTTCTGTAATCTTGATTATGTCCCTTAACGGGTTTGAATGTCAGTATTCTTACTTCACAACGTTGCAGTGTGCTTTCGAGGAGGTAATGTATGGAAAGTGCCTGGAACACAGGGGTCCTCTGTTTTCTTACCTCTTTGACCCACATTATATACGTGTACTGCTAAGAAATCGTAGCTTTCTGCATTTTCAGAGAGCAAGTATGGCAGAGTGGAACGAGCAGGGCCTGTGAAGTTGCACAAAAGCATCCTTATTCTCCTTTGTCACTCCTTGACCACAAGCGACTTTAAGCAAATTATTTAACCTCGTTGAGTTTCTGTTTCCCCATGTATTAAAAGAAAAAGAAGACTGCATCTGCCGACACATGAAAATTAAATGAGTTACGATCTGTAAACATCTAGCATTGTGCTTGGCATAATAAATGCTCAATTAAGAGCAGCTTCAGCTATATTATTTTTGTGCTATTAAGATTTTTTATTGCTTTTTTTTAAAGGCACTTTCTATTTTAAAGATCAAAGCCCTTAGGATTACAATCAGCAATGCTAGAGCTCAGATCAATTTCTGGGTCAGATACTGGTTATTTAAGGTGCTCTCTGCCTCTGTTTATGGGGACTAGAGAAGAAATCTCATTGTTCCACATGCTGCAGAGTAGAAAGATGCTCATGGGCTCAGTGGAGGTTATTTTTTATGGCTCCAAGAACCGAATCTTTATGATTGATGCTTGCTGTTTTTAAGATTTTTTTTAAAGTTCCCTCCAAAAAATTCATCTCTCAGATTATTGATTTCTACTGAACTTGCCTACTTTTCAGGGCAACATAGTATATGATCAGGGAGGTAAAGAGCAGTATTTATTTGATTAAAATTTCTTCAGCTTGATTTTCTTGTTGCTAGTGGCAACCAACAAAAGAATAGATCTAAAATGACAGGCAACAACCACAATGATTAGAGTCTGTGTTTTTATCTTTCCCCAGCTGTAATTTTACAATAGCCTCTCTAGTGCTTGTGGTCATAAAAATGATTACTATATACACCACTTTAGACATATTGACAAACCACCCACCTAAACAACCCTATTGCAGTTATGAACATTTTCCCAGGGCTTGGAGAATCAACTTCAGGCCACGTGTGCTCTTGCTACCCTAACAGCTATAAGGAAGATGGTACTGTGTATTTTACAGAAATTATTTTCCAAAGTGAATTTTCTATTAACTGGTATATCTTAGATCAGCATAACATTATGTGTAGCAGCAGAATTTATACAGTTTATATCTTTTTGAAAACAGTATCACTTCCTAAACACATACACACACACACACATATGCACACGCACACATACACACACACACACACACGCAAACTGTATGTAATCTATTTACGAATTTGATGGTTCTGGTATAGATATATACTAAAGCCTCTAAAGGAAACTAAAAATACACCCTTGGCCGAGCTGTTCATTGTCGTCGTCCTTTGCCCTTGAAGCACCATTGTCCTTGGAGCACCACATTCATAATACAGTTAAATTCTATTAGATTACTTTCCAAGGACAAAAGAACATCGTTGTAAGAAGGAAAATAATTTTACAGAAGCATGACCCACCTTTGGGATGTTTGTTGGATATTCCAAAATTGAACCTGGTATACAGGAACACACTAGAACTGCATGTGACGTAGTAATAAGGTTCACTCTCTTCCTCTCTCATCTTGTTCATTTGCCAGCCAATTGAACCTTTTAGTGCAGGGTTTGATCTCTGCATGCTGTGATGCTATTTGTCTGACTCCTGGAGTGTTATATTCACACGGACAGGACTTCCTGAGGGGTGGCCATTATCAACCTTACAATAAGACTTCAGCTGGATGAGAAGCCTTTTTGATGAATATCATGTGTGCTAAGCTGCATTTCTTGAGGCCAAGGAAATGTTTCCATACACCCCATGTTAAAGGGTAGGATTTCTTAGGAGGAATACCTTAGGCTGCTAACAGCACAGTTGGGGATGGAGCTGGGGAGAAAAATATTTTGTAGTCAGCTGGGAAGTAATGGAGCCAGTACTCCCAATGAGGGAAGGCCCTTAGCAGCCAGATTTGATACTGGAAGCCAGTGCAGGGAGAGCGTCTCTCAGCTGAGCAAGGTGAGAGGGCAGGGAAACCAAGGCGAGGCTTAAGAGGATCAAACATATTTTGTCCACTTCATAAAACTTCTTTGGGCTGGCACGCAAACCATCTTCTAATTAAAAAAAAAAAAGTGCTGTTAAAACAGTTTAGTCTAGCCAAAGTCACGAGATTCAAGAAGCAGTTCCCCATTTACTTTTCTTCAAATCTGTAAAACACTGCAACTTTCCGCTCATCTCCTTGCTTAAAATTGCCACAGGCCTGAAGGCCTGACCTTCCTGGCTCTGAGTTGGAGTTGGCTCTGAGTGAGCGTTGCCAGGGCCCAGGTTGGTAAACTAAAGAAGAAATGACTAAACTGTTAACCAAATGCTTAACTCTGCTAGTCTTCTCCATCAGCATTCAAACCGGAAATGGATTAGAGCGCTCCTATTCTCTAGGGCTCCCAGTGGATATATTATTTATTAAACCAGAAGACAGGTTTGTCTCTGGGAAGAAGAATTTGGCTCCAGCCCCGACCATCAGGCATTCATTCATTTATTAAGCATGTACACGCTGTAGCACTCTCCATTGCATTGGGGTATCCTGTGAATGTAGCAAACCAGCTACACTGAGGGCATGTGAGAATATGTTCTCTAAATTCAGTCATTCCCATCCATGATGTTCAATAAAATTCATTCACTTTTCTTACATTCATTTAAAATACTTTCCATTTTCTTTGTTCTTGGAGCATCCATTTTCACTGTATTGCCTGGGTTTTCTCAACTTGTTTCAACCCATTGGGGGTGATGGAAACTCTAGAGCTAAAGGCAGAGGATTCCCTTGAGGACTTGGTAGACTGGAACTTGATCCATTTTTTTTTCTTTTAAATAGAGTATGAAAAATGCTCTTTAAAATAACTTGGCTCCATTGGCACAAGCTGGGAAGTAAGTAAATCCTGGCTTCAAATAATTCAGATTCTTGAGAATATAAAAACCTGACAAAATGAAATAGTAATTTATGAAATTAAAGCTGTATCTCCCTGGGAAACTGATGTCACAGATACTTAAAGGTTGGAGGGTATTTGTAGGCAGAGGAATTTTTGAAGCTCTGTGTCAGCAGGGACTGTATTTTTCTTATTACTCTTTCACATGGCACAAAATCGGCGCTGAACAAATATGTTGAATGAATGAATGGATGGATTTTTATTTTGTATTGCTCTCTCTCTTTCTCTCTAGATCCTACTTCTCTAGAGCCTATATTTATTTACGAAGCAAATACTTATTAAGAGCCAGCTTCACTTTATAAGTGCCACTGGCACTTATTAAGTGCCGGTGTTAGGTACTATGGTAGGGTAAGAGTATAGAAAAATGAATAAAACTTGAGGCATGTCCCCAAAGAGATCTCAGTCCACTATTGCAATACTTAGGTCTATTGAGCAATGCCGTTTATCTGTACGCCTTTTTCATCTCATTCCTGTTAAATTTAAAAAATTTAATTTGTTTTATTTTATATTGGAGTATACTTGATTTACAATGTTGTGTTAGTTTCAGGTGTATAGCAAAGTGATTCAATTATACATATATATATATCCATTCTTTTTCAGATTCTTTTCCCCTATAGGTTATTACAGACTACTGAGTAGAGTACCCTGTGCTATACAATAGGTCCTTGTTGATTATCTATTTTATTTATAGCAGTGTGTATGTGTTAATCCCAAACTCCTAATTTATCCCTCCCCTCAACCTTTCCCCTTTGGTAACCATAACTTTGTTTTCAAAGTCTGCGAGTCTGTTTTGTAAATAAGTTCAATTTTTAGATCCCACAAATTTTTTTTAATGTTTTTTTCAGTTTTAAAAATTTTAATTACTTACTGGGCTTCCTAACATTTCTCCTCTCAGTAGCCCATTTCTTCAAAATGCCATAGGCTTTGAATTTTGAGCAACCCTAGTGTTTTTGTGAACTTGCTAACTTAGATTTACTTCTTTCCTTCCTTCCCTCCCTCCCTCCCTTCCTTCCTTCCTCCCTTCCTTCCTTCCACATTGATTTCCTCTAGGTATAACTTGTGCACTAATCCTTTCAACATTTTTATTATGGTGTGATTATCAAGTGTTTGGGCAAGAGTTTTGAGGGCTTAATGACCTTGTATTAGGTTCTTACTGTTGCTGTAACAAATGACCACAAATTTAGTGACTTAAAACTATATAATTTTATTATTTACATTTCTGGAGGTGAGAAGTATGGAATGGGCCTCTTGGGGCTAAAATCAAGGTCTCATCAGGGCTGTGTTCCTTTTAGAAACTCTGGGAGAGAACTCTTCCTTTTGCCTTTTCCTACTTCTAGAGGCTGCCTGCATTCCTTCAATGGTGGCTCTTCCATCTTCAAAGCCAACGATGGCCAATCAAGTCTTTCTCATGCTCATCACTCTGACTTTGTTTCCCTCACCATATCTCCTTCTCTTGACTCTTAAACTCTTGCTTCCCTCTTTCACTTATAAGCACACTTGTGATTACATTGGACTCGCCTGGATAATCCAGGATTATCTCCCCAGCTCAAGATCCTTAATATAATCACATTTTCTAAATCTCTTTTGCCATGTAAGACAATATATTCACTGACCCCAGTATGAAGACATGGATATAATTGAAGGGGTCATTCTTCTGCTTACCACACATCTAATGGGCTCTTAAAAAATAAGGTTCTTTATCCTTTTTGGTTGAAAGCATAGCTGCATCTAACCCAGATTCTGACTCTAAGTCTTGGCCCAAGTGCTTGGCATATCTTCTCTGCCTTAAGTCCAGTAGAAGAACACCTGATGTAATACTTTTGTGGACGAGTATATTACATTATAGACCAGAATGAATTCTTTATGTGTGTATGTAGGTAGGTAATGTACACTTTAGGGTGCTAAAAATGAGCTTGACTCTGGAAAAAGTCACTTTATATTTTGGCACTTTTGTACTTTTTTCACACAACTGTATGATTTTAGTAATGATGTATGAGTGCTATTTTGTGTACTGTAATACTTTCCAACTTTTGTCCCTATGTCTTTGTACCTCTTTTTCTTTTTCCCAGGGAAAGTAGAGGAACATTTTATAATATTCTCTTTGGAATAGAAGATACAGATTTTAATCACTGAGATGATGTAATCACCATTATTCTGTTGAATTTCAGACCAGAATGGTTTATAAGCTGTAGTAAATCATCAGTAAACATCATTTAGTCTGCCAGTCCCTGTGTGTTCATAGGAATAAAATGTTACTTCTGTCCTTGAGGAAACCATAGTTTACAAGAAAGAGAGCACACACAGAAGAGAGACTTTACAATCTATGAGGTCAAGACTCCCATCAGAAAATTAAATAAGGGTGACCCAAGTTTTGTTAGCAGATGACATTCAGACTTTAAACATGCAAGCAAAGATATTTCCTCAGGAGCTGGAGGTAAATGTCACTTGCTTAAATTCATATTTGGAACAGAGGAGGTTGACAATTATAATACATGTCAAAATAAAATTTCTAATTTGAAAGAAGTTTTAATTGCTTACATATTTCTTCTTAATGTCATATTAAATTGGTGCTATTAATGAATGGAACATTAAAACTGTATTTAATGAGGTATTTCAGAGATTAGAAAAGAAGTAAAAACAATTGAAATATGTTTTTTTGACTTGGGGGATTTTTGTTTATAAAATACCTTTGAGTGTATATATCCCAAAAGAGTGTGGAAGACATAGGTCAGTGGGGAAAGAAAAAGATCAAAGTTCTCACTCTTGATGAAGAGAGATGACAGGCAGGTCCATAACAATTAATCATGGTATGAAAATAATGTAAGTGATTAAATCTCAGAGATACATAGACAGTTACCTATAGTGGTAAGGTGCTAATTACATTAAGACTTAGTTATTGGGGAAGAGGGAAGAGTAAGAGACTTAAGAGTGCTTCTTGAGTGACTGCTAAGAAATTCCCATTTTAAGAAAAATTCTCCTTTAAAGATATATTGTAATCATGAACAATTTTGTTGGAGTTGACTCAGGTAGCTTTAGTCTGGTCCTTCAGTAGAAGATATGATTAGATTTGTGACAAGGCTTTGTGATCATCTCTTGCTTTTGTCTACCCCACACAAGTTGACTTAGATTGTAGCTATGGGAAAATTCTTATCATTCGATCAATATAGAATTGCTATTTCTTCACCTCAGAGGATTAAAAATTACTCTGTGTGTATATGATTGAGGTTGGGTTGGGAGTCTAATGGCTGGAGCCAGGGCAGAATTGAGGATATTTGAGGACCACTACCTTGGGTCATGAGACCTACATCCACTTGCTGCTCTTAACCAAGCCATGCTTTATTCCACTTGAAAGTGTGCATGGTGGTTTTGGGTGGACAATAAAATGTAATTACGGTAATTCCAATCTTGTTGGGAGATGGTCAGCCTTTAAAATTGTATCCATATGACACCAAAATAACTGCCTATTTGCTTTTTACTCGCCTGGATTTGTTATTTTGGCTACATAAAGTCTCGGTAGTCAAATCCATGTTGAAAATTAGCCAACATTAAAGGCTGAAAAGAACTTTAAGGAAAATTTAAGCCAAACTTTTCATCTTGGAAATGACTATTGTGATGAACTGAAGAGACCATGGAATACTGTTCTGTGTCTGCGAGTCCTGCTGGAGCCCTGTAGTGACAAACAGAAGCAGGAAGACTGATTGGCTGGCATAACTAAATCTTTGATTTGCTTAAGACATGAATGTCTGAATTACATGAACCCAGTAATACCAAATACCATTCTTTAGGGAAAGCAGTAGGCTAAGTCATTTGAAATATGGATAATAGACTATTGCTTGGACAAGCTAAGTCAAAAGTTTTATCCTTAAAAGAAAATTGGGGGGTTAATGTGATTTCCAAGCAAGAAACAATTTTTTGCTTTTAAAAATAACCTCAAAAATAGCCTCATTTGTTAAGTTGATTTTTTTCATTCCAGAAACTTATTTCTAAGGCAATGTCTTATGTTTACTATTATATGTGTCTCAAAGAATTAAAGGCCATGAAGGACAGTAAGACTGAGAACATATGGCTGACATGAAGAGGGCAGCTGAGGCAGTACAGAAGTCCTACTTGCAAGAAAGTTGTTTTGGCCTAAATTTTCCAAGTTAGTTGTTTTATTTACTAGATTATTGTTCATGTTCCTCTTTGTTTTGACTGGGTCCACTCACAGGATGGTAGAACTGGAGAGGCTAAAACTCTGACCAGTGATTTATTGAGGCCAGTCTATAAACTCAATGAATGGCAGGAGCCTGGGACTATTAGTACCTATGCCAGGCAAGGTGAACTTTATCTTTGCTGTAGCTAAATCCTATAAACTCTGGTCGTATCTCATTATACTTGTTAATATACAGCCACACTTAGACATCAGATTTTCATTGGAAGTGATTGTATAGTCATAGATTCTTAATTAAATTGGAGCTTTTATGTGTATGGTGTGAAAATTTAGTGCATAATACTATCCATTGTTCAGAGAAAATTGACATGTTAGAAAGCAAAAGTGAATGCTAAATTAGCAATGTTATTGTAAATTTAAAACATGCTGTTTTAAGTGTCATAAGGAGTTAGTGCAAGAGTTTTGTATAAGTGTTTTGTTTTTGCTTTTTAAAAGGGACCTGGGGTAATTGATTTGCTTCAGTAACCTGTGTTTAACCTGTGTTTTTCCGTATACTTATCTCCCCCTCTGCTTAGTTCTGCATCCTTTCAGTACTTCTGCACTTCAGGTGGGCTTGTTGATATACTGCTTCTTATGTGTTTCTATGTTAGCAGTAATTAGATTGGAGCTGGGGTTTTGCAAGATATTTAGTTTCTCCTTTTCATTTAAGTTTTTTTTGAAAATTAGGATAATAATATTTGCCTTGCAGATTTATTTAATGATGTAAATAAACGTATGTAAAGTTTCTACTGCTCAATAAGTCCTCAGGAAACTAAGTAGAATGTATGTTCATCCAGGGAAATGTCTGTGGTTTCTCTTTGTTTCGCTTTAGGGTGGATATTCAAGAAATGTTGCCAAATAAGAACTACTCAGATGCAAACACAAGAGCAAATGCTGAAACTGGCTTATAAATGCAAGCCAGCTGGCTGCTCTAGACAAAGTCTTAGGAAGAAAGCTTTCTTCATCTAATTCATAAATGGAATTGCCAGGCTTAACTGGCTTTTTAAAAAAAAATTTTTTTTGAACTCTGCATTGCTGTATAACTGTGACAACATTAAGAAGAGCGTATAAGAGTAAAATAAGGGGGTGACAGTTCGCAAAGCAGTGTTATAACCATCTCTGTGGAAGAGCCTAGAGATGGTTCCATGTAGGAAGCCATCTGTCTGGATGGTGTGACCTCAGACTAGGACAGTTGATAAGCGAGAAAGGGAAACCCTTTACCTGAGGTAGGAGATAGCTGGTGTCTGCTAGTGGAGTAAAACTGAAGCTTTGTTTTCTCCCAGACACTCCAAGGACAAAGCTAGTGGCAGAAGCTGAGCTCTGCTGGAATAAAGAGATAAGATGACCACTCCTGAGGTCAAGGAAACTTCCCCGACTTCACAGAATGACTCTTTGGAGGTCAAAGCGGGAGGGTGCCACCCCATAATAGGTGATGCCAAGACCCCCACAGGCCTCTGCGGTGGAATCCATCTTAGCAAAAAGTTGCGCACGCATGTTGGAGAGGTTCCTAGGGCAGGTCAGTTGTGAAAAAAGATTATTTGGTGAAAGGTAATCAAAGACCTGGAAGAATTGTCCTATATAAGTGATTTAAATCTCCTCTTTACTGCACTCCCCCTCATTAGGGGGGACGTCCACATCCTTTCTCTCCGGGTGTGTATCTCTGCCTTGCTTCAGTCTCAAATAAACAAGCTGTTTCTCTGTGTGCTCTCCCACTTGTTGTGCTGTGTCTCTAATAATAATAAACTTTGTACCTGTTTTTACAGGTTTTGCCTCCTTGAAATATTTCTTGCTTTCAAACGGGGGCAAGAGCCAGGGCCATTTTGCTTCTAGCCTCTAGCCCCTGGTGGTCTAGCGGCTAGGATTCCTGGGTTTCATCCAGGCTACCCAGGTCCAATTCCTGGGCAGGGAACTAAGATCTCTCTTCAGGACTGCTCACTGCTGTGTCTCCGAGATCATACATACCCAACTTGGCAGATGTGTGTGTGTGTGTGAGACGAATATATTCTATATTATAACTCTCTCCCTCCAGTATATATATACACATAAATTCAGCATTTATTTCCACACTTTTATGCTCTCCCTCTTATCACAGGACTGGAAACCTGAGAATATTATTTCCCAGACTCCTTTGCTTTTGCTGTTGTGGGTGTAATTTATATTGTCAATGAAATGAACTCATGCAAGATTTCAAAGGCTGAATCGAGGCTTAGTGAGTCCATATATGAAAAACATAAAAATTCCTTTGTGATATAAATAATAATTTCCCTAATTTATTGATTTTATAAATTTGGAAGTATGAAAAGTTGCTTTCCACCCCCATGCCCCGACTTAAAACAAAAAATACCTGTTTGTTCAGCATTTGCTGCAAAGATTGAATCCTTTGTTAGACAAAAAAGTACGACTTTTCTTTCCCTTTAGCTTGCTTTTTATGTGACATTGTTTGAGAGACAGAGCACAGTATTTTTAAACAGATGACAAAATGTCAGCTTTGAGTGGCACAAATTTAGAAGCAACAGTGGAGTGTTGTATTACGATTTCTTTGTAGTATGAAAAAACTCCAGAGTTATTTCTCTGTGCCTTCGTGATAAAATCACACTGAGAGGCAACATTAGGACACTGATTGGGAGGAAGGGCGAGCGTGAGGAGGGCAGGACCGTAATTTTCATCTAAGGAAACAGCACTAGACTTGCGAGAAGGGAATTGCATGTATTACTGAGCAGTGTGATGGTTCTCCCGGATGAATAGTTCATCTCCAAGAAGCATTCGATCAGGTGAGCTATCAACAAGATCTGGCCTTTGATAACCACATCCACTTTAATAGCAGTTCCTGAGATGAAAGGTTTGGATACCTTCAACTTCATGGCACTCAATCTCTGCAGCCTGAAAATATGAAATGATAACTTCCTAGTGTGCTGCCTTGAAAACCATCAAAGTATGCTAGAATCATCCTTTTAGACATAAAAGGAGACATAGGTTGTTACTAATTAACTCATCTCCCTTGTTATTCCTAAAATGATTTAAGGCAACGGGCTATATGATATAATGGGAAAATACTCCCTCTTGGCCTGATGTAAAATGACGAATTGTCCAAGATAATCTCTAGGTGTCTTCCATATTACACCTTTTATGAGAAAATTTGGGGAGTCATTCATTTAAAACTTCATTGCAAGGGACCATATTAAAGTGAAGTCTTAATAATAAACCTCCCAATGTGGGGTTTAGGATAGACATAAATTCATCCTATAATCTACTTGGTTTTTGGACTGTTTTGATTCTGAAGCTTACATGTATCCACAGAGTTGATGTCAACCCAATTCCCTGGAAAATTGGAAGACAAGGATTTTTTTCTCTGTTCTTGTTACTATCTTGGTGAATTTGGCAAATGATTGTCTTTTCAGTGGCACAAATTTAGTAACAATAGGAGGATGTTTTATTACAATCTCTGTATCACATGAATTCTAAAACTGTTTGGTGATCTGGAGGGAAGTTGGTTAAGAGGATAGTATACTTTTCATCTAATGAAACAACCCCTAACTTGAGGGAAGGTGATTGTAGGATTACCGAATAACTGAATAGGTTTTCACTTGAAGCATAGGGTGTCAGTTTTCTCTTGTTGAGAAATTTTTCTAGCCAATATTTTACAAGAAATGTTTCCTTTTACAAGACATGTTTTTAAAAAAGTGTTTAAACAGCATAATTCACAATAGCCAAAAAATGGAAGCAACCCAAGTGCCCATAGACGGATAAATGGTTGAAGGAAATGTGGTATGTACATACAGTGGACTATTAGCCTTAGAAGGGAACGGAATTCTGACACATGCTATGACATAGATGAATGTTGAGGGTATTATGCTAGGTGGAATAAGCCAGTCACAAAAGGACAAATATTGTATGATTCCACTTGTATGAGGTACCTAGAATAGTTCAGTTCCAGAGATGTAAAGTAGAATAGTGATTGCTAGGGGCTGGGGGAGTGGGGGATGGGAGTTAGTGTTTAATGGGTATAGAGTTTCAGTTTGGGAAGATAAAAAAGTTCTAGGGATGGATAAAGGTGATGGTTGCATAACAACATGAATGTACTTTAAAGTCACAGAACTATGCACTTAAAAATAGTTAAAATGGCAACTTTTATGTTATGTATATTTTATCACAATTTAAGAAATAAATTTAAAAAGAAAAAAAGAGTTTAAAATGACTCTAGCTGCATCTCCATGTTTATCCCTTTTCCTAGTTTAAGAGGGGTATAAGTTACGCTTCTCTAAAGTTCTCTGTCTCTACTGATTTAAGGCTGAATAAAATGTCACCAGCAGTTCTTTTGCCTCTTTTAATATGTACCTCTTGGTAGGCCACCAGCTCTGAGACATATCTATGTGACTCTGACTTCAGATAAAATAAAGTTGCATCTAGCATTTATTTTACAATTACAAATATGGAAGGAAAATTAAGAAAAATAATGTTGTTGTCTTAGAAAATTGCTTTTTTGGAGATAGTGTACATGATGGTTAACATTAAAGATGTGATATTATCATGTCTTTTTACTATTGAACATATTTAAAATGTACATTTGGGCATCAAGTTAAAGATATTTATAAAATACTTTCTTATTTGCGAAAATGAACCCCACCTATTGGTGATATTCTTCTTGTTCCCTTATGAATATTTGACTGAATCTTACTGTTCTTTTATTTTTTTTTGAAGTAGGCTAATAGAAGGCTTTTTAAAAGTAGGCTAATAGGCTAAAGTAGCCTACTTACTTAAAGTAGGCTAGTGATGCCTTCAAAGGTTGTTTATTTTCTGACATAATAACTATATGGTATAGCTATCGTAAATACCTTTATGTGTCAAAGATTCATGCCAGTAACACTATAGTGAGAATGATTTTTCCATTTTTTAAAGTAGAGACACAGTAATTTATCAGGTGTTTTAAAATCCAGATTTTCATCCAAAAACTTGCCTGAGATTTATTTTAGAAGAGTTGTTTTCCCTCACAGGATGGTGGTAAAAGGCAAGAAGGTGTGACTCCAAGAACCTAGACATATTTTGACAGACTATTAAGCATCTTGAATTTCCCCCCTTAATTAGTCCATTTTTATTATGAGTCTATTGTTAAGTGTTTTTTTTTGGTTTCTTGTGGGGTTTTTTTGCGGTACGCGGGCCTCTCACTGCTGTGGCCTCTCCCGTTGTGGAGCACAGGCTCCAGACGCGCAGGCTCAGTGGCCATGGCTCACGGGCCCAGCCGCTCCGCGGCATGTGGGACCTTCCCGGACCGGGGCATGAACCCGTGTCCCCTGCATCGGCAGGCGGACTCTCAACCACTGCGCCACCAGGGAAGCCCTATTGTTAAGTTTTGACAGAAAAATTTCATAAATACTTAATTATTTTATGGATAAAGTAATTTAAAATAAAACAGTCATTACAAAGAATAATCAATAACGTGTAGCATTGTGTTGAATTTAAAGGTGAAAGCATTTATAATGCAAGCACAAACACACTTGAAAGTTTCAGGAAAGTTATTAGCATAGAAGGCGAATAAGCCATGATCGGGGGCAAGGGCAGGGATGGATGAGGCATAACTTTTATTGTTTTTTTAATTAAAAAATTTTTTTATTTGTTTTTTAAATTTTTATTGGAGTATAGTTGATTTACAATGTTGTGTTAATTTCAGGTGTACAGCCATTTCTCAGCCATAAAAAAAGAACGAAATAACACCATTTGCAGCAACATGGATGGACCTGGAGATTATCATACTGAGTGAAGTAGGTCAGACAGAGAAAGACAAATAGTGTATGATATCACTTATATGTGGAATCTAAAAAAGGGGAACAAATGAACTTATTTACAAAACAGAAATAGAGTTACAGATGTAGAAAATAAATTTATGGTTACCAGGGGGTAAAGGGAGGGAGGGATAAATTGGGAGATTGGGATTGACATATATACACTACTGTATATAAAATAGATAACTAGTAAGGACCTACTGCATAGCACAGGGAACTCTACTCAATACTCTGTAATGGCCTATATGAGAAAAGAATCTAAAAAAGAATGGTTATATGTATATGCAGAACTTTTATTGTTAAATGCTTCTCAGGCCGCATTGATCCTGGCTTTGGACAGATCCCTTAATTATTTTTTCCTCCCAAATCATCTGTTGCAAAATGGAGAGTTTCAAGTGCTCCCAGGAGGTGGTTAGTTCAGTGAGAGTGAATTTCATGGTGGAAAGTCCGTGTAACTGGAGTCCACTGAGAGTCAGTTATTTCCTTGTGAGTGGTTTGAATTTATTTTGGGTCGTTCTGAGTAAATGTCAAGTGTTTTATCACATGAGTAAAGCGAGCTTTTCTGTGGCACCTCTTATGAAAGCCAGAAATCATGGCAGGGATGGAGCAACTCCTCAATCCTTTATGGGCAATTCACAAATCCAAACTCTTCTGAAAACTCAAAGACTTTGTTTCCATAGCTTCACTGGTGATAAATTTGGACCTGACTTGATGTGGGGCTATTTGTAGTTTTAACTGGTTCTACTTATTATAAATATTTGTACATTTAGCTGTGGAAATATTAGTGTTTGATTACAGTTGCTACCCCAGATCCTGCCGGGATTCTTCCATAATGTAGTATGTGTACCATGTTACTCCAAAAATCAGAACGTTTCTGAATTCCCAGACACTTCTGGTTCAAAGGCTTTAAAAAAAGGGATTTAGGTCTATACTACTATAAACATTTTTATTACTACTACTAAGTAATGATAATCTTTTATTAAATAAATATTTATTGTATGCACATTATGTTCCAAGCACTGTGCTAAGTGCAGGATATATAATAGCAAGGAAAACATATATAGTCCCTGATGTCTAGTTGAGGAGACAATCACATGTACAGCCATATAATTACAGATACATATATATGTATGTGTATATTTATATATAATTATATCAGATATATAATTACATATATGTAAGTTTACATATATAAAAATATAAATATATAATTACATATAATATTGTATATATTAATATTAAATATATTAATTTATATTATAGATAATTATAGGTAACTATTATAGATAATCAAATGTACAGCTAAATAATTACCAGTTGTGCTAAATAGAGTTCAGGAAAAACTGGGAGAAGTTATAGTTTAGATTGGTGAATCAAGAAAATATTTTAATGGAAATCTGCATGGTTACTCAGAGGAGGCAGGTAAAGGGGATGGGAAAAACATTCTATCCAAAAGAAACAGGTTGTGCAAAGTTGCAGGGGTAGGAAACATCTTGGCCAATGTAAAGGGTGGAAGAATACCATGTACTTGGTGCATGGCAAGGGATGAGAAACTGAGATGAGATGAAGCTTTAGAAGTAGGCAGGGGCTGGATTATTTGAATGGGCCATGGAAAAGACGAATTTTATTCTATTTGCTGGTGAGTGATACGATCAAATTTAATTTTAAAATGATCATTCTAGGATATCATAGGAATTCTCAGAATGAATTGAAGATGCACAAAATTTTAAGGAAAAAAAATTCAGATGACAGATGTTGGAGGTAAGACCAGTGTAAAGGAAGTAGAGGTGAAGAGAAAAAGAGTCAAAATTTCATTTGGAGAGAAGATTGGCAGGGCTTAGTAATGAATTGGCCATTACTTGGTTGAGGAAGAGACTTGCTCTTTTCTGCGTGAATGGAGGTCTCATCTGCCAAGATGGAGAAGACCGGAAGAGGAGTGTGTTGGCTATGACTGCGGTGAGGGGAGGGCAAGAGTTCTGTTTTGGACATGTTAAGTTCGTGATGTCTGGAGGATATCCAAGTGGACATGTCAAGGGGACATTTTGCTACACAGATCTGGAGCCGAGATCTGTATTTGGAGGCTATTTGTTTGGAAGTTGGAATATAGATAGATTTAAAACATACGAATGGATACAAATATTTAAAGAATGAAGATAGAGAAGAAGGTCAAAGGCTGATCTTCTGCACTGTTGAGGAATTTCCACATTTAAAAATCAGGTAGAATAGGAAAAGCGAGCAATGGGGAGTGAAAAGGAGTGGCCTAACCATTGGGAGAGGAGCTTGGTGAGTGTGACGTCAAAAAAGCTGGGAGAAAAGAGGTTTCAAGAAGCAAACGCTTAAGAATTGTGAATGCTGCAAAGCGGTAGTAGGGAAGGGTCTAAACAAGCTCCTTGTTTGTGACAGCAAGGGGTTATTGGTGGTCTCAGCAAGAGCTCTTATGTAACTGGATTGTGGTGGGCCAACCAGTGATGGGGTGGGGATTTCTTTTCAGAAACAGAAACAAAATGACAGAGATAGAGGCAGGGACAGAGATGATTTAGAAGATGGAGCTATGGGAGCTTGAGATGGTAGATCTTAATCGGGAATTTATGATGACCACTTAAGCAAATAGTAAAAAAAGGTTTGGCTTGAGCTGGAGAGTCTGGAGATGGTGATGGCTTCAGGCATGGGATGACCCGCATCAGGGGTCGGCAAACTCTGGCCCTCAGGACAAATCTGTTCTTGTAAATGCACGTTACTGGAACACAACCACAGACATTAAAAAAAAAAAAGAAGAAGAAGAAGAAGAAGATGGAGCTATGAGTGCACGTTTGAAGAAGTAAAGCAGATGCAGAAGATGCCTGGGAGAGGAGAAATCCAAGGAATTAAGGCTACTACTTATTCTGTATAAGGGTACTAAGGGTTTTATACACTTCAATCCATTTTAATTCTCACAACACCACTAGGAATAAGTATCACAATTGTAACAACTTGTTACATTCCTAATGGCTAGAAAGTCTAATAAGAATGGTCCCAGGCTACATTCCAAATGGCTAGGAAGTCTAATAAGAATGGTCCCAGGCTTAGTCATATCTATTAGAAATATCCTCGAGTACAAAGTAAAGTGAGATGCTCCTCTGCTGCTCCCTTTGCTTGCCTTCCAGTCACTGCCAAGTTTGCTCTCAGCAGGGCTCACACAGTCTCATCCTCATTTCCACCTGGTCCTCTGCCCTGTCCCTCAGTCCTGACTTTATGTCACTGTGCTACTTTACTTACCTTAGTTAAGTTCTCTTTGTATTGTATTTTCCCATTCTTGGGAAGCACCCATAAGACCAACAAAAGCTAATATTGATCACTTTTCACAGCACATCTTGGATTTATTCACTTAATTATTAAGTGACTACTGTGTGCTAGGTACTATACTATTGATATATAGTGGTGAACAAGCAGACATGGAGATTATGTTCTAATATATATGTATGGATGGGGGGCGCAAATGGCTGGCGAGTGAACCAATACCTTAAAAAAAAAGATAATTTTGGGTAATGATGAATTCTATGAAAAAATAAATCAGGGCATTGTAATAGAGAACTGAATGTTTCCTTTAGATTGGAAAGTCAGGAAAGTTCTCAATATTATGCTAAAAGACCCCTCTCTACTGAAGGTGGGGATGGAAGCAAAGAGAACCCGCCTTGCCCCATGGGATGAAACGAGAAGAGCCTAAGTGAAACGGTGCACCTCAGACTGGAACTTGAACCTACGTGCGGGGACTCAACACAGCTAAACCCCAGATTGGGACTTGAACCCAGGGTCTTTTAATTAGAATCATTCACCTGGTGTCTGGATTACTGAGGTTCAGATTCTTTGTGTCTCAGCACAGAAGGAATTCAGCGAGAGGCAAAATGGTAGGCAAGAAGTAGATTTATTAATATAGAACGCTTGTGAGGAATACAAGTGGGCAGGCGAGGGGCCTCTGTCCCGAGAGCTAGCGGGCTCTGTTCTTATAATCAGAGGAAAGTGGGGAGGGGGGAAAAGACCACCTTCTTCCTCATTCTTTGAGTAGACATCAGGCTTATATCACTAGCTCCTCCTTCGCATCATGCAGGAGAGTGTTTGACCCTATGAGTCAAACTAAGACTGTCATGATGCTTATTCAAATCAGCAGAAGGGTGGTAACATATACTAAAATATGTTAAATCATCTCAGGTTTCAGTATAATGAGGATCTCCTACATTGGAATGTTACCTTTCCCTTATGTTCCTGTCCTTGGTTCTAAGGATCATTATCTTGCTGGACTTGACCAGCAGGATGCAGGCCTCATTTTTTTCACTTCATGACCTGGGGCATATCTCATGCTTTTATTGATGGCTTTATAGTTAAGTAAGCCTGCTTCCTTCCATGATGTTCCAATAGCTTTCTTGAGCGATCATTAACTTACAGTGGTCTCCGCAAGTTCCCTAAGTTTCCTTCTCTATCTATAATACCCTAGTGGGACTTCTGAAACCACCTGTGCAGCTATCCTACTCTATACCTAGCAAAAGGAGTGAAGGGGAAAGGAACCTGGTACAGGTCCTACCCCCATTTCAGAGATAAAGATCCAGAGGGCAGAGTTACCTAGGCTACTCAAGCACATTTGACTCAAAAGGGATGACATTAAGATTCCAGCCTCTTGCTAGTTATTCTTTGAACAAAAGCACTAGTTCTAGGCCTACAGTAGTCTCTTGGAAGCCTTGGACAAAGTAATCTACCTGGCTCTGCAAATGAGGCTATTACTAGCCCTATTATCTTAGAACTAAGTGATGTATGTACAAAGGCGCTGTGAATGGTTTGAAGACAGTGGGCGATATCAAATCAAAATTTTCATGACCCTACCATGTCATCATTGTGAAATGTAATTTTTTTAGATAGTTAGGTTTAAAAGCCTGCCAAAGTTCACGTAGTCCCTCCCTTCTTTTCAAGGAAGGAATGTGCCTAAATTTTCCCAGGAAGATGGGAACTCCCTTCAGAGAAATAGATTGCTCAACCTTGTTTGGTGGCAGCCAACTCCAGAGAATCACAAAAATTAGGGCAGGATTTTTTTTTCATGTCTTACCAAAAGTACTGCATAGAAATTCAAGGCCCTGCACAATGGTCTGTGCTTCACTGTGGCAGGAAAGGATCCAGAAATTGCTATTGCTTGATTGGTGTGACAGTCCCCTCAAGATTCTGACAAGATACCTGGGGTGTACCTTGACCTGTAACTATGGAGCATGGCTTGGGAAAGTATGGGGAGGTACTTCTCCTGATTAGTCTTTCAGCTTGTATCCAGTTTAGGGGACTATAATTGACAAAACCAGGAAATAGACTATCTATTTTAAAAGAAAGCTAAGGGAACGAAATGACAATTAAATGGTTAGAAAATAAGATTTATGAGGGAAAATTGAAGAAGATGGGGAGTGATGATGAGAAGGCTGAAGGGATCAGATCCAAGACTGGTGCTTGTTCCTATTTTCTCCTCATTCCTGAGCAGGACCTCAAGGTCCCTTTGAAAATCCTCTGGAATGTCTCAAGGAATCTCTCCAAGCCCTGCTTCCTACTCCCATCCTGAACCTACTTCTTCTCGTCTTCCTCCTCCCTTTCTCCCCCATTTCTTCATACCTGGTTTGTTTCTCCCTACCCAAGCCTTTTGTTAATTTTTTTATTAAGCTGTGCATTTTCTGGGTCTCCACCCTTTTTGTTAAGAACTATTTACCACTCCCATCTAGTGATTAACCAAAGGAAGACTTCCTGTTGGTTTCTGGCACATAGCTTTGCTTACCAAATGTTTTTTTGAATTGAGTATTCACAGTAGCTTTGCCAGGGCTATCTTAAGTTAGTCTGGAACTTTGTGAATGAGTGACAGAAAAAGGGAGAAAACAGTAGGTCTCTGTATTCACACCAGTTGTTAGCAGCTTGGTATCCCATTTCAGCTCACGCTGATGAAGATCTATAGAAGAACATTAACTTTCTCAGACTGGTGTATTAGTTGGGACAGGCCAACTGCTCTAATACAGAACTTTAAAGTTTCAAATATGGATTAGAAATCCAAAATAAAGTTTACTTGTCACACATATTACAGCCTTCACCTGGTTGGCTGGCTCTACTGGACAGCTTTACTCCAAGCAGCAGTGTAGGCTCTGGATCCTTTTCTTTATTCTTAGACTTCTCCATTCAATGGGTGCAAGGGGGGAAAAGAGAGAATATTGTGTGTGTGAGCCCTGGAATACATATATATTACTACCCATACACTGTTCATTCTATTCATATTACATTGACCAACACCCAGTCGCAGGGCTACATCCAGTGGCGAAGCCGGCTATGACATGTTGCCCAAAAGTGTGCTTGGGAAGAAAGAAAAATTCATTTGGTGAACAACTAACTAGTTGTTGGCACAGATGCTATGAGTGATTCTGTTTCTATTAATTACAAACAGCTCTAACTAAAAGCTAAGAAAAAATACTGCAGCCTCAAAGGGTATATACAAAGTCCTCAAAGATTCTTTCAGTTGGGAAACCATTATACTTTGACATATTGAGTTATGGAAATGGAGTTAAATATATGAACGTATATTGAAGGTTATAATATACATGGTTGACATAACAGAATTGTAACTCTGCCAATATATTCCATTTTCCCATGGCAAAACAATGATCAGTATTTTAGTGTACACTGAAGACAGTTCAGTCACACTTTGCCATGTTTGCAGGGTGTTTGACCCCTTCCCATTTGCCTCATTTTTCATATTTTTAAAAGACGAAAAGCTCCTGTGTTTTATCTGCTTACATGTGTGATCATGAAAGAACGAATGAACAAATGAAAGAGTGAGGAAGAGGGAAGAGAGAATTTTCCTTGTATACTAAACGGGAAAATCAGGCTTAGTGTATAAACATCCCTGCACTTATTTCATATGACCATTTCCTGTGCCATTTTGTTAAACAATTGATCCCATTAAATTTTGAGGTTTTCCTGCCAACTGTGAAAAACAGGCAGAATTTTATTTCAGTGTTTGTTTTCGCACTGGTTTAATAATTTTTCTTTTCTTTTAGTTACACCAGATTATCCCTACGTCTATTAGCCTTCAGTCCCAATACAGGAGTGCTATGAGCTTCTGGGTAGAGTACATATTAAAAACAATGAAAGTGCAAGCAATTTCACAAACACAATAACCTGGAGGAGGTTTGGGAAGAAAAGCAGAGCCTGGAGAGAATAAGTAGAAATA
The DNA here is from genome assembly GCF_059928025.1 of Delphinapterus leucas. Lineage (NCBI taxonomy): Eukaryota > Metazoa > Chordata > Mammalia > Artiodactyla > Monodontidae > Delphinapterus > Delphinapterus leucas. The sequence continues at coordinate 28,610,687 of NC_143146.1, read as the reverse complement.
TAGCTACAAACCAGATAAAAGATCAAAGAGTCCAACTTTTTCCTAAAACATCCAACTTTATAAAACTATCCTCATGGGAGCTACATGGCCCATTCCAGTGGCATTACTGAGTGTGAAGATGGAAGAGACAGGAAGGGCTTCAGAGTAGAACAACAAGTGGTCTGCACTAGCTCTGGCAGATTAGGTTTTGAAAATTCTATATATATTCAAGAAACTAGAGCTTACTGTCTTTCCATATAGTCATTCTTTCCTTCCTTCCTCTTGTAGAGAGTATCTCCAATATGAGAGATGCTGTGCTAGACATGACCCGGGCCATACATCCTATGGAGGAGTATCACTTAATATTGTCCAGCAGCTCAAGAACCAGGAGGTCGACTATCATTGGTGCAGAGGTTGAATAAGTCATGCTTCAAGATGCCATAGCCTGAGGCAGCACCAACACCTGTGAACAAGGTGGAGACCACCTCTGGAAGCTCTGGGTCTTGCCTCTGGATGGAGGTTTACATTGCACTAGAAGCAAAGTGCCCAGGGAATTGTGTTGGGTGAGTCCCATCCCTTGCTTACCTTCTGTCTTTGCAGTCTCATTCATCGGGTCAACATTCATTGAATTTACAAATGTGCAAGACAGTCTGGACAATTGAGCAGTGCGTGAGACGCCACTTGGCGTTTTAAGACTTTACAGTAGTTATAAGATGCACAGGGCCATCTGAAAGATACAGTTAGAAACTACAGGGTTGTATATCTCTCCTGATGAGATTAAAGAAGCTTCAGAGAGGAATCTCTAGAATCTATTCCACTGCATTTTAACTGGGTGCCCCAAGTCTCAAACTTGCAGGCACTTTAGGATCCGAACTTTCACCCTTACATATGACTAATTTATTTTACAGCCTGCCCTGAAATTTACATAGTGTAGGCTATATTCTTTGCCTGCAGTAGAACCTGATATACAAAACCCCTTTGGTGCTCAGAACCCTTGTAGCTTATGAAAGCCTCTTCAGTAATCTTAGGAATCACTACTCCAGATTCCCCTGTCTCTTACAGTAAGTAGAATGACTCCAGTGATTCCAAGTGGCCACATATTTAAGGCATGCCTGATTCTACTGCTCCCTTGCAAATCTGCTCTGCAGAAGGAAAAGAAAAGGCAAACCCAAGGTCACATAGATAGAGAGGAGTTTAGAATAAAATATGGTCAGAAGAACCATTGTAAGATGGTTTACATTAGACCAAATGATTTACTTTTCTTTGCATTCATATGAAAAATACATATTTCCTGACAAAAATATAAGTAAATATGTTCAATATATGAATTGCAGCTATGTTTTAGACAAATGGTTAGAGAAACTGTCTTAGACCTACTATCACACTTATTCCTTTTTACTGCCAACAAGTTAGGATTAGTCATCTCACCCTGAAGGAACAAGGATGAGGTTATTTCCCATTGTCTCAGCTTGAAGTGCCTTTTTCCCCCAAGGAGCCAGGGTGCTGTTCAGGGAAGTCCCAACACCGGCTGGCTGAGCTCTGCTTGAGGAAATCAAATGTGTTCTGTCCTTATTCATTACATTCATGCCTAGAATCCCTAAAGATAGTTTAGTTAGTTTTAACCTTTGCAAACTATATTTTATAACCACAGTTCCATGGTCAATTGAACAGAAGCTGATTTGGGAAAAGCCTCTTGCATGAGATATCACAGTATACAGATTTTTTTTTCTACTTTAAAATGGCTAAGAGAAAAATTATAGACTGGAAGTAAAGGAAAATATTCTATGCTGAGGAACTTAAAATACTTTTTATCTGTAACGTCTAGGATTCTACATAATGCTTAGAATTAATTCCTGTTCATACCCTCCCCACTCCTAGGCCCAGTTCTCCTTTTGGAAAGATTTTTAAAGAATAAGAACTGAGTGCTTCAGTGTCTGTCACCATTTTATCTGCATTTTCACAAGCATTTTAGCAATTTTGTGAGTCATTTTTTCCTCACCTCCCACAAATAGTGTGGGCTAAATGGAGCTATAGGATTTTTTTTTTTTAAGTAATAATTCTGACTTCGGAATCTAAAAAGACATCGCTTACATTAAAAACACACGTAGATAGCAAATGATCCACCAGTACAGCTGCCTCTGATTGTTCCATAAGGCTGATGCCAGTGACTTCTGTTTTGGTGTGTTATCCTTGATCTCTTGCTGTTTTGGAAGCAGTGTTAAATCAGAGCGTATTGGGGGACTGACCTCATTGCATCATATGTGCTGATTCACTGTCCTACAACTGTTGTCCCTAAGGCACAGGGCAGACTTCGAACTGTCGTCACACTGCCATGGAAATGTGTGCCAGTAAAAATCCTTGCAGGCTTGTGTGATATTTTTACTGCTGTTTCCCATTAATGTTACATTAATGCAATCAAGGAGACACTTTGTTCTCTCCCCCCACCCCTGCTAAACAATCAAATGCTTTTAAAATCCTGCAAAACAGCTTTCATTTTAAGGTTCTGATCCAGGGACTTGCCTTGCTACATTACCCAGTGTTTTTACTGTCCCCTAGTGGCTGTTTTGAATATCTTTCAAAAAGAGAATTTGTCTTGCTTCTTTACAGCGTCTCAGATAAAAACCTGTGTGCTGGGAGCTGTCCTTGAAAAATGTGATGCTTTCCTCTTTGAAAAGAATAAAGGATGAATTTTAATCTCTATTTTGCCTTACCTTTGCTGCAGTTTGAAAACCCCAAACCTCTGAAGTGTTAAGTAAATTAACCCATGTCTGTGCAGCTTCCATCGGTGAATGCGATAGTTTAAGAATAGTCATTCTTTGGCGAACAAACTGCTTTTGTCTGTGCCACTCAGTTTAAGGGAAAACTACTTTTGGAATCCTATCCAAGCTCTTCATACTCTAAATGATTTCTGCTGTCCCTCTAATTATCAGCCAGTATGCTTATGTGTAATCACCAGCTTTCAGTAATTTAAATAGGTAGTTTTTCAGCCAACTATTTTTATTCAAAATGGGACAGAAGCTAAAATTGCATGTTGAATTTTATCCAGAAGCTGTCTTCTTTTAGTTCGTGCCAACTAATGCAGAGCAATTGTTCATTTTCTTATGACATGTCAGAAGCACATTTTTACTTTATGAATCTAACCAACAATCCAATGCGAAGTCTACAATTTATGTATCAGTTCAGTTGCTTACCAGAACCAGCAGGCAGGGCATTTTAAGATTTAATTCAGCGTACCGAATCGTCAAACGTAACCACACCCAAGCTCTGTTATTTTTCAGAGACTTTAAATATTAGCTTTTCACTGTCTATTTGAATTTCAATGAGGATCATCTTGGTAGTTACATTTTTCACCAATTATAATAAAGATCATTTTGAATAATTTGTCAACATGAATAACACTACTACTTACTATTTCTGTAAGGACCCTAAAAGTCTTTGGTCTAAACTTTCTTTTATACTTTTGTGTACAAAGTGGACTCATTTCTTAATCTCAAAAAGAACTGAATCAGACAGAATCCAGATGCCTTAAGAAAAAAAAAATTCTCTTGTTTCAAACTTTCTTTTTTGGTCCAATAATGTTTGCCCTCTGGGCCAGCAAAAGAGGTCATTCTGAAAAGTCCCGAAGCAATTGCAAAATTGAGAAGCGAGGTTAAAGGTCTTCTGTTCTGTGAAATTTGCTATATTTTGCCAAGTCCCTGGTTTTGTATTGAAAAAGTTTCAGAGAAAGCGGTGTTTTCCTTTGTCTGGGTCCTTGTTCAGAGCATGTCTATGAAGTGGGTAATTGCTATTAGCAAATGCAAATAGAAACAGTTGCCTCAATGCAGTTCAGTGGTCCTTTTGCCAGTTCCCAGGAGGCCCCTCTACCCACTTCCCTACTGTGGTTTTTCCAAGTCTTCATCCCTCTCTTCAAATCCTCCCCCGAACTCCCTACTCACCATCAGCAGGTTACCTTGGCTGTTACCTCACAGAGGAAATAGACTCTATTTACAGTAACCCCTTCAGGTCCCTTCCACTGAACAAAGACGCCTACCTCTGCAGTCTCAGGAGTGAGGCTGGGGAGAGGGGCAAGGAGACTCCCCTGGTTTTCCAAGACCCATCCCTCCACCTCGCTCCTGTCTCCTCGGGGGTCTTGCTCCGTCCTGGTCTCTTCTCTCTCATGTATCTTCACTCTCCGACTCGTCACTGACTCGATTCTCTCAGCATATAAACCTGACACGATCTCTCGCAGAGTATTTACTTAGGGTCCGTGAGAGTCCAAGCGACAGCTCCCAGCTGCCTCCTGAACAGAGAGGCCACAGGTGGCTCCTGTGACAGAAGCTGCCATGCCTTCAGTTCTGTGGCCCTGCCACCCTGGCCTCAGGGGACTGCATTATGATGGGGGCTATAGCCAAAGGCAGCTCTGATGTGAGAGCCAAAACTACATGGTGTCTGTGTCCTGTTTGAATTCCTGTTTGCAAGCAATAGGAAATGATTCTGCCTAATTTAACCTCAGCAGGATGTCCATGACTCACATATCTATAGGGGCCTAGAGGACCTGGGTTAGAGAAGAGGCAAAAGCCAAGGTGCTCTGAAGAGCTCTGCTGTGAGGAGGACAGCAAGTTACCCAGGAAGAGCAGTGTGTTCACTCAGCAGCTTCTGCTGCTGCTCCTTTGTGGGGGTGGTGTGCAGCTGTGCCTACAGTTTTCTGACTGGTTTAGGCCGAGGACAGGCTTGCTCCTGGCCTAACCACACTGGGTGGGGAGAGGGTGCATTGGCTCATTGGCTACCGTTTGGGAAGTGGGTTCCATCCCTACAGCTACACGCGGTAGGAGATTTCCCCCAAAAGGAGATTGGATTGCTCCCAGGAGTCTGGTGCTGGACAGCCAAAACCAACAACTGGGGACTATAGATGGTTCTCCAACACAGTTGTTACTGAGTCCAAGCTTGAGCTGCTCACTGCATAACAGGCCAATAAACTGAGAGACGACGTCGTTGGGGCAAAAGGACTGGGACTTTATTCGGAAAATAAAGACTGAGAAGATGGTGGACTAGTGTCCCAAAGAACCGTCTTACTCGAGTTGGGATTCAGGCTTCTTTTATACTAAAAGGGGTGGGAGTGTGGCTGTTTGCTACAAACTTCTTGGTGCCGGAATCCTTTGTTCTTGCAGCTGTCCACGTAGGTCTGGTCACAGTGTTTCTATAAACCTCCAACAAGACAAATGCTATTCTCTGTTCTGCGATTTTTTTCTCTCTCTATGAATGGAAAAGTGTTATACCTTTAAGGGTCAGAGCCCTGAAAATGGGCTATGCTGTATATTTCAGGCTAGAGGCAACATTCTTTTACAAAGGTGCAGAGCCAGCTAAGCACAGGCAACAGAGCACAGAGGTTACAGCTAAAGGAATAGATCCAATATGGAGTCATGTTTGTTCTTTTCTGTTACACAATGACATGCTCTCCTGAAGAGCATGAATAGGAGATGCACATAACAGAGAAGCAGAGAGCAGTAGAAAGAGAGAAGCAATAGCAGAGAGAAGCAAAGATGAGATAGACTCGAAGAGCTGGTGGGGCACAGAGAAGCCGTATCATGAAAATGGTAGACTCACGAGAGTAGATGGGATAGATTGGTGTCCACTCTCAGGAGGTGGTGAGACAACTGGTGACCATAGGTGCTGGGTTTCTTGGGACACTGGAACTGGCTTGATTCTGGAAAAGCATGTAGTGTTTCCTAGCTCTTAGGCTTTGGAGTCAGAGAATCATGGGTGTCCCTGAGATTCAAATCCCAGCTTCACCACTGGGTGACCTTGGACATGTTTTTTAACCACTGTATCCTCACTTTCCTCATTGGTAAAAATTGTACCTACGTCATTTAGTTGAAATAACAATAAAATAACAATTCATATAATGACAATGCATAGGCTTAGCATAGTTCATGGTACATTATATGTTAGCTGTTGTTATTACTATTTTATATCTCCCATGATTTTTCAAATGCAATTCTATTCCTATATCTTCATAGGAAATTCCAACTTACCTTTCAAGATCCAGCTCAGATGTTACCTTCTCTGCAAATCCATCCATGAATTTTCCCCTTGCCCCACGTGGAACTAATAATTCAGGTCAACACTTATTGTATGACTTCTATATGCAAGATATAGTATTTTTCTAGATGCTAGAAATATCAAAGATGTCAAAGACATAGTCTGGTTGCTCAACATCCTATAATCTAAAGGGAGAAACAAAGAAGTAAACACACAATTTTAATATTGATATATTCCAGTAAAAACCATGATAGCACTTTGCTTTGCATTTTCTTCCACCTAAATCATATGTCTATTGCAGCAATTTTGCCATTGTAATCTAGTTATTTGCATGTCTACCTCTCTTAGTAGGCTATGTACTTTTAAGCTCAAGAATATATCTTTTTCATCTTTTTATCCCTAGAATATTAGGCACTCAATGTTTGTTGAATAAAGTATGATTCCATTATGTTTTCACCAAAAAACTTAATTATTGATTTTCAGAGATGTCATTCCCAATGCATAATTACTATTTAAGAGTAAAAGTTTTATTCTGAAATTCCACAAGTTACTTCCTTACCAGAAATGAAGGTTCAGTCACTGTTCAATGTATCACTTCTAATCTGGTTGAAATTTGAATGAGGGGAGGGAAATGTGTCTGGGGATTACTAGGTTGAAGCTTGGGATAAAGCACACATTCCAAGATAAAGCTCCGGGTTTGGGGAGCCATGAGGGGGAGAAGTAGGGCCAGAGGAGCAGGTGAGACAGAGATGGAGCTGGAGAGACATATGATGGGTGGGAGTAGTCCAAGGAGGAGGAGGGGGGAAGGGGAGGACACTCGGAGGCGTCCACCATGTGTGAGGGGGAAAAGAGTCCAGTGTGACTGGAGCAGAACAAGGGACAGAGCAGAGGCTAGAAAGGCAATGAGGATGAGGGAGAAAGATTTTGATAATTTATTTATTTGGGGAGTCTTGTGAAACATTGGTACATCTAACAAATGCTTGGCGAAGGTTGGATGAATTATGTAATTGTAACAAGGAGGGATGAATGGGAGTGTCAGAATAGTGGTCGCTGGTGTCAGGTGGGAGAGTCATCATCCCAGCTCCAGGTGAGGCAGGATGAGTGGAATAGACAAGGGACAAGGACCCAAGAAGTAGGGCTCAATCCGAATTGTGTCATCCATTGCCTATGTGAGACCCATACCAAAAATACGTGTGGCTCCTCCAGTCACTCATGGGATCATTCATTCACCCATTTAAAATGTCACTTTCTCTGCTTTTGACTGGTTGGATCCATTTTGTCAATGACAATTTCTTTCATCTCTGGGTCTCTGGGTCTTTTTTTTTTTTTTTTTTTTTTTTTTTTGCGGTACGCGGGCCTCTCACTGTTGTGGCCTCTCCCGTTGCGGATCACAGGCTCCGGACGCGCAGGCTCAGCGGCCATGGCTCACGGGCCCAGCCGCTCCGCGGCATGTGGGATCTTCCCGGACCGGGGCACGAACCCGTGTCCCCTGCTTCGGCAGGCGGACTCTCAACCACTGCGCCACCAGGGAAGCCCTCTGGGTCTTTTTAAGTACAATTTGTGTTCATGGCCAAACATTGTTTGGAAACATAATAAAGCATTATGAGAATGCCAAATAACCAGATTGTTTTTTGCTTATGTGACTGAGACTTGGCAATTTTACAATTTTGTTTTATCATCTTTGGCTGATTACCTTGATTAATCAAGCCAAACGGAAACAGAGCCCATTTTAGGTGGGAGCAGAACATGGGCGAGTGGACTTTGCCAAGGAGAGCTGACAATCTTTTAGATCTGGAAATAACATTGCTCAATTTCTTCATTTTGCAAATGTGGAAACTGAACTTAAAGAGGCCAAATGACTTGCCAAGGCCATGATGTGGGAATAGCAATAGGAGGCCATATTCCCTCCTTATAGAATCATTGATATCTGCTAGAGACAGTTGAAAAACTCTAGCACTGGGTAAGTGGAGGAGGAATTTTTTAAAACTTTAAATCAGATTTTATTTACCTGTTCTTCATGTATAATCTCCATTCCAAGCAATATAGGGCCTATTTTGAGGATCAGTGAGGAACTTGAGGAGGACAATGAAATGATCAGATTTATACTTTAGGAAGTTATTCTAGCAGGAGTATTCTTCAGTACTATAAGTGACTTAAAACACTGTATCTATAAAAACCTTTTCACTGTTTTTTTTTTTAAATTAATTCAAGCCAGTTCTTTTGGCATGATTCACATTTTGGATGTGTACCAGAAATATATTACCTTTTCTACTATCATATTATTTCCAGATATGGCCATATGTTTCTCCTTGAGTTGACTTGATTTAGATAGTTGAAACTTTTGAGTTGCTTGTAATAGTAATGACCTGTTTGGTATAATTCATGCTCAGTGCTCTTTTAGAGCCCTATATAATATGTACTAATTAATGTACCTGTCACTTGTAGTCGTCAGAGGAGGAATCTCCTTCAAAGTTAGAGTGTGATATACCCTGTACTTACATAGTCTTTGACTTACTGCTATAGAATGAAACATTGCTATTTTGATTTATGAGGTCTGGGATATTAGTTTATTTATTAACTGTGTATGTGTGGGTAAAGCTATGGGAATAACAGTGGGACAGTGGAATAACAGTGTGGGACAGTTTGGTAGCAAAAAATCACAAGTTCAAAGTTCTTAATTCTCAGCTCAAGGCACCAGATGAATAATCTGTCAGCCACAGTTGAAATGTGCACTCAAAGATTTAGCCTCCAAGTTGTTTACATCAATTTTATAGCCTTCCCTTGTCTCTTATGTAGAAATTCCACCTTCAACTAATATAGGAGACTAAGGAGAGGTCCCAGCATTGGGTGGAGACCTGTGAGAGGAGCTGGGTTGCTCAGCATTCAAACCGTTAAATGCCACTGCAAATCCATTCTGACCCCACCAGTGTGAGCACGCCCCAGGGGCTTTTGCAAAGACAACCTAAAAGAATTGCAAGATTTTATTCACTTATATTTGCAAAAAACTGGCTGATACACATAGGACTGAATTCAGAGGACTGTTAACCAAGGATGGAGGCACGCGATTTTGATGAAGCAGAATGTTTCACAGTTTGTGCATGCACCTACGTGCAATTCTATATTCAGCTGGCAGTGATTAAAGTTACTTTAGTTTAGTGATAAAATTTGGGCTCAAAGGTAGCCTAGACATTCCTGGTATAATATAAATAAGAAGAAATTAAGACTTAGAGATGGGAATGAGTTTCCTGTGTGCAATCCATTCCCATAACTCCCAACTGTGGCCCCAAGCCCTTTCCACGGAGCCATGCGTTGAGAAATTCATCCAAGCCTTTAAGAAAATCGCTATAGAGGCTGTTCTTTGTGGACCTAGAATGCAGTGAGAGGAGACACAGTTGAAATGAGCTCTCTGATTTTACTTTGATACCAGAATCCCAGAGTGGCAGAAGCCATGTAGCAGCCATGGAGGCAGCTGGGGTTTGGATAGCTGGGGGAGGAAGGAGAGGCTGAGTCAATGTGGTAATCAGGGTGGTCCTATCCCTAGAGATCTCGTATTTGCTAAACACTCATGGGCATTCTAAAAATGAACTATACATACAGCACACCGAGAGAGTATTTGATTTGTAAAATAATACCTACATCAACTAAATACCCAACACTCTAGGTACAGTAATCAGAGGTCCAACTTGAACTACCACATAAGAAAGTGTTGGCCTTTTTTACCCAATTTCCAAACTTAAATTCTCGGTACTGAAAGGAAGGCTATGTAGTCTTGAAAAAGAATTCACTTTTTCACGGTATATCTCTTCCAGCGTCTTCTGCAAAGGGGCCTTCAGCTATTGGGATGACTGGACTTTGGGAAAGGGAAATGCCTAGACCTTTCAGGTTTAGTACAACAGTTGCTCTGAGCAACTAGTTTCTGAGGGTCCAGAACCCTGCTGTGACCTATCGGTCAGTGTGAGGGTTTATGGGGATCAGGTAATAAACGGAGTTTTGAGCTGAATCTACATCAGTAGAACCTGGACTCATCTCTGTTACTCTGCTCTGTTCCTGATTTTATGATTGGAATGAAAACCCTCAGCAACTACAAAATCCCTTTGTTGACCCTGACACATGGAAAAAAGGCTATTATGATAAAAAGAGGCCAGTGGAAGCCCCTGGAATTCTTCCTAATGGTTTTCAAAAAATACTTAATTCACCCATTAAACAATTCGTACTGATTGCCTACTCTATGTCAGACACTATGCAGTGGTCATTTATTAGTGAACAAAACAAACAAAAATTTCTGCCTTGATGCAGTAAAAGTCCTGGAGGAAGAACACAAATTAATAAGTGAAATATATGGTATGTCAGGTAGTGCCATGGAAAAAATAAATTGGGTTTGGGGTCAGGGGGAGGGATTGCTTCATTTCTCACACAGCCAATTAGGGTTAGAATTGAGGGACTGGGGGCTATTGTGGAGGTCCTGGACCTCCTGAGGTGACCAGTGTAAACACAGATTGAGAGAATAATGAAATAATACATGATACAAAATGCAAAAAATAATAAATAAAAAAACCAATTTCACATGGTGGAAGGAATCACAAAATCACCAGCAGGGACTTGAAAGATGCAAGGGTGATGATTCCCTATCCCATGTCCATGTTAAATGTGTCATTGTGGCAGATGCAGGTGGCAGATTGGTGTTGGAGGAGAAAGTATGTTTCTCTAACAGGATTTAAGCTAAGAATGCAACATAGCGAATCGAGCTCATCGTGGGTGGTCAGTCAATACCATGTTATGTCTTTGAGTTATCATCCTACTTGATACTGTGAACGTTTGCATTGATACATTTGATATTAATCTTTTTTTAACATCTTTTATTGGAGTATAATTGCTTTACAGTGGTGTGTTAGTTTCTGCTTTATAAGAGTTAAAGTGTTTGGCAGCTCAGCTGGTCTCCATGGAGTGGTGCTAGAGAGTCAAGTATAATATTTGACAGTGTTTGAATACTATCAGCCATAGCTTGATTGATTGTTATATTGTTTCATGAATGGCTTCCTTTTCCACTGTTTTATCATCATTAATCAGTGGGGTAACCTGCTGGGTGTTGCTGTCTAAACTGAAATTAAAATCTGTTTGTTCAGGATGGTTTCATGGAAGCTTAGAGAAGAATGATTTATGCAGAGGCTTATCTTTCAGCACATTCGTTCTCAGAACCCACTCAGTTTGATTATATAGAGTGAAGCTTTTGTCCTTGAGCTGGGTAACTTTGGAGTTGATTCCAAACATTAAAGTACAAAGAGAAGATTTCCTCCTCTTTAATGTAGTTCTTTGCTAACAACATTAAGAAAAATAATGTCAGTTCACTTTTCTGCAGAGTATGACTTGGCTGACTTAAATTATCTATGCTAGTTTTATTTTTGTTATAAAAAGTTTTTTCTTCTGTTATAAAATAAATATATTTATTATAAAAAATCTGGAAAATTCAGAAAAGTGGGAAGGAAATGTACTCATTTTCTATCGAAAATTTAATTGCATGACAATTTACCACAGGCTTAGTAGCTTGAAACAACATACATTTATTATCTCACAGTTTCTGCGGGTCAGGAGTCTGGGCACAGCTCAGCTGGGTCCTCTGCTCAGAGGCTGCCTTCATGGTGTCACTAGGGACTGTAGTCTCATCTGAGGTTTATGGTATGATTCCAACCCAAGTGGTTGTTGGCCAAAATTCATTTCCTGCAGCTGTAGAGCTCATTATAGCTTACTTCTTTAAGCCCCAGGAATTCCTCCTTTCAGGGAAGATCTGGGCCAGCTTTCAAAGGGCTAACCTGATTAGGCCAGGCCCACCCAGGCTCATCTTCCTTTTGATGAACTCAACTCACTGGTAAGGGGCTTTGATTATCACTGCAAAATCTCTTCACCTTTGCCATATGATGTAACTTAATCATGAGTGAGGTATCCCATCATATTCACAGGTCCAGCTAACACTCAAGGGGAGACGACTAAAATCACGGGTCATCTTAGAATTCTGCCAACCACAGCAAAAATATTCAAACAATCTATAATTACAAACTCAAAATTTTAAGGTATTTCTTTCCTGTGTTTGTGTGTGTGTGTGTGTGTGTGTGTGTGTGTGTGTGTGTAGAGTGTTCTTTACATAAGTGGTATTAAATTTTGCATAACGTTTTTCTAAGCTTTACATTATTGAAAGTTTCAAATACACACAAAAGTATAATAAAAAGAAGACTAAATTCCTATGAACCCATCACCCAGCTTCAACATTATCATCATTCTGCAGTGCATAACATTTTGAAGCTTACTCCTTTATCATTAGTATTATCGTTATAGCAATTTTCTCGATTTAGTGAAAAATCTTCAAAACATCATCCATCTATTTATGGAGTTAGCATATTTATGGAGTTAGAATCATTCATCATTCATCTATTTATGGAGTTAGCATAGCATCTATTTATGGATTATATACTAGGGTAGACTACTAAACAAAAGAGATAAGGCCCTGCCTTCAAAGAGCTTATTGTCAAAAAGTATCTTGCCGGGAAAAAGGCAATTTCAATATAGTATGATGTGTATAACTTGTAGTATGAACTGAGATTGCTAAGGGAGGGATAGATACCAAACCCAGTATTGAAGAGTCATAGGAGGTTTCCTAAAGGAGAAATATATGGCATATCATATGCCGTATATATTACTCTAAAATTTTTTTGTTGGTTGTTTCCTTATCTGGAACTTAAGCTTCATGTATCCATGGATTTTTGTCTGTTTCTTTTTTTTTTTTGCTGCTGTACGTGCAGTGTCTAGACGGTTGTCTGGCACATGGTAGGCAATCAAAAAATATTTGAAGGATAAGTAAGAAACACAGTAATTAGACAAAGGAGAGGAAGCCACAGGGACAGGGGACTGGAGTGCCAGAGATGGTGTTTTCTGAAAAGTACAGAGTATGAGCAAAATTCGAGAGACAGGAAAGCAGAGCTATTATTATTATTATTAACATTAGCATTATTCCTCCATACAGAATGAATGTCCTATAATTAATTAGTCCCCATTGTTGATTATTTAGTTTAAAATTTCTATTATACAACTATGCATACTTTTGCTTATAAATCTTATACTTCTTAAGTATTATTTAAATAGACTGGAGTCCAGAAGTGGAATGATTGGGACAATAATATGAACATTTTAGAGACTTTTGATGAGTGTATCTGAACCAGGGTTCAGTCAGAGAACAGAACCACAGAGAATAGTAAAAATGATTTATAATAAGAAATTTTAAGGCTTACAGAATTTGCGGGGAGAGTCTATGTTGAGCTTCCAGGAATAATTCTCAATTCCACACTCAGAACCAGGCTAGCGAGGGGACTGATGCCTCTTCTAGGAATGGCCAGGAAGCTACCACAGTTGCCATATGCAAAACCACACTGCGTCAGCTGAAACCCAAGCCAGCAAATGGATGCCCCATATTTGACACCTGTAAAAGAAGTGAAGGAACACTAGCAATTCTCTTCATGCTGTCACTGTAAACCCAAATGCCTCCACATCTATGCTTGCCAAAAGAAATGCGGAAGCAACCTAAATGTCCATTGAAAGATGAATGGATAAAGAAGGTGTGGTGCATATATACAATGGAATATTACTCAGCCATAAAAAAGCATGAAATAACGCCATCTACAGGAAAATGGATGGACCTCGCGATTATCATACCAAGCAAAAGAAAGACAAATACCATATGCTATCACTTGTACATGGAATCTAAAAAAAAAAAAGATACAAAAGAACTTATTTACAAAAGAGAAATAGACCCACAGACATAGAAAACAAACTTATGGTTACCAAAGAGAAAGCAGGGGGAGGGATAAACTAGGAGGTTGGGATTAACATATACACACTGCTATATACAAAATAGCTAACCAACAAGGACCTACTGTATAGCGTAAGGAATTATACTCAATATTTTGTAATAACCTATAAGGGAAAAGAATCTGAAAAAGAATATATATATATATATATGTATAACTGAATCACTGTGCTGTACACCTGAAACTAACACAACATTGTAAGTCAATTATACTTAAATCAAAATAACAAAAATGCCAAAGCAGCCAAGGATGGCCACTGCCTCATGTCTGCTTTCCAAATCTTACCAAGGGTGTAGACTTGTACCAACTTAAATCATATTAGAATCACAGCTATAAGGGAATATGGAAAATGAATTTTCAGTTTTCCGGCTTTGGCAGTTTAGCAGGTTACGAAGCCATTTTAGTGAAGGAGGTAGGAGTGGCTGCTGAGCAACAATCTACCACACCCACCAAAGTACAGGTCGTCAAATTGCTTCTAAAAGAATTATACAGGTGGTGGTCCTGTCAGGAAGCGACCCGATATGGGAAAGTGCTGGTTTCACAGCACTGTACCCATAGTTGTGTATGGTCTCCTAAAAGCCTCTGTACGAGGTAGAGTTTTGGATGAACTATAGTAGTTCCATACTGCTTTTGGCATCGTTTGATTACTCATGAGGTTGATCACTTTCCCAAACATTTGATAACGAGTACTGTTTTGTTTTTTGAAGTGCCTAGTCATCTCTTTGCCATGAATCTATTAGGTTCTCAAAATACTTTTCCTAGTGAATTTGCATATGTACAGGCATACCTCAGAGATATTATGGGTTTGGTTCTAGACCATTATTGCCTTATTTGTTCACAATAAAGTGAATATCACAATAAAGCACATCACATGTATTTTGGGGTTTCCCAGCACATATAAAAGTTATAAAAGTCTACACTCTACTGTAGTCTATTAAGTGTGCAATATCGTTGTCTAAAGAAACTCATGTATATACCTTAATTTAAAAATACTTTATTGCTAAAAAATACTAAACATCGTCTGAGCCTTCAGCAAGTTGTACTCTTTTTGCTGGTGGAGGATCTTGCCTCGATGCTGATGGCTGCGGATGATCAGGGTGGTGGTTACGGAAGGTTGGGGTGTCTGCGGCAATTTCTTGCAATAAGACAGCAATGAACTCTACACATCGATTGACTCTTTCATGAACAATCTCTCTGTCACATGCAATGCTGTTTGATAGCAGTTTACCCACAGTAGAACTTTTTTCAATATTGGAGTCAATCCTCTCAAACCCTGCCACTGCCTTATCAACTAAGTTTATGTAATATTCTAAATCCTTTGTTGTCATTTCAACAGTCTTCACAGCATCTTCACAAGAAGTAGATTTCATCACAAGAAACCACTTTCTTGGGGCCTCCCTGGTGGCGCAGTGGTTGAGAGTCCGCCTGCCGATGCAGGGGACGTGGGTTTGTGCCCTGGTCTGGGAAGATCCCACATGCCGCGGAGCGGCTGGGCCCGTGAGCCATGGCCGCTGAGCCTGCCCGTCCGGAGCCTGTGCTCCGCAACGGGAGAGGCCACAACAGTGAGAGGCCCGTGTACCGCAAAAAAAAGAACAAAACAAAAAACACTTTCTTTGCTCATCCATAGGAAGTTCTCCTCAGCCATTAAAGTTTTATCTGCGAATAAGATCATCTATACACATTTTTTCAGATTCCATATGTATGTGTTAATAGTGACCTAAATGGGAAGGAAGTCCAAAAAAGAGGGGATATATGTATACGTATGGCTGATTCACTTTGCTGTACAGTAGAAACTAACACAACATTGTAAAGCAAGTATACTCAAATTTTTAAAAAATTTTTTAAGTAAAAGGAAATTAAAAAAAAAGTTTTATCAGCGATGGCAGCAATTTAGTCCCATCTTGAGCCTCCACTTCTAATTGTAGTTCTCCTGCTATTTCCACCACATCTGCAGTTACTTCCTCCACTGAAGTCTTGAGCCCCTCAAAGTCATCCATGAGGGTTGGACTCAACTTCTTCCAAACTCCCGTAAATGTGGATATTTTGACCTCTTTCCATGAATCATGAAATGTTCTTCACGGCATCTAGAATGGTGAATCCTTTCCAGGAGCTTTTCAATTTATTTTGCCTATAGATCCATCAGAGAAATCACTATATATTGCAGCCGTAGCCTTATGAAATGTATTTCTTAAATAATAAGACTTGAAAGTAAAAATTACTCCTTGATCCTTGGGCTACAGAATGGATGTTGTGTTAGCAGACATGAAAACAACATTAATCTCATTGTACATCTCCATCAGAGCTCTTGGGTGACCAGGTGCCTTGTCAATGAGCAGTAGTATTTTGAAAGGAATCTTTTCTTCTGAGTAGTCGTTCTCAACAGTGGGCTTAAAATATTCAATAAACCATGTTGAAAACAGATGTGCTGTCATCCAGACTTTATTGTTCCATTTATAGAGCACAAGCAGTGTAGATTTAGCATAAATCTAAGGGCCCTAGGATTTTCGGAATGGGAAATGAGCATTGGCTTCAACTTCAAGCCATCAGCTGCATTAGTCCCTAACAAGAGAGTCAGCCTGTCCTTGGAAGCTTTGAAGCCAGGCGCTGACTTCTCCCCTCTAGCTGTGAAAGTCCTAGATGGCATATTCTTCCGATAGAAGAGTATTTCATCTACATTGAAAATCTGTCATTAATTATCTTCATTAGTTATCTTAGCTAGCACTTCTGGATAACTCGCTGCAGCTTCTACACCAGCCCTTGCTGCTTCATCTTGCAATTTGATGTTATGAAGATGGCTTCTTTCCTTAAACCTCATGAACCAACCTTTGCTGGCTTCAAATTTCCTCCTGCAGCTTCCTCATCTCTCTCAGTCTACATAGATCTGAACATCCAGCCTTGCGCTGGATGAGGCTTTGGCTTAAGGGAATGTTGTGGCTGGTTTGACCTTCTACCCAGGCCATTAAAACTCTCTCTGTATCAGCAATAGGCTGTTTCTTATCATTTGTGTGTTCACTGGAGTAGCACATTTAATTTCCTTCAAGAACTTTTCCTTTGCTTTCACAACTTGGCTAACTGACATAAAAGGCCTAGCTTTTGTCCTATTTTGGCTTCTGACATGCCTTCCTCACTAAGCTTAATCATCTAGCTTTTTTTCTTTTTAATTTTTTAAAAATAAATTTATTTATTTACTCTTGGTTGCCTTGGGTCTTTGTTGCTGCATGCAGCCCTTCTCTAGTTGCAGCAAGCGGGGGCTACTCTTTGTTGTGGTGCGTGGGCTTCTCATTGCAGTGGCTTCTCTTATTGCAGAGCACGGGCTGTAGGCTCACGGGCTTCGGCAGTTGCAGCATGAGGGCTCAGTAGTTGTGGCACAAGGGCTTAGTTGCTCCACAGCATGTGGGATCTTCCCGGACCAGGGCTCGAACCCATGTCCCCTGCATTGGCAGGCGGATTCTTAACCACTGCGCCACCAGGGAAGCCCAATCATCTAGCTTTTGATTTAAAGTGAGTGACATGCAACTCTTCCTTTCACTTGAACACTTAGAGGCCACGGTAGGGTTATCAATTGCCCTCATTTCAATGTTGTTTTGTCTCAGGGAATAGGGATGCCTGAGGAGAGGGAGAGAGATGGGGAATGGCTGGTCGATGGAGCAGTCAGAACACACATTTATCGATTAAGTTTGCCATCTTATATGGGTGCAGTTCGTGGCACCCTCCAAACAGTTAGAATGGTAACATCAAAGATCACTGATCGCAGATCACCACACAACTATAATAATAATAAAAAAGTTTGAAATATTGCAAGAATTACCAAAGAGTGAGCAAATGCTGTTGGAAAAATGGCACCAATATACTTGCTTTACACAGGTTCTCTTTACCTCAAACAAGAAATACACAGTAGTATAAATTTTAGTACCTTTAGGTACTATATTTACAAAGTACTGAAATGAGTCCTATTATTTTATTTAGGAACGTCTCATTTACAAGGAACAGATGCACTAAGCTGTCCTATGTAAGGACATAATCAGGGATTTCATGGGAATCTGAGAAGAGGAGTAAAATATAGCTGGGAGCTGGATGCCTCTTGTGCATCACAGGCTCTCTCTCCACCCCTGTTTCCGCGTCTTTGTCTCTTGTGACTTTCTGCTTCTCTTTGCACGTGTGTTGCCATTTATTATCTTCTCTATGTCTGTACACTAAGCTGCCTTTATGTGAAATCAAATTTGGCTGCAAGGCCACATGGCCTGGGTTTCAGTCTTGCTCTCCCAGCTAGTCTCACTAGTATGTGATCTTGGACAAGTTTCTTAATTCCTGTGAGCCCTGGTATTCTCATCAGTAAAACGGTGGTGGTGGGGAATTGTTAACCACAGTAATAACTTCATAGGGTAAATAAACTAAGAGTATGCAACACATAGTTAGTACCATATAAATGGTGGCTCTTATTATTTATTCATTTGATTTTCATTTCCTCAGAACTTCAGCTTGCCAGTGAACCGTCATGGCTGTCCTGATGCTTTCTACAAGATAGCTCTGACCCTGCTGCTAAGTCAGTCCCACATTCTCAAGGGAGGAATCTCTTTGACTCGGTTCATCTTTTTAAGCGGGGCCACATTGGCATTGGTTCCTAGCAGGCCAGTGGATTGGCTGCCTTTCAGACAAATGTCTTGCTCTGGTCCAATCCCATGTACAGGGGATGGGGGTGGAATCCATGTACACAATATGGCTGCTGTCTCTCACCAGGTATGGTCAATCAGTTTTCCAGTTTCCAACAGAAGAGAGGGTGGGCAATGGACACCATAAAACTTACATTGGCCAAAGATGTAAGTGAATGTGTTTATGGAAATATTGCTTGAATTTTTAGTGAGTTTTTAGAAATTGAATCATGATTTTCATTGACTCTATAATCTTAAAGATATAACTCATGGACTTCACCTTACCATTATAACATAGACCCTTTAATTCTAGTAAAGGCATGACACCACAGTGTTACAGAAGGAGCACAAAATTTGGAGTCAGGAGATCTGAATGAGTTCTGGTTCCTGCCCTCACCCACTGGTTAGTCCTGGGAAATGCATGATATCTCCCTGAGCATCACTTTCTTCATCTGCAAACAGGGACCAAAAAATCTACATCACAGAATGTAAAATATCAATTATTGTTATAAATATACCACTTTACAAGGAATAGCTTCTGTTGATAATGCCTTTCTGAAAGACTCAGCATCAGAACTCAAAAATATAAAGTATGTCATGATCACAATTGATAAAAAATCTTTTTTAATGTCTGTATTTGTCAAATTCAAAAGGCTAGAAGCACAGAGAAAAAAAATCAGTGGTAGAGTGAAGAAAATAATGAAATATAAATAATATAGAAGAATAGCAGCTCAATACTAAGCAGGAAATAATAAAATTCCAGAAGTTTCCTTAGATCAAAAACTTGGGCCTCATAAAAGAGAAAAGGAAACCACTTCAAAAGTTTTGAATATATTATTGGCTCGGGTATAGCAGGGCTCTCTCTTACCAATCTCATTTTTTAAATTGCAAAATTAACTTACTTTCTCATGTTCATATTGTATGTTAGTAGCTCAAGCATAGTCACACATAGGATTCTGATAGAAGACCAGCTTGTACGAACTGGTTGAGTGTCCAAGGAGAGTGATTTGGGTGATACAAATAGCCCCCTTCCCAAAATACTCTTCCAATAGACTGATCAGTTCTGTATTATTGATTTTCCTTGAGAAGACACATTTTAGCTAGGCTAAGGAGTGGCGTTTTGTGGAAGATGTAATTATCTGAGAAATGCCAACAATTTTCATTTCACAAGTATTCCTGAGGAAATGGGATATATTTGTAGAACAAATTCACATTGAGCCAGACTGCCTGTGTTTGGATTCCAGCTCCAAAATTTACTAGGTCAGCAACCCACACTTTCATCTTTAAAGTGGGGATAATAAGGGTACCTTGTAACCACGTACTTCATAGGTTTGAATGAGCAAATATATAGAAAAACTGTATAAGTATCAACTCCTATTATGTTAATGAGATGAGAGAAAAGGTATGGAAAATGGAATCATATCTTAGTAAGGATGTGTGTGTGTGTGTGTGTGTGTGTGTGTGTGTGTAGGGAGCACCCAAAAGACATCATTAGAACATTGCACTGAAAATAGTGCAAGTGTTAGAAAATAATATGAAGAGACCACCCAGAAGGGTGCTGGGTGTCAATTATTAATTTTCCTTCTCTCACAGCTTTTCAGAGGATCATCCAGTCACTGATTAAAGCACCTTTACCACTGTGGCTGCCAAAGAGAGATTAGTATAAACTTTCTCTCTCATATAAACTTTCTCTTTCATCTTATGGTCCAGTAACGCTTTTGTTTGTCAGTAGGGGAGTTTTCTGGTTCCCAGTTATTTATTTTCTTCTTTCAGTTCCACTAACGTAACAAAACTTTTTGCACTAAGCAATAGGAGTATGCAGGTTGTTCAATGTCTATCTTATATCTATGTAAAAAAATCTGGTGACTGTGGAAGTTTCGCAGAGAAATAGTGACGGAAGTAATCTAGGAATGTTAATTTCACCACTCAACTTGTATATTCCGTGAGGCAGAATGTTAAATGGCTGAAACAGATCATCTGACAACTGATTTCCCACAGGTTTCCCCTCATTTCTACCATTTTATATGTTGATAGTCACTGTAACCACTTAGCATTAGTACTTTTTTCTTGATGTGACTTTTACAGAGATGACAGCAACAAAGCAAATTACTTAGAGTTGGGTTTGGTTTCTACTGTCAATCAAACTCAAGTGCTTTAATAAAGAAAGTTCATTTCTCTCTCCCATTAATGCCTGGATGTAGGCATTCCATGGCTGTTATGGCAGGCTGTCTGCTTCTTGAAGTGGTCATGGACCCAGGCTTCTATCTTGGTGTTCCTCCATCCAGGGTCTCCATTTCTCAAGTCATGCCACCATGTCCCCACCCAGATACTGGGGGTGAGGAATTGGAGAAGGGCATGTTCCCATCATTTAAGGACACTTCCTGGTGCTTCATAAAGTATTCTACTCACATCCCATTGGCCAGACTTAGTCACAGGGCTACGCTTATCTGTAAGGGAAACTGAACTACACACTTTATTCTGTACAGTGATGTGCCCAGGAAGAAGGGAGACCAGTTATTTTGGGACAAATAGCAGCCTTTGCCATCCTTAGTCAAGGCTGACTATGAGTCAACCTGTAAAATAAGATACGATGTAACATGCACTTAAATGTTCATCTGAGTATTTCAGAGACATCTCCAATTGCTCAGTTTCTTAAAATATAGTATTTAATTAATTATTGTGAAAGAAGCTCTTCTATTTCAATCAGTGAATTAGAAATTCAGGCAAAGAAGATATAATTTTAATGATCTGCTTGGTTTCCTGAACCCATATTTGTTAAATTCCCATAGTGGATTCCCCACAGGATCAGGTGTGTGCCTGACTGAGGATTAATTTCATTCTGAGCTAGAAGAAAATTAGGGAAGAAAATTAGGGAAATGGCATGGACGCTCAGTATCAGGTCACATGCTGTGACTTTCCCTCTTAGACCTTTACTTGATTCTAAACTTTGACTTTTTTTAAAAAGAAACAAGCCCTTGCCTTGAACTTCACTAAGTGGGTCCTGTAGGGCCAAAGTTCTCATCATTACTTTGGCGGGCAGTTGCCCTAAGCCTTTCTCCGAGGTCATATCAGCATCTGTCCCCAGTGTCAACCACATCCAGCTCTGTGTTCACTAGAGTTCCCAGTACTGTGGGCCTAGTGCTGAGACACTCACTGCTGAACCATTATGCCACTCTGGGCTTCTGGGCACTGCCCAGAGCTTTCTGGACTGCTTTTCCCAGTGGGGTGTCTTTATCCTATAGGTTTCTGCTTCCTTATTCTAGCCCCTTCTAGAAAGCCTATGTCTTCATATGCCTAATGATACAAATGGAAAGTGAAAGGCTTCATGACTCGTTCTAAAGTCCTATTTGCATGACGTAAAAACAAAACAAAACTAAGTACTTATATACTTGTCATTGTAGAGACACAGGCCAAAATGGAAGAGTTAGCAGTGAGAGGACACTGCTTAGGGTAGCTGCAGCTACACATTAAATTTGGAGCTGAGAGATGCACAGTGTAAAAGAATTCCCCACAGAAGCAAACATGCACACTGCCAGAATCCACCATCATGTAAATGAAAATCAGGTACACTTAAGATTATTGGTGATCCAGACCAGGACAAGCAGCATCACTTCCCCCAGCAAGCCAGAAATGCCTTCTTGGCTTGACAATGGCTTATGAAAAGAATCCTCTAACTTGCTCTTTACAAATATTCAAAAGAAAATGTACTCCTTTCTTTCAGAAAATGACTTCTCAGGGTATAGTGAATAAGAGCTTTGGCTTTGCATTCTGACAGATCTCAGGGAATACTGACTCTCAGTAGCCAGCTATGTTACTTTGGGAAACCTGCATTATCTCCTCAAACCTCAGTTTTCTCACCTCTAAAATGGGTATAATAGTAGTACTTATGCAATTATTGTGTAGAGAAAGGAAATAATTCATTTAAATATTTAGTGTACTATCTAGCCATTGTATCCCCTTAATAAATATCAGATTAAAAAAACAGGAAAGATCCCACTGTAACTTCATCGCTGTCTTTAAAATGAGCAGGTGGGGAACCACACATTAAATTTTAAAAAATAATATGATCCTTCATCGCACTCTAAGATGACATGGAAAATCATAATTCTCCCCCACCCAAGTTTTATCGAGATATAATTGACATACACCTCTGTATAAGTTTAAAGTGTACAGCATAATGATTTGACTTATATATATCATGAAACCATTACCACAATAAGTTTAACATCCGTAATCTCATATAGATACAAAGAAATAAAAGAAAAAGAAAAAAAATTTTTTCTTGTGATGAGAACTCTTAGGATCTACTCTCTTAACTTTCATATGTAACATTAAGGAGCGTTAACTATAGTTATCATGTTGTACATGACATCCCTGGTACTAATTTATCTTGTAACTGGAACTTCGTACATTTTGACCACCTTCCTCCAGTTCCTTCCTCCAATTCCTCCAATTCCTTCTCCTCTGAACCCCTACCTCTGATAACCACAAATCTGATCCCTTGGAAATACCATGATTCTTAGCATGTTCTACCATTATACTGTACTAAACTCCAATACTGTGGTGTTTATATTCTAGTTTATGGGTGGTGAGAAGTTGAGGGAATACACCAGGTTCAATAAAGAAACTGGAGGGAGGTGTTCTGGAATAGTTGCATAATTATTATTCCATCTAAACCCCAATTCTAATCTCCAAAATCTTGCTTTAAGCCTGTTGTGATTGCTTTGATTTCTGGTACAACTGGCTATTACCATACCTGTTTCAAGCTGGTGAAACCTGAAAAGGTCTTGCTTCATTTGACAAAGGAGAGAGATATAGTTCTTACCTGGTATTTCAAACAGGTATCAGGTAAAGCTTTGCCATGCACAGAGCAGTCTGTGGACCCATAGATCTGCATCCTCCAAGACTTTAGAAATGCTGAGTCTTCAACCCCACCCCAAGCCAGCTGACTTAGAATCTGCTTTCTTTCTTTTTTTAAATTGAAGTATAGTTGATTCACAGCATTGTATTAGTTTCAGGTATACAGCAAAGTGATTCAGTTATATATATATATATTTTTCAGACTATTTTCCATTGCAGGTTATTACAAGATACTGAATACAATTCCCTGTTCTATATAGTAAATCCTTGTTGCTTATCTATTTTATGTATAGTAGTTTGTATTTGTTAATCCAATAGTCCTAACTTATCCCTCTCCCCTCTTTTCCCCTTTGGTAACCATAATTTTGTCTTCTATGTCTGTGAGTTTGTTTCTGTTTTGTATATAGATTCATTTGTATTATTTTTTAGATTCCACACATAAATGATATATAATATTTTTCTTTCTCTATCTGACTTACTTCACTTAGTATGATATTCTCTAGGTCCACCCATGCTGCTGCAAAATCCCCAGAGGCATTGTGGTGAAGAATATTTATCATCATGCATTTCATTTACATTTTAGAAATAGTTATACCAGAGTGATGCACTTCACTATCTGTTTCAACCAATTTGTTAAAAATTGTGTGTTCCCTAATTCTGCCTTCTCTCCCATTCATTAGTCATGACCTTTTGTCTTGGCTTTAGTGAGAAAGTAAAATCACTGTTTAAATTACTATTCCCCATACTTTTCCCCTCATCTTGGCTTGAGCTGGAATAGAAGTAAAGCCTACAAACCTTGGGTTCAGAGAGATGGAGATTAAGTTCTGTCTCCACCAACTTACCTCTGAGTAAATCAGTTTTCTCATCTATAATGAGCATAATACTAAATGGTTCTTTCCCCATTTCATCTGTCAATGACTGTCACAGCTTTGGTGTCAGATACAAGGCTCTGTGTGATCAGTACATTTCCTAAGGAACCCTGAGCGGCTAGCTCAGGTTAGCCTATACGTGAGTCAGAATATTTAGAATTTATGCAATTTAAACTCTCCTGTTGATTTCAGTGTTTAAGATGAAGACAAAAGTTTCAATTTTCATTGCTCAAACCCAAGTTGTATTGATTCAACCAAGACTGAGTGCCCTGCATGTACTCAGCACTGCCCTAGTGACAGGGACAGCATACTGGCAAGGCAATGGCAGCCACTACTCTCATGGAGCTTACATTCTAGAAATAACTGCAAACTGTAAATGTGTTTGCAAGATTTTATTATGACATTCACTTTCCCTTTCTGTTTCAGGCAAATTTCCATAACACATGGCTCCCTGCATTTCTACAACTTTTATCTGAGCATCACAAAACACTAAACTTGAAGATGAAAAGATTAAAAAATGCTGCCATTGTTATTATTATCATCATCATCCATAGGATTTATGAGAGCTGTTAAGTTTTGAAACTCAGGGATAAATAAAACACAAGTGTAATACTACTTTTTCAAGGTGATTGTATTACTATATGGAACAATTTAGAGGCATCAAACACTATTGAACTTATACTCCCCCAGATTTTAAGGACCCAGAAAAGACTGACTAACTTTATACTCATTCAGCCCTGCAAATAAAAACCAAATGTGCACCAGCACTTAAAGTACATATATTTGGTTTTCACAAAGATTATTCAAATACGTAAAAAAATTGGCATTTATCACTTTGTTTTTTCTATTCTAACAATGGCTGGCTCTTAACTATAATACACACACATTACATGTATACATTTAAAAATCAAGTATTACTTCACCAATTACTTTGAGTAAATTTACTGGTACCCAATGTTTAAAGTTTGTTTGGAAGAGGCCAGTTACAAGTTCAAGCTCAAACATTATCATTATATCTCAATATCAAACTAATTCTAAAATTATTCCATATGTAAAACATGATTATAACTGATCACTGGGGTAGCACTTAGAAGATGAGCCTTCCTTCACCTGAAATTTTGCTCCATTTGAAGATGGAGGTGAACAGCAGATGGAAGGGTTCAAGCCTGGGAACTCCCAAAAGGGCTTAATGACACTTGTTATTATCAACAGTGAAAATCCCAGACACATTTTCTTTATGGGAAGAAGGCGATGAAGTGTATGCACTAAATTGTAATACTTCTTTCTCTTTTGTTTCTGAAAGCCTTGACCTTCCTATTGGTGTACTTGAAAGCCAAAGTCAGAAATGGGTTGTTCCCTCCTATTCTTCATAACAGTGGAAAATGTGCTACTACATGTAATTTGGGAAGTAATTTCCTGAAAAGAATTTAAGTAGGTCTTTAATAATAAGCTTGTTATTCTCGAACCTTCTCGAACCTGACTTACAGCTTCACTTTTTTTTTCTGCCTTCATGGGAGTTAATGGATCTTCTGAGGTTCAGCTGTAGATTTATTCCTGAGAAGTAGGATTGAAATATTGTGAGATAAAATCCAAACCAGTATACTTTGAAGCTAGGCCACTATATGCAAACTTTTTTTTCTCCTAAAATAGCAGAAGAATGCATGAATAAAATGAAGTGTTTTTAATTGCTTAATTAGACCTCATAATTTTTCTTACTTTGTCTCTCTCTAGTGCCCAAAGTGAAAAGTGCAGGGGGATTTTTCTAGGAAGATATCCAACTCAAAGGAATTTGTTCAATTAAAAAGGAATTGGTACAGGACTGGGGGAAACAGAGACTCCACTCTTGGAGGGCACACACAAAGTGGTGTGCGCATCAGAACCCAGGGGAAGGAGCAGTGACCCCAGGGGAGACTGAACCAGACCTACCTACTAGTGTTGGAGGGTCTCCTGCAGAGGCGGGCGGTGGCTGTGGCTCACCGTGGGGACAAGGACACTGACAGCAGAAGTTCTGGGAAGTACTCCTTGGCATGAGCCCTCCCAGAGTCTGCCATTAGCCCCACCAAAGAACGCAGGTAGGCTGCAGTGTTGGGTTCCCTCAGGCCAAACAACCAACAGGGAGAGAACCCAGGCCCATGCATCAGCACTCAAGCGGATTAAAGTTTTACTGAGCTCTGCCCACCAGAGCAACAGTCAGCTCTACCCACCACCTGTCCCTCCCATTAGGGAACTTGCACAAGCCTCTTAGATAGCCTCATCCACCAGAGGCCAGACAGCAGAAGCAAGAAGAACTACAATCCTGCAGCCTGTGGAACAAAAACCACATTCACAGAAAGATAGACAAGATGAAAAGGCAGAGGGTTATGTACCAGATGAAGGAACAAGATAAAACCCCAGAAAAACAACTAAATGAAGTGGAGATAGGCAACCTTCCAGAAAAATAATTCAGAATAATGATAGTGAAGATGATCCAGGACCTCGGAAAAAGAATGGAGGCAAAGATGGAGAAGATGCATGAAATGTTTAACAAAGACCTAGAAGAATTAAAGAACAAGCAAACAGAGATGGATAACACAATAACTGAAATGAAAACTACACTAGAAGGAATCAATAGCAGAATAACTGAGACAGAAGAACGGATAAGTGACCTGGAAGACAGAATGGTGGAATTCACTGCTGTGGAACAGAATAAAGAAAAAAGAATGAAAAGAAATGAAGACAGTCTAAGAGACCTCTGGGACAACATTAAATGCAACAACATTCGCATTATAGGGGTCCCAGAGGGAGAAGAGAGAGAGAAAGGATCCAAGAAAATATTTGAAGAGATTATAGTCGAAAACTAACCTAACACGGGAAAGGAAATAGCCACCCAAGTCCAGGAAGCACAGAGAGTCCCATACAGGATAAACCCAAGGAGAAACACGCCAAGACATATAGTAATCAAATTGGCCAAAATTAAAGACAAAGAAAAATTATTGAAAGCAGCAAGGGAAAAATGACAAATAACACACAAGGGAACTCCCATAAGGTTAACAGCTGATTTCTCAGCAGAAACTCTACAAGCCAGAAGGGAGTGGCATGATATACTTAAAATGATGAAAGGGAAGAACCTACAATCAAGATTACTCTACCTGGCAAGGATCTCATTCAGATTCGATGGAGAAATCAAAAGCTTTACAGACAAGCAAAAGCTAAGAGAATTCAGCACCACCAAACCAGCTCTACAACAAATGCTAAAGGAACTTTTCTAAGTGGGAAACACAAGAGAGAAAAGGACCTACAAAAACAAACCCAAAACAATTAAGAAAATGGTCATAGGAACACACATATTGGTAATTACGCTAAACGTGAATGGATTAAATGCTCCAACCAAAAGACACAGGCTTGCTGAATGGATACAAAAACAAGACAAATCTATATGCTGTCTACAAGAGACCCACTTAAGACCTAGGGACACATACAGACTGAAAGTGAGGGGATGGAAAAAGATATTCCATGCAAATGGAAATCAAAAGAAAGCTGGAGTAGCAATACTCATATCAGATAAAATAGACTTTAAAAAAAAGAATGTTACAAGAGACAAGGAAGAACACTACATAATGATCAAGGGATCAATCCAAGAAGAAGATATAACAAAGAAGATATATATAAATATATATGCATCCAACATAGGAGCACCTCAATACATAAGGCTACTGCTAACAGCTATAAAAGAGGAAATCAACAGTAACACAATAATAGTGGGGGACTTTAACACCTCACTTACACCAATGGACAGATCATCCAAAATGAAAATAAATAAGGGAACAGAAGCTTTAAATGACACAATAGACCAGATAGATTTAATTGATATTTATAGGACATTCTATCCAGAAAAAGCAGATTACACTTTCTTCTCAAGTGTGCATGGAACATTCTCCAGGATACATCACATCTTGGGTCACAAATCAAGCCACAGTAACTTTAAGAAAATTAAAATCATATCAAGCATCTTTTCTGACCATAACGGTATGAGATTAGATATGAATTACAGGGAAAATAACGTAAAAAACACAAACACAGGGAGGCTAAACAACACGTTACTAAATAACCAAGAGATCACTGAAGAAATCAAAGAGGAAATCAGAAAACACCCAAGACAAATGACAATGAAAACACGACAATCCAAAACCTATGGGATGCAGCAAAAGCAGTTCTAAGAGGGAAGTTTATAGCTACACAAGCCTACCTCAAGAAACAAGAAAAATCTCAAATAAACAGCCTAAACTTACACCTAAAGGAACTAGAGAAAGAAGAACAAACAAAACCCAAAGTTAGCAGAAGAAATCTTAAAGATTAGAGCAGAAATAAATGAAATAGAAACACAGAAAACAATAGCAAGGATCAATAAAACTAAAAGCTGGTTCTTTGAGAAGATAAACAAAGTTGATAAACCATTAGCCGGACTTATCAAGAAAAAGAGGGAGAGGACTCAAATAAATAAAATTAGAAATGAAAAAGGAGAAGTTACAACAGACACCGCAGAAATACAAAGCATCCTAAGAGACTACTACAAGCAACTCTATGCCAACAAAATGGACAACCTGGAAGAAATGGACAAATTCTTAGAAAGGCATAACCTTCCAAGACTGAACCAGGAAGAAATAAAAAATACGCACAGACCAATCACAAGTAATGACATTGAAACTGTGATTAAAAATCTTCCAACAAACAAAAGTCCAGGACCGGATGGCTTCACAGGTGAATTCTATCAAACATTTAGAGAAGAGCTAACACCCATCCTTCTCAAACTCTTCCAAAATATTGCAGAGGAAGGAACAATCCCAAACTCATTCTATGAGGCCACCGTCACCCTGATACAAAAACCAGACAAAGATACTACAAAAATAGAAAATTACAGACCAATATCACTAATGAATATAGATGCAAAAGTCCTCTACAAAATACTAGCAAACAGAATCCAGCAACACACTAAAAGGATCATACACCATGATCAAGTGGGATTTATCCCAGGGATGCAAGGATTCTTCAATATATGTAAATCAAACAATGTGATAAACCATATTAACAAATTGAAAAATAAAAACCATATGATCATCTCAATAGATGCAGAAAAAGTTTCTGACAAAATTCAACACCAATTTATGATAAAAACTCTCCAGAAAGTGGGCATAGGGGGAACCTACCTCAACATAATAAAGGCCATATACGACAAACCCACAGCAAACATCATTCTCAATGGTGAAAAATTGAAAGCATTTCCTCTAAGATCAGGAACAAGACAAGGATGTCCACTCTCACCACTATTATACAACATAGTTTTGGAAGTCCTAGCCACGGCAATCAGAGAAGAAAAAGAAATAAAAGGAATACGAATTCGAAAAGAAGAAGTAAAACTGTCACTGTTTGCAGATGACATGATACTATACCTAGAGAATCCTAAAGATGCCACCAGAAAACTACTAGAGCTAATCAATGTATTTGGTAAACTTGCAGGATACAAAATTAATGCACAGAAATCTCTTGCATTCCTATACACTAATGATGAAAAATCTGAAAGAGAAATTAAGGAAACACTCCCATTTACCACTGCAACAAAAAGAATGAAATACCTAGGAATAAACCTACCTAGGGAGACAAAACACCTGTATGCAGAAAACTATAAGACACTGATGAAAGAAATTAAAGATGATACCAACAGATGGAGAGATATACCATGTTCTTGGATTGGAAGAATCAATATTGTGAAAATGACTATACCACCCAAAGTAACCTACAGATTCAATGCAATCCCTATCAAATTACCAATGGCATTTTTTACAGAACTAGAACAAAAAATCTTAAAATTTGCTTGGAGACACAAAAGACCCGAATAGACAAAGCAGTCTTGAGGGAAAAAAACAGCGGGAGGAATCAGACTCCCTGACTTCAGACTATACTACAAAGCTACAGTAATCAAGACAATATGGTACTGGTACAAAAACAGAAACATAGATCAATGGAACAAGATAGAAAGCCCAGAGATAAACTGACGCACCTATGGTCAACTAATCTATGGCAAAGGAGGCAAGGATATACAGTGGAGAAAAGGCAGCCTCTTTAATAAGTGGTGCTGGGAAAACTGGACAGCTACATGTAAAAGGATGAAATTAGAACACTCCCTAACACCGTACACAAAAATAAACTCAAAATGGATTAAAGACCTAAATGTAACACCAGACACTATCAAACTCTTAGAGGAAACCATAGGCAGAACAGTCTATGCCATAAATCACAGCAAGATCCTTTTTGACCCACCTCCTAAAGTAATGGAAATAAAAACAAAAATAAACCAATGGGACCTAATGAAACTTCAAAGCTTTTGTACAGCAAAGGAAACCATAAACCAGACAAAAAGACAACCCTCAGAATGGGCAAAAATATTTGCAAACAAATCAACGGACAAAGGATTAATCTCCAAAATATATGAACCACTCATGCAGCTCAATATTAAAAAAATAAACAACCCAATCCAAAAATGAGGAGAAGACCTAAATAGACGTTTCTCCAAAGAAGTTATACAGGTGGCCAACAAGCAATTGAAAGAATGCTCAACATCACTAATTATTAGAGAAATGCAAAACTACAATGAGATATCACCTCACACCGGTCAGAATGGCCATCATCAAAAAATCTAGAAACAATAAATACTGGAGAGGGTGTGTAGAAAAGGGACCCCTCTTGCACTGTTGGTGGGAATGTAAATTGATACAGCTACTATGGAGAACAGTATGAAGGTTCCTTAGAAAACTAAAAATAGAACTACCATACGACCCAGCAATCCCATTACTGGGCATATACCCTGAGAAAACCATAATTCAAAAAGATTCATGTACCACAATGTTCATTGCAGCTCTATTTACAATAGCCAGGACATGGAAGCAACCTAAGTGTCCATCAACAGATGAATGGATAAAGAAGATGTGGCACATATATACAATGGAATATTACTCAGCCATAAAAAAAGAAATGAAATTGAGTTATTTCTAGTGAGGTGGATGGACATAGAGTCTGTCATACAGAGTGAAGTAAGTCAGAAAGAGAAAAACAAATACCGTACGCTAACACATATATATGGAATCTAAAAAAAAAAAAAAAAAGTCATGAAGAACCTAGGGGCAAGATGGGAATAAAGATGCAGACCTAATAAGAGAATGGACTCGAGGACATGGGGAGGGGGAAGGATAAGCTGGGACAAAGTGAGAGAGTGGCATGGACGTATATACACTTCCAAATGTAAAATAGATGGCTAGTGGGAAGCAGCCACATAGCACAGGGAGATCAGCTCGGTGCTTTGTGACCACCTAGAGGAGTGGGATAGGGAGGGTGGGAGGGAGGGAGACGCAAGAGGGAAGAGATATGGGGATATATGTATATATATAACTGATTCACTTTGTTATAAGGCAGAAACTAACACACCATTGTAAAGCAATTATACTTCAATAAGGATATTAAAAAAAAAAAAAGGAATTGGGAAGATGGACTTCCATGGTTTCTTTTAAAGGTTAGGTGCCATTGCCACTTTTAGGTTGATGTGTGGACCATAGTCTTTGTTTTTGAAAGTTACTTTTTTTCTCCTGTTGGTATTTTATTTATTTAATTATTTTTAAATTTAATTTTATTTTTGGCTGTGTTAGGTCTTTGTTGTTGCGCATGGGCTTTCTCTAGTTGTGGCGAGCAGAGGCTACTCTTCGTTGCAGTGCATGGGCTTCTCATTGCGGTGGCTTGTCTTGTTGTGGAGCACGGGCTCTAGGTGCGCAGGCTTCAGTGGTTGCAGCACAAGAGCTCAGTAGTTGCAGTGTGCTGGCTGGGGTGCGCGGGCTTCAGTAGTTGTGGTGTGCGGGCTCAGTAGTTGTGGCTCACAGGCCTAGTTGCTCCGCGGCATGTGGGATCTTCCCAGATGTGTGACTGAGCCCCTGTCCCCTGCATTGGCAGGCAGATTCTTAACCACTGCTCCACCAGGGAAGTCCCTGGACCACAGTCTTGAATTCCCTCTATTTCCCTAACTCACCAACTACTGAACACCTGTTGTCCTGCTAATACTCACGTTTCAAGAGATCAAACATAGGATTATGTTTGTTTCTACATCTTCTACCTGGTGCTGGTATTTTGTCTGAAACTGGTAATGCTACAAATTATAATGATGTGCAGATATTAAGCTCAAGTTGGAACAATTTTTATCTTATAGGTTAATAAAATCAAATTACTTTATAGCCTTAATACAGTCAAATTTTCACTTTATAATGCTATAACTTTATAGTAATTTTTTAAAAGGGGAATTGGATTAATATTTGGATTCCAGACATCAAGTACTCCATTTTTGACCCAAAGACAACTATCCTTGTCTTATTTCTGATCATTCTTGAGCAACTGAGGTAATAGATGTCTGTCTTTCCCCCTGTCTTAAAAAAGAGAAAAATGATCAGTACCATAGAAAGAGCTAGTACTTTGTGGGGAGAATTACTAACTTGTTGGTATTCTAAATGAGGAAGACTATGCGTTGCAGTTACTCTGGGCTGGTGCTCTGTAACTGTGATTCAGAGCCATTTAATATTCCTTTTGGCAGGAGACCAAATGATATTTTTGTAGTTTTTCTAGGGTTTGATGATTTCACAGTTTAGACTGGACAACTTCCCACAATGACAGGTCCATCAATCAGAGAATCTAGGCGTGACAACCAGTCAGGGATACATTTGTCCTCTTCTCAGTAAAGAAGGTTCTGGACAGGCCAGCAGGGAAACACGCAGACACACTGTGAGCTTGTCAGACCCTCACCTTTTGTGGTCTCACATATATGGCCAGAAGCCTCAACTTCATTCTCCTCGCCTCTTCTCCAGCAGATGATAAAATCAGGTGAAACGATAAAATGGCATCCCTCAGATTTCAGCCAGTCAGTCCACTAATATGTTTTTAAAGGTCAAGGTAGAACTGTGGTGCTGTAAGCAGCATCCTGGGTATTTAGAATTAGAACAGGGGAGATTAAGATGAAGTAAACCTGGATGAGAAGTTTTCATTGGCCTTATCTTAAAGACACTTGGCAATAATCTTCAGGGAGGGTGTGTGTTTATCTGTTTTGGCATGGCTTTTGTTCTAGTTCTTCTGGAGCCCCACCTTTTGCCCTGGGTAATATTTAACCTGATATCCCTGAAAGACTTGCTGAGGCTGCTCACAGTTCCAAATTATCTAGGCAATTTAGGGAAAAAATTGGGTAACTTGA
The DNA here is from genome assembly GCF_059928025.1 of Delphinapterus leucas. Lineage (NCBI taxonomy): Eukaryota > Metazoa > Chordata > Mammalia > Artiodactyla > Monodontidae > Delphinapterus > Delphinapterus leucas. The sequence goes on along the minus strand of NC_143146.1, from coordinate 28,577,206 downwards.
ATTTTTGGCATCAGTTAGAAAAATAATATCCAAATTATTGCCTTGCCATTCAAAATGTTGGTTGTTATGTTGAGACAACCATAAAACAATCTGAACACTGCAGAATTTTGGTTAACTCATTTGTGCAGAACTCAGTGAAGTGAGACTTTAAAAATAAAATCAAATAACAATAAATATTTTATTTTACATAAATATATTTCAATTCTTTTACCCATTACCACCACCTTCACTTTTTACATGAAAGGACAAGCATGAAAGGCAATAATTTAGTATCTTCAACTATCACTTGAGTATAAACCCAAAATTTAAGATGGAAGTATTCAAGATAAGCTAATTCTTAATGTAAAAATATAGCAGCCAAGTGCATGAGGTTGTTTTTTTTTAATATTTAGTTGTTTATTTGGCTGTGCAGGGTCTTAGTTGTGGCACGCGGGATCTTTTAGTTGCAGTGCAGTGGCTGAGTCCACACTCCCAATACAGGGGGTCCCAGTTCGATCCCTGGTCAGGGAACTAGATCACACATGCTGCAACTAAGAGTTTGCATGCCACAACTAAAGATCCCACATGCTTCAACTAAAGACCCCGCATGCCATGACTAAGGTGCATGAGTTTTGGAAGTACACAAGACTGAAGCTGAAATGCTCTACCACTTACTAGCTAAGAGAACTCTCTGAGGCTAAAGACTATGAAATTAAGTTTTTCTTTCTTTAATGCCATTCTGCCTTTCATGTCTAGCAAATGGCCTGACACATAGTAAAAGTTCAAATATACTTTGTGACTACTTCGGTGTTAAGGTTTTTAAATGTTTTTTCTGTGCATGAAAATTCTTTCCAACTTACTGGCCCTTTGCTCTTTTCTGAAGATCAGTTGGGTTCTGCAGTGTATTGTATGCTTGAGAAGATGAAGCATCACTCAGAAATCCGACATCCCTTCCTTCCTGTTTCCTGTGCTGATGCTCATTGTTGAATGTGCCAATGAAATTGCTTCTGAACCTACTTTCTTACTGATTGGTTAAACGGGGTCAGAAATATATCTAATATTAAAAGTTCTATAACATTTAATAAATGAAGGCAGTCTCAGCATTCAGAGCCTATAAAGGGAAGAGTCACTGAAGCTAAGGACCGGTGTGTGTGTGTGTGTGTGTGTGTGTGTGTGTGTGTGACAGGGAGAGAGACAGAGAATTATTGGCAAAGCACTAGTATTTCTTTTAAAATTGACTGTGTTCTCTTTATTCTTTTCATTTTTTCACCACCCCATAAAGAAAAATAGGCAGTTGCACCTTAAATGCATATTGCTAAGTGAAAGAAGCCAGTTTGTAAAGGCTATATACTATGATTCCAACTATATGCCGCTCTGAAAGAGGCAAAACTGTAGGGAAAGTAAAAAAATCAATGGTTGCCAGGGGTTTGGCCAGGAGAGGGAGAGTAAAGAGGTGGTGCACAGGGGATTTTTAGGAGAGTGAAACTATTCTTTCTGATGTGTAATGGTAGATGTAAGACATTATGCATTTGTCCAAATCCATAGAGTGGTACAACACAAAGAGTGTACCCTAATGTAAACTATGGACTTTAGTTAATAATAATCAATATTAGCTCGTCAACTGTAGCAAATGTACCACACTAATGCAAGAGGTTAGTAATAGAGGAGACCCGGGAGGAGGAAAAGGGGGTATATAGGAACTCTGTATTTTTTGCCTAATTTTTCTGTAAAACTAAAACCTCTCTAAAAAATAAAGTCTATTAATTAAAAAATAGCAAGTTTCAAATCTAGAAAAACTCAACTAAAGAAACAGAGAGCCTATATTATTGTGAGCTTTAAAATACACACAGCACAGTCAATTAATTTATCACCCAAGAAACTGACCTAAATATTGGCAAAGGTTTTTTGTTGTTGTTTTTGATCATTTGTTTTTTAGGAGTTGTAATAAATTTGGAGATCTTTAAAGGTAGAAATTATATTTTAATTTGGCTTTCAATGAGTGATCTTTTTGCGGTACGTGGGCCTCTCACTGTTGTGGCCTCTCCCGTTGCGGAGCACAGACTCCGGACGCGCAGGCTCAGCGGCCATGGCTCACGGGCCCAGCCGCTCCGCAGCATGTGGGATCTTCCCGGACCGGGGCACGAACACATGTCCCCTGCCTCGGCAGTCGGACTCTCAACCTCTGCGCCACCAGGGAAGCCCTCAATGAGTGATCTTTGAGCCACCTTTAAAATAAGCTCTCATAGTTGTGCTAAGGCAGACCCTATTGGAATTACCTAGTTTCCTTCTGCATTGTGTACCCCCCCTGGCAGTTACAAGGCTGAGAAGATTTTCTGGACTGTTCTCAGTGGCCAGCCCACTGAAACTGAGTTCTGCCTAGCCAGCTCCTAAGTTGTGCTTTCATGGTGGAAACTGCTCTTCCTGAGCCTCCTGGTTTTCTAACTGTGGAGTAGCGGCCATGCTCCTGGGCCTGACAACTGGGAAGACACAGAAAATACTGCTGAGGGAGCAAACTTGTGTTGCTCTGACACGTGGATCATGTTTTCTATCAAGGCAAAGGATTCACTTTCTCTGCCTCTTTAGGACAGTGATCTTGATCCCCTACATTAAGTTGAAGTGCATTTGCTCTAAGTTCCTCAGCCAAATTCTTGTGCCAGTTACTCATTACTTGGAGAATGACCTCTCTCATTCTGAGTACAGCCGTACAGCTGTGCTCCGGGGCTGCCTGTCCCTTTTGCTTAGCTGCCTCGATGTTCTGCTCTTAGTTTCTCTCAGCTTTGAATGGAAGAGAGTAGCAGCCTAGATGGACTGGCTTTGATGGGAAGGATGGTTTCCAGGTTGGTCCTCTTGTAGTCCTATGATTCACAGCATTTCCCTGGCAACCATTTCTGGTAACAGCAGCATAACCTTTTCATGTTGGCCATTTTATATATTTCATGAACCTAAAGGAATATTGCTTAGCTAATAATAATGGCAGGCGTGTGGAATATTGTCAATAAAATAAACACTAATATGTGATAATCCCCCAAAAGAGCAAAATGCAGGCTTGAGTCACACATTTGTGGCAATCATGTGACACTTAATCTTGTAATCATAAGATCAGAAGAGTATTTGCTGAGAGAGTTTAGAATTCAATAATGTTTATCAGTTTTCTTTTTTCTGTAATGATGCCAAAGTAGCTACACGGAAGTCATTCTGCTGAAGGTGCTAGCGTGCTTTGGGCTGTCCTGTGCTCTCATACAAACCTGGAAATATGGAGGAGAGGGGAGAAGTAGAGAGTCTGGTCTGGAGACTGTATTAGTTAGCTGGGCTGCCATAAAAAAGGACTGCAGAATTGGTGGCTTAATACATACAACTCTGTTGTATATCAAAGTTAAACATTTGTGTGGGTTTCCTTCTTTGGTATTTGTCCAGTTAATCAATTAATCAATTTATCTATTCCTATAGCTGGACTAATCACTTCAGCTCTGTAACAAGTTCTTATATCTGGTGAGACAAGTTCTGCACCCCACCGCAGCCTTCTTTTTCGGAAAGTTCTTGGGTAGTCTCCTTCATCTATGTATTGATAAGCTCTAGAATCAACTCACTGACTTCCATGGAGAGCTCTGTTGATGTTTTGATTGGAACTACATTAAATCTATAGCCTATTTGGGGGTAAGTTACTGTCTTTATAATACTAAATCTTCCTACCCGAGAACACAAGATCTGTCTCCATTTTATTTAGGTATTATTTAACATCCTTTCAGAAAGTTTCATAATTTTCTGCATACCATCACAATGTAGTAAGTGTGGCTAATCAGGTGCATCTTCCTTACTAACCTGTATATTTTTGTGAGCTATCATTTTTTTAGTTCTTATAGCTATTAAAACTAAATATTGAAATAAAATAAGTGTAGATCCAGACATTCAAATTATATGCCAATTAATTGAAAAGAATTACAGACTAATATTTTTATTGAAAAAAGTTTTAAATTTATTTATAAAATAAAATAATTAAAATAGTATTTATGTTACTCTTTTTTTATTTCTATTATGTATGTTATGCTTTATAAGGCATATGTGTCAGTTAAATTTCAGCTAAGGAAACAGAAAGGCTGGGAGGATTAAGCTTAGGCAAAGCTGCTAATGGCTTTCAGGAAATCAGGAATTACAGGAAATGGCTGACCATGATTCAGCTACCTGTTCACTGAAATGAAATAATTCACAGGAGGAATACCAGAAGCTTCTGGAAACATCTTTTTTTAAAAATATATATATATATTTATTTATTTATTTTTGGCTACGTTGTGTCTTTTGTTGCTGCTCGTAGGCTTTCTCTAGTTGTCGTGAGCGGGGGCTGCTCTTTGTTGCTGTGCCCGGGCTTCTCATTGCAGTGGCTTCTCTTGTTGTAGAGCACAGGATCTAGGCGCATGGGCTTCAGTAGTTGTGACACACGGGCTCTAGAGAACAGGCTCAGTAGTTGTGGCACACGGGCTTAGTTGCTCCGCAGCATGTGAGATCTTCCTGGGCCCGGGCTCGAACCTATGTCCTCTGCATTGGCAGGTGGATTCCTAACCACTGCACCACCAGGGAAGTCCGCTTCTGGAAACATCTTTAATCAACCGTCTGCCAAAGCCCATGACAAGCCTGCTGGTGGCACAGGAACAATAGATTTGTTTCTGCTTCTCTCCTCCCTTCCAAGGCTCACGTGAGTATCTCTCACAGGCTAATACAATGCAAAACCCTGCTAACAAGGATTCTGAGAAATGTAGTTCCTAGTCTTCTAGCCCTTGTGAATAAGAGATCTTGGAAGGTGAATAGTGCTGGGTTACCCACAGATAATCCACACAACACAAGATACACAAAAGTGAAAAAAAGAAGTCAGTATAGGTGGTATGTGCTCAAAATACATTTTTCCTGGTAGGGGTATGAGATCAATTTCTTTGGATAGTACTTCTCTAGTGCCCATCAATTCTAGCGAGTCTCTCACTCTTATCTTCCAATTACTGTCTCTCTAATTCACAGTCCTTCTCCCCTCCATCTTGCTTTTTGATCACCACCTTCCTCACCATCCAGTAGACTTTTAAGACACACCAATTTCCTTCTCTTCCATCTTGTGCAGGTCCTATGGTGTATAGTTTTTCTTTGATTATGAGTACTTTCCTCCTTAAGATTGACCTAGAAAACATGGGCCGTAGAGGGTACAGCTGAATGGGCAAAGTCCAAATGTTCTAATAGGGGCTGGGGAGAGGGAAAGGCTATAAACCATTATTCATTAATAATTCTTGCTCTAGCACACACAAGAAGGAATGATCACAGACAGCACAGCTTTCTGTCCTGAGGTAACTCTGGTTTAGTCCCAAAGGGCTGATAACATCCCGCAGACATTTGGTATGATGTTTTTCTCCCAGCATCCTTCTTGTTTTTTAGTTTGTCTTTCTGGCCTCTAGGAACTGGCCTATTATTTCATCTATCCTTTCCCATGGACAAGTCAGGGAGTCTTCCTTATTGCAAAAAACTAAATAACAACAACAAAAAACCCTTCAGCGCTCCACGCACTCAATGCTGGCGTTCAGGAGGTTCATGCCTAGTTCACAAATGATTCACAGGGCCGTGAAAATTGACTCTCATTGAGAATCAACAAGAGACTCAGCCCTCAGCCCAGGGTGACAGCTCAGCTCACCTCTGCAGTCTCCCCTGATTCTCCCACTCAGCATAAGATTCCTCCCCTCCAACAGAGAAGTAGTTTTACCTCTTTGCAAGCCAACAGAATAACAAAACCTTTACCACCGAATATTGTATTCTGTCCAAAGCAAGCAGAGCCACACATCAAAAATAGGAAGATGCTGACCGCAGGTTGGGTCTAGTAGGAATCCTTGAGATGAAAAGGTGGGAGCTGGAACCTCATTCCTCTCAAGCCTTTGACTTTTCCCATGATGGGTGTGGCCTGTGGAAACAAGGTTATAGTAAAAAGGATATTAGTATTTCTCTGCATGCACAGTGCCCTTTGGGACTGAAAAAGAACCCTATGCAGGGCTGGTTCTGGGTCCGAGGCCTGTCATCCCTCCTGGGATGTATGAGATATTAGAGTCTCCCTTACTGGGTTCCCAGAATCTACCATGAATGTCAGGAGCTGTTTCAGTGGTATTCCATGGAAGGAAGGAGGGGAGAAAATAGAAAAGTAGAAATGATATTTGTGCGTAGCATCCTGTATTAGTTCCATTCTTCACTTGGTTCAGTGCAAGTAATATTTGCCAGGGTAAGTTTTGTTTTGTTATGTTTTAATATTTTAAAAGTATCAGTAGCAGAAGAAGGTTACAGGCATTGTAATGTCAATGTGGACTTCTAGATAAAGACAATTTAGTAGTAGGATTTCTTCTAGAGAGGCTGTAGCTAACTCTATGCCCCTGGTTGAGGAACTTGTTCTTTATGCCGTGCCTCATGAGGAAGACACAGCTGCCAAATTCCTCTGCACAATCCCCAAAGAATGTCCTTGCTTTTGAGAGTGTATTTACTGGGACCTTGTCAGATTTGGCAGTGAAGGGTGGGTCAGCACACAGGCGGGCTGCATACCTTTCCTGGGAGATACAGGAAGCTGCTCAGCCACTCACATGGCAGTGGGAACTTGACGTGCAACATTAGAAATTTCTTCTGTGGTTAGGCGTTTGCCCAGAAACATCTGAAGTGCTTCAGTGAGATCCTCTCCATGGTAATTTTTTGTTGTTATTTTTAAGTAACTCTGGTTACCTTCACTAAATGACATCAATGACATAACTCTTAACATTTCTTGATATGCCTCTGCCATGCTGGCAAATCACACAGTTATGTGAAATATGTTGGCTTTCTTTCCTTCTAATCTTTGTAGTCAACTCAGGAGGTCCCTGAAAGAAAACACCCTCCCCCATCCCCCCACACTGTTTCTCTCGGCCATGGACTCTGCAGAGTGAGTGAAAGGGAGAGGAGGGTGTTTAATGCTGCTCTTTTATAAGATGACCCATTGCTTTACTACTCCAGTCTTTTACTTCACTGGAGACTCCTACGGGCTGCCTTACCAATTTAACCCCAGTGCTCTGTTTTGTGTTGCTTTCCCTTACTGTTGGAGAAATAAGGATTTGGATGAAAGAGTAAAGGACAGTAGACTATCAAGTAGCTTCATTAGAAACCCACTAGGAATTACTCTTGCTGCAAGACAGAAGTTCGCTCCCATTTAGTTTTTTCATTTGAACCTACCTATTTTAGCAGAGGCAAAATGGGGCTTGATTGGGAGGAAAGGCAGAGAGGGAGTATATGCTTATAGGTTTCAGTCATCAGAGGATAATGCATTTTATATGCGCCCCTTTCTAGAGTCTGGGATGAAAATAAAAGTACATAGACAACATAACTTCTCCTTAAGTAACTGGATAAGTAACAGTGGCCTCCATTCATGCAGAGGACACATGAAGAATATTTGATTCTGTAACATGAACACATCAACTCATAAAACCTTTTCAGCTCCTATCTTGCCATTTAGCTTGTGATGGCTTTTATTTGGTGGAGGCTTTAGATGTGACGCTTGCCAAATGTTCATAGGGAAATCCATTTATTCAGAAAAGAAGTGTGCACTGAATGTCTCTTTATTCCTTCCTACATTTTCGGTACTTGTTCGACAGGGCTTTTGGAAAAACAAAGTAGGCAAAGTGAGCGATGCTTAGGGTGATGTTAGGGTGCCAGGAAAGCCCAACTTTCCGAGAGATTCACACATTTTCGCTGTGAAATGAAAGGGAACCCCAGTCTGCGTTTTCAGGGGGCCTTCCGTGGACTCCCAGTGGCTGTGAACAGGGAAATGAGCCCCGGAGCTGCTCCAGGCTTCTAACAGAGTAGGAAGGATACTTATGTGGGTTTTCTCAAGTTAGGATTGTGCAAACAAAGATCAAACGCTGACATTCTCAGCCTTTCTACATGGGCTTGGCCACGGGCCTGTAAATGTCAGGCCCACTCCCTGTTTCTGTGTTGCAGAATTACAGTTATACTGGATAGGCAAGTCTGGTTGTGTGAGTGTTTCTGAGGGGAGAAAATCCTAACCAGCTTGAGTCACAGGCGATGGTGGAAAGTCTGGTGTTGGCTTCCAAGGACAGAAAATACATGCACTCAAATGAAACGGCTTCTTCTCGAGAGCATCATGGAACAGTATGCAGTGGAAAATGGAGTGGGGGGCATGTTGCAGCAGCAGGAGTAACAGCAGCAAGGAGCAGAGGGTTAAAAACCCTGGCTCTTCCCTGTACCACTGTCTGCTGTGAAACTCCAAGCATGTTGCTTAACGTCTCTGAATCTCAGTTTCTTCATCTGTGAAATGAAGATGATAATAGTACTTTAGAAAGTTGTTCCGAGGGTGAAGTCGGATAAGGTGTAAGTGCTTCGAAGCTTACCCGACATAGTAGCTTGTCAGGAAGTGTTCCATTATTTTGAATGGGCCCTGGTCTCACTTCCACGTAAATGAAGTTGTTGGATCTTTGGCAAGTCACTTGACCATTCAGAACCTCAGTATTCTTGTGTTGAAAATGAGGCTTTGACTAAGCGTTTATGATCTTTTTCGCATTTAGCATTCACCCTCCACAGGGAGAGGACAAAAAAGAAAAGGCATGCTTTTACCATAGCGCTGGCTAGCAGGGAGCAGAGGCGGGCCCAGCACTGACAGTTCTGGCTGCTACAGACCATTCTGCCCATGCCTGTTCCTTGGCCATATTGTCTACAGCTGCCTTCTGCTGCCACAGCAGAGCTGATATTTGGGATGTGGCCCACGAAGCCTAGAATAAAAGATTTACTATCTGGCTCTTTAAGAAAAAGATGGCTGACCTCTGGCCATAGACCAAGAGCAATAAGGAGGGCTGATTCTGAGTTGTGTCAGTTACATTAAGAGTGAAAGCTGTCATAACGTTTTTATTTTGTTTGATGACTTCATCAAGACTTTGTCTCTATCTGTGCTTAAAGCCAAGAAGTATCATATTTTATTTGCTAATGCAAGGTTTGTGAACAAGAATCTGACGGTTTCTTGGAAATTTCCTCTGATTGAGAAGAAATGTTTCATAAGATGTACTTTTTTTGGTAAGTGTCATAATTTAAACAGATAATAACTTTGGAATCATAGGTCAGTATTGTGCCTTTTACATAGAAAAATGCATTTAATTAAGTCTTTAGGTTACTTTTTAGCCTGCCTTGGGAATTTGGTTGGTTTGTTAGTTTAAAATTCCCTCAGTTTCTTTACTCTTCTTTGTCTATTAGTAGAACTGACAAAGTCTAGATTTGTTTTTATGGAAGACATCTGAATGAATACACATATATAATTTCTTTCTTCCTGAAAGAACTGAATACTAAGTAGAGAAAATGGAAAATAAAAAGCAAACCAACAGGAAAAAAATTTAAAAGAGCGTGAAATGCATGAAATAAAAAAGCACCTAGAGGTGACCACCTGGAGGGGTGGGATGGGGGGTGGGAGGGAGACACAAGAGGGAGGGGATATGGGGATATATGTATACTTATAGCTGATTCACTTTGTTATAAATCGGAAACTAACACACCATGGTAAGCAATTATACTCCAATAAAGATGTTTTTTAAAAAGTAAGAAATGCGAACCTTATTAAAAATAAAAAAACTAAAAAAATCAAATCACAACTATCAAATGTATTGGTCTCTCCCAGTCCTAAGATTCAATTAACCCAAGCATTTGAGACATTTTCTCTTTTGGAACTAAGTAATGTAGGAGGATTCAAATTAGTTTTCAATCTAAAGAAAATATATGTTTTCTCAACTTCAATTCAATTAACATTTCTTGAGGACTGAGGTGTGTAAGTGACAGTAGTAAGAAATGAAGGAGATACAGACCATAGTGAGGAGCATATAGTTCAATGGGAGAGGCAGGAGCATGTCTCAACAACTTCTATCTAAAGCAGAAATGGGAGGATTAGAATAGGGTGACCAAGAAAGAACTCCGGAAATATTTGAGAAACTATAACAGTTCCGTTTCCTTGTTTGCTTACAACAGAAACCTTAATCAATAAGATGGAAAATTTATTGAGGGAAACTGGATGGTTCTCAGAATGGAAGGAAGAGTTGATAATGACAAGGTCTTGGAAAGACAGAAATAGAATATCTTTAAGATTCTGCTTCTGGAATAACTGAAGACTCAAGAGCTCACAACTGAACTTTCTGCCCTGTGACTCAAATTTGCATTCTCAGCAGAGAGCCTTTTTGCTTGGCTTGGATCACATGTCCAACTTTGGTGCTTGTGTGTAGTGGTGATATAGAGCTTGGGAGGGCATAGAGAGGGAAAAGTGGGCATTGCATTTTATTTTCCCACTAAAACCATTTGGCAATGTTTATCGATACCATAAGAAGAAAGAAAGGATACTAAACAGGTAAAAGTTAACTGTTGTCCTCTGTAGACATTTGCTAAAAGGAACTGGGGAGGATTTTGGACGGGAAAGGGCTCAAGTTAGGCCTTGATGAATGAATAGGACTTTTAAAAGTAGATTTGGGGGACTAGGAAAAAGAGGGCATTCCAATCAGAGGGAACAGCTTGAGCAAAGGTATGGAACAAGAAAGAGTCCAAGTATAAATCATGATCTGAGAATGGGGAGAGGTCCAGTATGTTTGGTGTGTAAGGACATATAGTGAGTAAAATGGGGAGGATGATGGAGAAGGCATAAAATCAGAGTTCCAACTTATGTACAGGGTTGCAAAGATGATTGGTTGAGATAATGGATATGAAAGTGTTTTGTAAACTACAAAGTGCCTTGAAAACTATAAGGATTTTCACATCTATGAATTGTTTCAATTAAAAATATTTCCTCAGTAAATAGAGTTTTTCAAACTAAAAAAAAAAAGCAAATTACCTCATGGTATTCTCAATCACCTAAAACCTCAAGTCTTCTCTCTCTCTCCCTCACACACACACACACACACACACATTCTCAAATTATTGAGACCAACTATTTTTAATAACTTTTAATTTAAATGACTTGGGGTTAGGAGAAGAACGGGGTGTTGGCAGGGGGTACTGTAAAATCAAAGCAATAAGAAGATGCACCAATTCCAAAATATTTGAGAATCACTGTTTTCTAGGGACATCATTTATGCTATCAAAAATTTTGTTTCAGTGATAGATAACCCACTAGTTTACAAAAATATTTGGAAATTAAATTTTTTCTAGGATTCGCTCTTCTTTTCTGCAGGATTTATCCTTTGGTTATGTACAGTCAAGGAAGTGGGAGATAATTTAAAGCTGAATTGTGAGGAGGAAGGAGAGGAGGAGGACGTGAGTAGGAGAGGCTGAAGTATGGTAAGTGGGGATCTTTCAGATATTGTGTGTAGGGAGGGAACAAGGACACAATTTGGGAAAACCACGTGGTTTGAGAGACTCAGTCAATGAGAATGTGTAAGAGGAAAATAGCAACAGAAACATAAGCATGACTGAGAAAGACAGTTTGAACCACATTTCTCTAGTCTAGTCTATTGAAGGCTGAGTTGCTGAGAAGGAAGACCCAGGAGAAAAGAGGGTCTGGGGATTTCATTTTTTTCTCAGGCAGCTTCTATTCCATTTTCCCAGGTGTCACATGGCAATGCAAATATATTCAGTTAAGAAACAATCGCTAAGAACTGTCTAGGTCAGGCTCATTGTGGACACTAAGGATTCAAAGATAAATAAGCTTGGGCACCTACTCTCAAGATCCTTCATTCTAATAGGAAAGACAAACACAGGTAGAGTTATTGACGTGTATGTGTGTGAGTGTAAATATGCATAAACCTAATATATAAGTGCTATACATTTATAAATCTAATATATGTGAGCTACATGTACAACTATAATATATAAATCATATGTGTGTAAATATGAATATATGAAGCTAAGTATGTGTGTTTGCATAGGTAATATATACAGCTTACACATGTTTTTCTCAAAGATTCAGCTGGGAACAGATTTCACATGATCGTTGCAGCCAATATTCAAGCATCTAGTGGTCATTTGAAAACATGCCTAAGTTAACATTGTTTATGTTACTCATGAGTGGAACGTAGAAAATGTTTAAAAAATTGCATGTGTTTCTGGCATTTGTTTACAAAATTTTTAAATATAAAATTTTCGATGCAATCCTAAAGATGTCACCTATTTTTAAGAGTATAGATTTTGGGGTATTTATTTACTAAATCAAATAACTGTATGCATTTGAACCTTTGTTTGCTGAATAAAATTTTTAGTTTTTTAAAATTGTAAAAATATATGAAATTATAGAGAACTTTGAGAAATTGCAAAAATATGATAGTCGTGGTAGACTGAATAATGTTCCTGCAAAGACATCCACGTTCTAATCCCCAGAGCCTGTGAATATGTTACCTTGCATGGCAAAAGGAACTTTGCCGATATGATTAAATTAAGGGTCTTGAGATGGGGAGATTATCCTAGATTATCTGGGTGGGATCAATGTAATCATGGGTCCTTATGAAATAGAGACAGAGGATCAGAGTTAGACATAGGAGATGGAATGACAGAGCAAGAGGTTAGAATGACGCAAGGAAGGAGTCATGCACCAAGGGGTGCAGGCAGCCTCTAGAATCTGAAAAAGGTGGACATGGATTCTTCCCTTTTATACTCCAAAGGGAACCAACCCTGCTAACACACTGACTTCAGACTTCTGATCTCCAGAACTGGAAAGTAATAAATTATGTTGTTTTTAAGCCACTAAATTTGTGGTAATTTGTTAGAGCAGCAATAGGAAACTAATACAATAGTAAATTATTAGAGGAAAGATAAAATAGATTTAAAAAAAGAAATGAAACTCTGCCATGATGGATATGGGATACTGAGGAAAGAGAAGAACAATGAGCACAAAAAGAGAGAAATGCCAAGCCAATCAAATACAAGAGCAAGTTGTTATCTACGAGAAGGGAATTACGGAATGCTACACTGAACACTGCACAAATGAGGAAACTGAGACAAAAGGAGCTAAATGACTAGCACCAGGTTACTCAAGTAGTCATTGGCAGAGTCTACCTGACACCTGAGACTGTGCTCTTAAGCGCTAAGCCATACTGCCTCTGCTACTGAGGTCTCCTAGGGGTGTATGTGGTATGCTGGGTACACGTAGTTTATCATATAATGTGTTTAAGTACTGTAATGAAGGCATATACAGAGTTCCCTTGGAGCAGAGAGAAAGAGGGAGCCTGCCTGTGTTTAGGGAGTGGGATGGTAGGAAAATCTTCACAGAGCAGGTTAGGTATTTGCTGGGCCTTTAAAGGTGAATAAACATTACCAGATACACAAGAAGCAAGGATATTTCTGGTCACAGCAATGGAATTAGGACAAATGTTAAAGGCTTGAAATATACAGTATGTTTGGGCAAAAACAAGGATTTTGATGAGGTTAGAGCTTAGGGTGCATGGAGGCAAGTGTTGGGAGAGGAGCCTGGAATAGTTGAAAGTCACTTAAAAAAGGTATCTAGACCAACTTTCTGCTTGTGCTATCTTTCCGGGCCAATATGGTACTTCAAATGTGGCTAGTGCAACTAAAGAACCTAATTTTAAATTTTATTTAATTTGATTAATTTAAATTTAAATAACCACACATGGCTAGTGGCTGCTGCATTGGACAACACCGTCTTATATGAATCTAAGGTATTAATTCAAATGATGGGACATGGGGAACTTATGATGGGTTTGAAGCTGGAGAGTGACATGATTGCATCTGTTCTGGAAAAATAACGTTAAGGGATGATGTATCTTTACTGGGGAGAAAGTTCTGACTTGCTGCGTGCTCCGCCTGTAGCCCACTTCCGAGCAGTTACAAAGCCTAGGGGAGCAGTGCCTTGTTCCGTGCAGTGATATTGCTTTGGTCACAGCTGATTGAGGTGGGGTAGGTGTCTGTGCAAAACTGATCTCATCTGGCTTACCAGAAGCCACAGAATGGCCTGGTGCAAGAGCTCTACCTATAGGAACGCAGCATGGCATGGTGGCTGACCAACTCAAGCAGATGTCTCCCAGAGGATTTAAACTGATACATGCAGGGACTGTGATAAATTGATAACGTGGTAGAATGAAGAAGCAGGAAGAGAATCAGAGGAAGTGGGACTGAGTCATGGAAGGGAGACTCATACAGTTGCTATTGGGTACCCAGGGTTGCACTGGACAACTAGTGTTGTTTTGCAAAGTTAACCAGTAGGGAATATCATTTAATTTCTTAGAAAGGATGCTGACTCTCTATCCTGTCTTCCTTACAGCCCTCTGAAACTTTATACTAAACCTTCTGTGCTGTGAGGATTAGTTCCAGCAGGCCTGGAATTAGCCTGATTATTCTACTAAAATAAGAAATAAGCATGCACAGCACTGATCTGAAACATACTGATTAATAGCATTGCTTTGTAACCCTGTGCCCTAAGAATTTCAGGTTGGTTTGAACCAGCTAATCAACATTGTTTATTGATAACAGTGAGACTGATGATTTGTACCTGGTGAGACCCCAGAACCCCAGGTCACATAGCAGGAATAACTTATGTGACCAGCAGGGTATAAGAAATTCCAACTGAGATTCCATTTGGGTGACCCATTCACACGTCAGTCGTTTTTGATATATAAGAGAAAGTATATCCTGCAAAGACCCTTGCAGAGGGAGGACAACTGAGCTTACAAGTGGCTTTGCTGACCCTTTACTGAGACAGCCTTTAGCTGTGATGATTATCTTTACTTTAATGTGGTTTCTACCAGTGCATCTTTTTCCTGTAATGAACTGTAGATTTATTATTTTAAAAAAATTTTATTGGAGTATAGTTGATTTACAATGTTGTGTTAGTTTCTGCTATACAGCAAAGTGAATCAGTTATACATACACATATATCCACTCTTTTTTATATTCTTTTCCCGTATAGGTCATTACAGAGTATTGAGTAGAGTTTTAAGCTCCGGAAACCTCAGTCGATGGCAACGTACTAACAGTTAAAGAGAGGAGAGCCACAGTACCCAAAATGATGATACTTAGAAATCTACATACATTTGCTTTGTGTAGATTTCTAAATAACATCATTTTGGGTACTGTGGCTCTTCCCTGTTTAAGTGTTAGTACGCTCGCATCAACTAAGGTTTCCGGAGCTTATCTCTGATCTTTACAACCTGAAAGAGGCTGACTGACTCAGCAGGGGACATATTTGAACAATGAAGAGGCCAGTTACCAGGTGATGGAAATAGTTTTCCCTCAAGATGATGAGGTTCCCAATCAAAGCAGGGGCGATGGGAGTCCAGTGGACGGGGAAGGTTGGACTGAATTAGGAGGTAGACTTGAGAGTGATGGGCCAGTCACCATTTAATTGGATGAGGATGTGGAATGGAGAGAGGAAAGGAGGAGGCAATGACAATGAAGGTTTCAACCTTGGGTAATAAGTGCAGCTCTGGTAATTACGATTTGAGCAGTCTCTATAAGATGCGGAGAAATGTTCTCTTGTTTTAAGAGAACAGTGCATGCTGTAGCCTGTAGGTGAATTGAAGAGCCAATAATATAGCCTTTAGTTCAGCCTATTATATAGTCTATAGTCCAGCCAGAGGTAGAAAAATCTGCTAAGAAAATCAGATTTATAAAACGGATAAACCAGAGTTTTGGCAAACAGTGAATACCCCTTGTATATGCACTCTTATTGTTTATGATTATTATTCCAACATGCAATCAACAATACTGAGTGCTACTGTGAGTCAGAACTGTGCTACATGTTTAGAATAAAGCTAAATATACAGGCCCCTGATTGCAAGGGGTTGCTTGAGATGTAATACCATGAAATATTTGGCTATGGAGAGACTGATGTAAAATGGAAAGATTGACAGTGAGTTGAAGAAAATCAGAAATGATGATCACGAAATTATGAAATAACAATCTGGGTTTTAAAGTAAGGCTTTTTCCATAAAGATATTCACATAAGTATATTAGAAGCTTGATAAAGTATTAGAAGATTTTGGAGCAGTTAAAATATCCAATGATCATTCTATGCTGATCTCTGATAGTTTGGTAAAGTGATCATAGAAAGTCTGCTCCAAATCTCACTCTTGGCCTAGAGGAACTGGTATTGCTGGGCTACAAAACGGCTGGTTCTGGTGGGTACAGCAACGAGGAGGAAAGTAGCAAAACCTTCAATCGGGGTTTCTCAACTTTTGCACTATTGAGGAGAGTTTGGTGGCAAGTCCTACTTACCCAATTACATCTCTGCTCCATCTCTCATTAATTGAACCAGCCATGCCTCAGATTGCCAAACTCTAAATTATATTCATAAGCAGAAATCTGAAAGATGTTAAGGAGAAAATTTAGGAAGGCAGAGTGGTTGGATGATTCATCTCCCTCTTGACCACCTAGTCATCGTCCACTCGAACTTCAAAATTCAGTGTCAACAACATCTTCCAGGTCCAGGTGGAATTCTTTAGTCTCTCCACTATCTGAAACCCACAAAATTGCTCTGTATTACTTTATCCTGGTATATTATAGCTATTTACTTCAATGTCTATCTCTCCAAACATGGTGAGTTCCTGGAGACCAATCACTAGGTCTCATTAATTTTTCTGTCCCTTGGAACTGAAACAGTACTAGAAACATATTAGGTACTTAATATTTGTTAAATGAACAAATGACTGAAGAAGACAAAAGAGAATAAGAGCGATAAGTTGGTAAATTCATAACAGGGCAATTTGGTAATATTTATCTACCAAAGTTAAAATATATAAATCCTTGAATCCAGCAATTACATCTCTAAGAATTTATTTGACATATACACACGTGTGCGAAATGTTTATGTGCAGTGCTATTCACTGTAGCATTGTCTGTTAGCAAAAGCTTAGAAATGGTAGAAATGTCCATTAATAATGAATTGATGAAATAGATTATGGAATACCCATATAATGGAATGCCAGGCAGCTGTGAAAAACACAGTGTGGAAAGATCTTCAGGATATAATGTTAAAGGAAAAAAAAATCACAGTAGTGTAATATGCAAATGTTTGTATAAAAATAGAGGAAATATCTATACCCTACCTTTGTTTGTATTTGTATAAATGGCTCTGGGAGGACCCAGAAGAAACTAATAACTACCCTTTTTTTGGAGAGTGAGGTTTGGTGGGACACAAAGACTTTTCATTGTATTCCTTCTTATACTTCTAATTTCTGAAAAATGAACATATATGACTAGCTCAAAACATTGTGTAAATAATTTTTTTAAAAGAAAACTGCATATGGATGGTTATAGCAGCTTTATTCATCATTGCCAAAACTTAGGAGCAACCAAGATGCCCTTTATTAGGTGAATGGCTAAATAAACTGTGGTACATCCAGACAACGGAACATTATTCAGTGTTAAAAAGAAATGAGCTATCAAGCCATGAAAAGACATATGGAGGAAGCATAAATGCATATCACTATGTGAAAGAAGCCAGTCTGAAAAGGCTACATACTGTATGATTCCAACTATGAAATTTTTTTTAAAGATTTTTTTGATGTGGACCACTTTTTTTTTTACATCTTTATTGAAGTATAATTGCTTTACAATGGTGTGTTAGTTTCTGCTTTATAACAAAGTGAATCAGTTATACATATACATATGTTCCCATATCTCTTCCCTCTTGCGTCTCCCTCCCTCCTACCCTCCCTATCCCACCCCTCTAGGTGGTCACAAAGCACAGAGCTGATCTCCCTGTGCTATGCGGCTGCTTCCCACTAGCTATCTATTTTACGTTTGGTAGTGTATATATGTCCATGCCACTCTCTCACTGTGTCACAACTTACCCTTCCCCCTCCCAATATGCTCAAGTCCATTCTCTAGTAGGTCTGTGTCTTTATTCATGTCTTACCCCCCCTAGGTTCTTCATGACATTTTTTTTTCTTAAATTCCATATATATGTGTTAGCATACGGTATTTGTCTTTCTTTTTCTGACTTACTTCACTCTGTATGAAACACTCTAGGTCCTTCCACCTCATTATAAATAGCTCTCGTTTCTTTTTATGGCTGAGTAATATTCCATTGTATATATGTGCCACATCTTCTTTATCCATTCATCCGATGATGGACACTTAGGTAGTTTCCATCTCCTGGCTATTGTAAATAGAGCTGCAGTGAACATTTTGGTGCATGATTATTTTTGAATTATGGTTTTCTCAGGGTATATGCCCAGTAGTGGGATTGCTGGGTCATATGGAAGTTCTATTTGTAGTTTTTTAAGGAACCTCCATACTGTGCTCCATAGTGGCTGTACCAGTTCACATTCACACCAGCAGTGCAAGAGTGTTCCCTTTTCTCCACATCCTCTCCAGCATTTATTGTTTATAGATTTTTTGATGATGGCCATCTCACTGATGTGAGATGATATCTCATTGTAGTTTTGATTCGCATTTCTCTGATGATTAATGATGTTGAGCATTCTTTCATGTGTTTGTTGGCATTCTGTATATCTTCTTTGGAGAAATGTCTATTTAGGTCTTCTGCCCATTTTTGGATTGAGTTGTTTGGTTTTTTGTTATTGAGCTGCATGAGCTGGTTGTAAATTTTGGAGATTAATCCTTTGTCAGTTGCTTCATTTGCAAATATTTTCTCCCATTCTGAGGGTTGTCTTTTCATCTTGTTTATGGTTTCCTTTGCTGTGCAAAAGTTTTAAAGTTTTATTAGGTCCCATTTGTTTATTTTTGTTTTTATTTCCATTTCTCTAGGAGGTGGGTCAAAAAGGATCTTGCTGTGATTTATGTCATAGAGTGTTCTGCCTATGTTTTCCTCTAAGAATTTGATGGTGTCTGGCCTTACATTTAGGTGTTTAATCCATTATGAGCTTATTTTTTTGTATGGTGTTAGGGAGTGATCTAATCTCATACTTTTACATGTAGCTGTCCAGTTTTCCCAGCACCACTTATTGAAGAGGCTGTCCTTTCTCCACTGTACATTCCTGCCTCCTTTATCAAAGATAAGGTGACCATATGTGCGTGGGTTTATCTCTGGGCTTTCTATCCTGTTCCATTGATCTATATTTCTGTGTTTGTGCCACTACCATACTGTCTTGATTACTGTAGCTTTGTAGTATAGTCTGCAGTCAGGGAGCCTGATTCCTCCAGCTCCGTTTTTCATTCTCAAGACTGCTTTGGCTATTCAGGGTCTTTTGTGTTTCCATACAAATTGTGAAATTTTTTTTCTAGTTCTGTGAAAAATGCCAGTGGTAGTATGATAGGGATTGCATTGAATCTGTACATTGCTTTGGGTAGTAGAGTCATTTTCACAATGTTGATTCTTCCAATCCAAGAGCATGGTACATCTCTCCAACTATTTGTATCATCTTTAATTTCTTTCATCAGTGTCTTATAATTTTCTGCATACAGGTCTTTTGTCTCCTTAGGTAGGTTTACTCCTTGATATTTTATTATTTTTGTTGCAATGGTAAATGGGAATGTTTTCTTGATTTCACTTTCAGATTTTTCATCATTAGTGTATAGGAATGCCAGAGATTTCTGTGCATTAATTTTGTATCCTGCTACTTTACCAAATTCATTGATTAGCTCTAGTAGTTTTCTGGTAGCATCTTTAGGATTCTCTATGTATAGTATCATGTCATCTGCAAACAGTGACAGCTTTACTTCTTTTCTGATTTGGATTCCTTTTATTTCCTTTTCTTCTCTGATTGCTGTGGCTAAAACATCCAAAACTATGTTGAATAAGAATGGTGAGAGTGGACAACCTTGTCTTGTTCCTGATCTTAGTGAAAACGTTTTCAGTTTTTCACCAATGAGGACGAAGTTGGCTGTGGGTTTGTCATATATGGCCTTTATTATGTTGAGGAAAGTTCCCTCTATGCCTACTTTCTGCAGGGTTTTTATCATAAATGGGTGTTGAGTTTTGTCGAAAGCTTTCTCTGCATCTATTGAGATGACTATATGGTTTTTCTCCTTCAATTTGTTAATATGGTGTATCACATTGATTGATTTGCGTATATTAAAGAATCCTTGCATTCCTGGAGTAAACCCCACTTGATCGTGGTGTATGATCCTTTTAATGTGCTGTTGGATTCTGTTTGCTAGTATTTTGTTGAGGATTTTTGCATCTATGTTAATCAGTGATATTGGCCTGTAGTTTTCTTTCTTTGTGACCTCCTTGTCTCCTTTTGGTATCAGGGTGATGGTGGCCTCATAGAATGAGTTTGGGAGTGTTCCTCCCTCTGCTATATTTTGGAAGAGTTTGAGAAGGATAGGTGCTAACTCTTTTTTAAATGTTTGATAGAATTCGCCTGTGAAGCGATGTGGTCCTGGGCTTTTGGTTTTTTGAAGATTTTTTTTTTCTTATATCTAAATACATTTTATTTTATTTATTTATTTATTTTTAAACATCTTTATTGGGGAATAATTGCTTTACAATGGTGTGTTAGTTTCTGCTTTATAACAAAGTGAATCAGTTATACATATACATATGTTCCCATATGTCTTCCCTCTTGCGTCTCCCTCCCTCCCACTCTCCCTATCCCACCCCTCCAGGCTGTCACAAAGCACCGAGCTGATATCCCTATGCCTTGCGGCTGCTTCGCCCTAGCTATCTACCTTACTACGTTTGTTAGTGTGTATATGTCCATGACTCCCTCTCGCCCTGTCAAAGCTCACCCTTCCCCCTCCCTATATCCTCAAGTCCGTTCTCCAGTAGGTCTGCGTCTTTATTCCTGTCTTACCCCTAGGTTCTTCATGACATTTTTTTCCCTTAAATTCCATATATATGTGTTAGCATACAGTATTTGTCTTTTTCTTTCTGACTTACTTCACTCTGTATGACAGACTCTAGGTCCATCCATCTCATTACAAATAGCTCAATTTCATTTCTTTTTAAGGCTGAGTAATATTCCATTGTATATATGTGCCACATCTTCTTTATCCATTCATCCTATGATGGGCGCTTAGGTTGTTTCCATCTCCGGGCTATTGTAAATAGAGCTGCAATGAACATTTTGGTACATGACTCTTTCTGAATTTTGGTTTTCTCAGGGTATATGCCCAGTAGTGGGATTGCTGGGTCATATGGTAATTCTATTTGTAGTTTTTTAAGGAACCTCCATACTGTTCTCCATAGTGGCTGAACCAATTCACATTCCCACCAGCAGCGCAAGAGTGTTCCCTTTTCTCCACATCCTCTCCAGCATTTATTGTTTCTAGATTTTTTGATGATGGCCATTCTGACTGGTGTGAGATGATATCTCATTGTAGTTTTGATTTGCATTTCTCTAATGATTAATGATGTTGAGCATTCTTTCATGTGTTTGTTGGCAATCTGTATATCTTCTTTGGAGAAATGTCTATTTAGGTCTTCTGCCCATTTTTGGATTGGGTTGTTTGTTTTTTTGTTATTGAGCTGCATGAGCTGGTTGTAAATTTTGGAGATTAATCCTTTGTCAGTTGCTTCATTTGCAAATATTTTCTCCCATTCTGAGGGTTGTCTTTTGGTCTTGATTATGGTTTCCTTTGCTGTGCAAAAGCTTTGAAGTTTCATTAGGTCCCATTTGTTTATTTTTGTTTTTATTTCCATTACTCTAGGAGGTGGGTCAGAAAGGATCTTGCTGTGATTTATGTCATAGAGTGTTCTGCCTATGTTTTCCTCTAAGAGTTTGATAGTTTCTGGCCTTACATTTAGGTCTTTAATCCATTATGAGCTTATTTTTGTGTATGGTGTTAGGGAGTGATCTAATCTCATACTTTTACATGTACCTGTCCAGTTTTCCCAGCACCACTTATTGAAGAGGCTGTCCTTTCTCCACTGTACATTCCTGCCACCTTTATCAAAGATAAGGTGTCCATATGTGCATGGGTTTATCTCTGGGCTTTCTATCCTGTTCCATTGATCTATCTTTCTGTTTTTGTGCCAGTACCATACTGTCTTGATTACTGTAGCTTTGTAGTATAGTCTGCAGTCAGGGAGCCTGATTCCTCCAGCTCCGTTTTTCATTCTCAAGACTGCTTTGGCTATTCAGGGTCTTTTGTGTTTCCATACAAATTGTGAAATTTTTTTTCTAGTTCTGTGAAAAATGCCAGTGGTAGTATGATAGGGATTGCATTGAATCTGTACATTGCTTTGGGTAGTAGAGTCATTTTCACAATGTTGATTCTTCCAATCCAAGAGCATGGTACATCTCTCCAACTATTTGTATCATCTTTAATTTCTTTCATCAGTGTCTTATAATTTTCTGCATACAGGTCTTTTGTCTCCTTAGGTAGGTTTACTCCTTGATATTTTATTATTTTTGTTGCAATGGTAAATGGGAATGTTTTCTTGATTTCACTTTCAGATTTTTCATCATTAGTGTATAGGAATGCCAGAGATTTCTGTGCATTAATTTTGTATCCTGCTACTTTACCAAATTCATTGATTAGCTCTAGTAGTTTTCTGGTAGCATCTTTAGGATTCTCTATGTATAGTATCATGTCATCTGCAAACAGTGACAGCTTTACTTCTTTTCTGATTTGGATTCCTTTTATTTCCTTTTCTTCTCTGATTGCTGTGGCTAAAACATCCAAAACTATGTTGAATAAGAATGGTGAGAGTGGACAACCTTGTCTTGTTCCTGATCTTAGTGAAAACGTTTTCAGTTTTTCACCAATGAGGACGAAGTTGGCTGTGGGTTTGTCATATATGGCCTTTATTATGTTGAGGAAAGTTCCCTCTATGCCTACTTTCTGCAGGGTTTTTATCATAAATGGGTGTTGAGTTTTGTCGAAAGCTTTCTCTGCATCTATTGAGATGACTATATGGTTTTTCTCCTTCAATTTGTTAATATGGTGTATCACATTGATTGATTTGCGTATATTAAAGAATCCTTGCATTCCTGGAGTAAACCCCACTTGATCGTGGTGTATGATCCTTTTAATGTGCTGTTGGATTCTGTTTGCTAGTATTTTGTTGAGGATTTTTGCATCTATGTTAATCAGTGATATTGGCCTGTAGTTTTCTTTCTTTGTGACCTCCTTGTCTCCTTTTGGTATCAGGGTGATGGTGGCCTCATAGAATGAGTTTGGGAGTGTTCCTCCCTCTGCTATATTTTGGAAGAGTTTGAGAAGGATAGGTGCTAACTCTTTTTTAAATGTTTGATAGAATTCGCCTGTGAAGCGATGTGGTCCTGGGCTTTTGGTTTTTTGAAGATTTTTTTTTTCTTATATCTAAATACATTTTATTTTATTTATTTATTTATTTTTAAACATCTTTATTGGGGAATAATTGCTTTACAATGGTGTGTTAGTTTCTGCTTTATAACAAAGTGAATCAGTTATACATATACATATGTTCCCATATGTCTTCCCTCTTGCGTCTCCCTCCCTCCCACTCTCCCTATCCCACCCCTCCAGGCTGTCACAAAGCACCGAGCTGATATCCCTATGCCTTGCGGCTGCTTCGCCCTAGCTATCTACCTTACTACGTTTGTTAGTGTGTATATGTCCATGACTCCCTCTCGCCCTGTCAAAGCTCACCCTTCCCCCTCCCTATATCCTCAAGTCCGTTCTCCAGTAGGTCTGCGTCTTTATTCCTGTCTTACCCCTAGGTTCTTCATGACATTTTTTTCCCTTAAATTCCATATATATGTGTTAGCATACAGTATTTGTCTTTTTCTTTCTGACTTACTTCACTCTGTATGACAGACTCTAGGTCCATCCATCTCATTACAAATAGCTCAATTTCATTTCTTTTTAAGGCTGAGTAATATTCCATTGTATATATGTGCCACATCTTCTTTATCCATTCATCCTATGATGGGCGCTTAGGTTGTTTCCATCTCCGGGCTATTGTAAATAGAGCTGCAATGAACATTTTGGTACATGACTCTTTCTGAATTTTGGTTTTCTCAGGGTATATGCCCAGTAGTGGGATTGCTGGGTCATATGGTAATTCTATTTGTAGTTTTTTAAGGAACCTCCATACTGTTCTCCATAGTGGCTGAACCAATTCACATTCCCACCAGCAGCGCAAGAGTGTTCCCTTTTCTCCACATCCTCTCCAGCATTTATTGTTTCTAGATTTTTTGATGATGGCCATTCTGACTGGTGTGAGATGATATCTCATTGTAGTTTTGATTTGCATTTCTCTAATGATTAATGATGTTGAGCATTCTTTCATGTGTTTGTTGGCAATCTGTATATCTTCTTTGGAGAAATGTCTATTTAGGTCTTCTGCCCATTTTTGGATTGGGTTGTTTGTTTTTTTGTTATTGAGCTGCATGAGCTGGTTGTAAATTTTGGAGATTAATCCTTTGTCAGTTGCTTCATTTGCAAATATTTTCTCCCATTCTGAGGGTTGTCTTTTGGTCTTGATTATGGTTTCCTTTGCTGTGCAAAAGCTTTGAAGTTTCATTAGGTCCCATTTGTTTATTTTTGTTTTTATTTCCATTACTCTAGGAGGTGGGTCAGAAAGGATCTTGCTGTGATTTATGTCATAGAGTGTTCTGCCTATGTTTTCCTCTAAGAGTTTGATAGTTTCTGGCCTTACATTTAGGTCTTTAATCCATTATGAGCTTATTTTTGTGTATGGTGTTAGGGAGTGATCTAATCTCATACTTTTACATGTACCTGTCCAGTTTTCCCAGCACCACTTATTGAAGAGGCTGTCCTTTCTCCACTGTACATTCCTGCCACCTTTATCAAAGATAAGGTGTCCATATGTGCATGGGTTTATCTCTGGGCTTTCTATCCTGTTCCATTGATCTATCTTTCTGTTTTTGTGCCAGTACCATACTGTCTTGATTACTGTAGCTTTGTAGTATAGTCTGCAGTCAGGGAGCCTGAATCCTCCAGCTCCTTTTTTCGTTCTCAAGATTGCTTTGGCTATTCAGGGTCTTTTGTGTTTCCATACAAATTGTGAAATTTTTTGTTCTAGTTCTGTGAAAAATGCCAGTGGTAGTTTGATAGGGATTGCATTGAATCTGTAGATTGCTTTGGGTAGTAGAGTCATTTTCACAATGTTGATTCTTCCCATCCAAGAACATGGTATATCTCTCCATCTATTTGTATCATCTTTAATTTCTTTCATCAGTGTCTTATAATTTTCTGCATACAGGTCTTTCGTCTCCTTAGGTAGGTTTATTCCTAGATATCTTATTCTTTTTGTTGCAATGGTAAATGGGAGTGTTTTCTTGATTTCACTTTCAGATTTTTCATCATTAGTATATAGGAATGCCAGAGATTTCTGTGCATTAATTTTGTATCCTGCTACTTTACCAAATTCATTGATTAGCTCTAGTAGTTTTCTGGTAGCATCTTTAGGATTCTCTATGTATAGTATCATGTCATCTGCAAACAGTGACAGCTTTACTTCTTCTTTTCTGATTTGGATTCCTTTTATTTCCTTTTCTTCTCTGATTGCTGTGGCTAAAACTTCCAAAACTATGTTGAATAAGAGTGGTGAGAGTGGGCAACCTTGTCTTGCTCCTGATCTTAGTGGAAATGCTTTCAGTTTTTCACCATTGAGGATGATGTTTGCTGTGGGCTTGTCATATATGGCCTTTATTATGTTGAGGTAAGTTCCCTCTATGCCTACTTTCTGCAGGGTTTTTATCATAAATGGGTGTTGAATTTTGTCGAAAGCTTTCTCTGCATCTATTGAGATGATCATATGGTTTTTCTCCTTCAATTTGTTAATATGGTTTATCACATTGATAGATTTGCATATATTGAAGAATCCTTGCATTCCTGGAATAAACCCCACTTTATCATGGTGTATGATCCTTTTAATGTGCTGTTGGATTCTGTTTGCTAGTATTTTGTTGAGGATTTTTGCATCTATGTTCATCAGTGATATTGGCCTGTAGTTTTCTTTCTTTGTGACATCCTTGTCTGGTTTTGGTATCAAGGTGATGGTGGCCTCGTAGAAGGAATTTGGGAGTGTTCCTCCCTCTGCTATATTTTGGAAGAGTTCGAGAAGGATAGGTGTTAGCTCTTCTCTAAACGTTTGATAGAATTCACCTGTGAAGCCATCTGGTCCTGGGCTTTTGTTTGTTGGAAGATTTTTAATCACAGTTTCAATATCAGTGCTTGTGATTGGTCTGTTCATATTTTCTCTTTCTTCCTGATTCAGTCTTGGCAGTTTGTGCATTTCTAAGAATTTGTCCATATATTCCAGGTTGTCCATTTTATTGGCATAGAGTTGCTTGTAGTAATCTCTCATGATCTTTTGTATTTCTGCAGTGTCACTTCTCCTTTTTCATTTCTAATTCTATTAATTTGAGTATTCTCCCTTTTTTTGTTGATGAGTCTGACAACGTTGGGGTTTTTTTGTTCTTCTTTCTCTAATTGCTTTAGGTGCAATATTAGGTTGTTTATTCGAGATGTTTCCTGTTTCTTATGGTAGGATTGTATTGCTATAAACTTCCCTCTTAGAACTGCTTTTGCTGCATCCCATAGGTTTTGTGTCATCGTGTCTCCATTGTCATTTGTTTGTAGCTGTTTTTTGATTTCCTCTTTGATTTCTTCAGTGATCACTTCGTTATTAAGTAGTGTATTGTTTAGCCTCCATGTGTTTGTGTATTTTACAGATCTTTTCCTGTAATTGATATCTAGTCTCATAGCATTGTGGTTGGAAAAGATACTTGATACAATTTCATTTTTCTTAAATTTACCAAGGCTTGATTTATGACCCAAGATATGATCTATCCTGGAGAATGTTCCATGAGCACTTAAGAAAAATATGTATTCTGTTGTTTTTGAATGGAATGTCCTATAAATATCAATTAAGTCCATTCATATTTACTGTATCATTTAGAGCTTGTGTTTCCTTATTTATTTTCATTTTGGATGATCTGTCCATTGGTGAAAGTGGGGTGTTAAAGTCCCTTACTATGAATGTATTACTGTCGATTTCCCCTTTTATGGCTGTTAGTATTTGCCTTATGTATTGAGGTGCTCCTATGTTGGGTGCATAAATATTTACAATTGTTGTATCTTCTTCTTGGATCAATCCCTTGATCATTATGTAGTGTCCTTCTTTGTCTCTTCTAATAGTCTTTATTTTAAAGTCTATTTTGTCTGATATGAGAATTGCTACTCCAGCTTTCTTTTGGTTTCCATTTGCATGGAATATCTTTTTCCATCCCCTCACTTTCAGTCTGTATGTGTCTCTAGGTCTGAAGTGGGTCTCTTGTAGACAGCATATATATGGGTCTTGTTTTTGTATCCATTCAGCGAGTCTGTGTCTTTTGGTGGGAGCATTTAATCCATTTACATTTAAGGTAATTATCGATATGTATGTTCCTATAAACATTTTCTTAATTGTTTTGGGTTTGTTATTATAGGTCTTTTCCTTCTCTTATGTTTCTTGCCTAGGGAAGATTCTTTAGCATTTATTTTAAATCTGGTTTGGTGGTGCTGAACTCTCTCAGCTTTTGCTTGTCTGTAAAGGTTTTAATTTCTCCATCAAATCTGAATGAGATCCTTGCTGGGTAGCGTAATCTTGGTTGTAGATTTTTCTCCTTCATCACTTTAAATATGTCCTGCCAGTCCCTTGTGGCTTGCAGAGTTTCTGCTTTAAGATCAGCTGTTAACCTTATGGGGATTCCCTTGTGTGTTATTTGTTGTTTTTCCCTTGCTGCTTTTAATATGTTTTCTTTGTATTTAATTTTTGACAGTTTGATTAATATGTGTCTTGGTGTGTTTCTCCTTGGATTTATCCTGTATGGGGCTCTCTGTGCTTCCTGGACTTGATTAACTATTTCCTTTCCCATATTAGGGAAGTTTTCAACTATAATCTCTTCAAATATTTTCTCAGTCCCTCTCTTTTTCTCTTTTTCTTCTGGAACCCCTATAATTCGAATGTTGGTGCATTTAATGTTGTCCCACAGGTCTCTGAGACTGTCCTCAGTTCTTTTCATTCTTTTTTCTTTTTTCTGCTCTGCAGTAGTTATTTCCACTATTTTATCTTCCAGGTCACTTATCCATTCTTCTGACTCTGTTTTTCTGCTATTGATCCCTTCTAGAGTATTTTTAATTTCATTTATTGTGTTGTTCATCATTGCTTGTTTCATCTTTAGTTCTTCTAGGTCCTTGTTAAATGTTTCTTGCATTTTCTCTATTCTATTTCCAAGATTTTGAATCATCTTTACTATCATTATTCTGAATTCTTTTTCAGGTAGACTGCCTATTTCTTCTTCATTTGTTAGGTCTGGTGGGTTTTTATCTTGCTCCTTCATTTGCTGTGTGTTTTTCTGTCTTCTCATTTTGCATATCTTACTGTGTTTAGGGTCTCCTTTTTGCAGGCTGCAGGTTCATAGTTCCCGTTGTTTTTGGTGCCTGTCCCAAGCAGCTAAAGTTGGTTCAGTGGGTTGTGTAGGCTTCCTGGTGGAGGGGACTAGTGCCTGTGTTCTAGTGGATGAGGCTGGATCTTGTCTTTCTGGTGGGCAGGTTCACGTCTGGTGGTGTGTTTTGGAGTGTCTGTGGGCTTATTATGATTTTAGGCAGCATCTCTGCTAATGGGTGGGGTTTTGTTCCTGTCTTGTTAGTTGTTTGGCATAGGGTGTCCAGCACTGTAGCTTGCTGGTCGTTGAGTGAAGCTGGGTGTTGGTGTTGAGATGGAGCTCTCTGGGAGATTTTCGCCATTTGATATTACGTGGAGCTGGGAGGTCTCTTGTGTAGCAATGTCCTGAAGTTGGCTCTCCCACCTCAGAGGCATAGCACTGACTCCTGGCTGTAGCACCAAGAGCCTTTCATCCACACGGCCAGGAAGGCAAACGGAAAGTACACAGGGTGGAAGAAGAATTGCAGCAAAGCCTTTGTCATATGATAGTGACTTCGCGGGCTCGCCGGGCGTGAGGGCATGTTTCTGGCTCACCCTCAGTGGCCAGTCAGGGGCTCTCTATGGGAAAGTGGAGAGAGAGGAGCTCGCGGAGCCGCTCTGCCTCCGCTTCACTGTACACTGCTCCACATACAGTACGTGCAGCCTGATGTGGACCATTTTTAAGGTCTTTATTGAAATTTGTTACAATATTGCTTCTGTTTTGGTTTTTTGCCGTGAGGCATGTGGGATCTTAGCTCCCTGACCAGGAACCGAACCTGCACCCCCTACATTGGAAGGTGAAGTCTTAACTGCTGGACCACTGGTCTGCTAGGGAAACCCCTATATGACATTTTTAAAAAGGCAAAACCACGTAGACCAGGGGTCCCCAACCTCTGGTACCGCTCTGCAGCCCATTAGGAACCTGGCTGTGCAGCCGGAGGCAGGCAGCAGGTGAGCAAGCAAAGCTTCCTCTGCTGCTCCCCCATCGCTGGCATTACTGCCTGAGCCACCCCCCATCCTGGTCTGTGGACAGATTGTCTTCCACCAAGCCGGTCCCTGGTGCCAAAGAGATTGGGGGCCACTGACATAGACGGCAAAAGGGTCAGTGGTTTCCAGGGGTTGTGGGGAAGGAGGGATGATTAGGTTGAGAACAGAGGAATTTTAGGGCAGTGAAACTATTCTGTATGATAGTAATGGTGGCTACCTGTCATTATACATTCATCAAAACCCATAAAATGTTCAGCACCAAGAGTGATGTGCTAATGTAAATTACAGACTTTGAATGATGATGATGTGTCAGTATAGGTTCATCGATTATAGGTTCATCCCCCACACTGGTGAGGGATGTTGATAAATAGGGGAAGCTGTGTATCTGGGGGAAGGTGGTATATGTTTTTTTTCTGTACCTTCCTCTCAATTTTGCTGTGACCCTAAAACTGCTCTAAAAGTAGTCTATTTGAAAGGAAAAAAGAAAAGAAAACTGGTGAGCTAGATTTACACCATCAATAAAGGACCTAGATTCTGTAGCAACTGCTGGCCATTCTCCTGTCTGATATTTTGATCTAACACATGTGGGCTGTGGTTTATTATTTTTGATGCTATGAGTGATACAAGCGCCTACATACATGCGTATATATACACATTTCCTGCTAAAAGCCATTGTACTTTTCTGTCACCTGTTATTCAGGGCTCAGACCTGCTGTAAATTTAGCACACCCTGTAATCCAGCCATGGTCTCTTGGGTAAAGTGCCTATCTCCTTTCTGGCACTTTGGAGAGACAGTGGACCTTCATATCCAAGAATGTGGGATCTGCAGTCAGCCTGCCTATATTGGAATTCTGGACATGTCTAATTCCCAACTGTGTGATCTTAGGCTTTTGTTTTCTGCTCTCTATCATGACCTAACAGCAGTTTCAATGGTTCCTATAGTGTAAGGTTTTTGTGAGGATTAAATGAAATAACATACATAAAGC
Source organism: Delphinapterus leucas (assembly GCF_059928025.1). Lineage (NCBI taxonomy): Eukaryota > Metazoa > Chordata > Mammalia > Artiodactyla > Monodontidae > Delphinapterus > Delphinapterus leucas. Next base: position 28,547,020 of record NC_143146.1, on the reverse strand, counting down.
ACTAAGCAATGACTGGCCCACACTTAAACCACTGTCGTTGTTGCTTTTATTAGCATCAGCCTTGCCTAGTCTCTTCTGGTTTCTCTGGGCAAGGGTAGTTGCCTGTTGGAGCATGAAGAAGAGTCAGAAAGCCTCAGGAACTCAGGGCTGAGCCCTCCTGGTTCCTCATGAAATTGTCTATAGAGTTCAGGTATGGAGTCCTGATCTCTTCACTGCGGCCTGTCCAGGTGGTAAAGAGACTGACCTCATCCATCTCCCTGCAGCAAGAAAGACGTGGACCTGAGGATGAAGTGATTGCTCATAGTGAATAGTGGATCTGCAGAGATGATGGAACACAGGCTCCCGTGGGGTCTCTCCTGGGCTCTTTGTGGGTCTGCATCATGCTGGCACCATCAGTGCGTATTAAGCAACGCACCCGCTCTTGCAGCACTGGCAGTAAGGCAGTAACTCATTAATTCTGGCATCTGTCTACTCCCAGACAAAGAGAAATTGGTTCTGTAATTAGCACTCTACTGTTACCGCTTTTGTTTCAACATGTACATAACATTTATTTTCTCCATCTGGGAGAAAAGTGGGGAGCCCTCTGTCTTTCAACCTCTCAAAGTCCCTGCATGACAGATTAGAGAGCTTTGAGATGCTGATTTGTCCTGTTTGTATTTTTTTGCATTTTCAGCATCACTTTTTGAATCTCTCTGGGATGAGGAGGTATCTTAGTCTGTTTAGGCTGCTATAACAAAATTACACAGACAAGGCAATTTATAAACAACAGGAATTTGGTTCTCCCAGTTCTGGATGCTGGGAAGTCTGAGATGAGGCTGCCAGCATGGTTGGGTGAGGCTCCTCTTCCTGGTTCATAGCCTGCGTCTTCTCACTGTGTCCTTACGTGGTGGAAGGAGCTAGAAAGCTCGGGGGGGGGGGGGGCTCTTTTATAAGAACAATAATCCCGTTTATGAAGGCTCCACACTCATGACCTAAGCACTTCCCAAAGGCCCCACTTCCCAACACCATCATCTTTCTTTGCAGGTTAGGATTTCACATAACAGTCTTGAGGGAGCACAAACATTCAGACTGTATAACAGGAAATAACAGTCTTTTAATGGCAATTCTTAAATGAATGTATGACAAGTTCTTAGAACAATGCCTGGCACATGAACAGTGCTATATAAGTATTTGCTATTTTCATTATTATGTGGTAATAAGTGCTCGTTTCTGGCTGGTTGTTTCATTGGATACAACACAGAGAAAAAGCACTGTCCTGTTTGGGGAGATAGGTTCAGCAAACCCTCCCCCATCTGAGGCCTGTGGCACACATTGCTAATCAATCGCGGCTCTCTCCTGTGCAAGTTCAAAGTTGCCTTACAAACCTCATCATGTCCCCCCAGGCAGCCAGTGTCAAGCAGTTGGCATTGGCACCCACGATAAAACATTCGCCATCACAGCCTAGGAGCTTACATTCTAAAGAGACCTCAAGAACTCCGCCACTCCCAGTGAAATAGGCGTGGTAAAGCCAAGTTATTCTAAGTGTGCTCAAGACTCCCCAGCTCCAGGCCTGAGTGAAACTAAGGCCAAACCTATTTGGCCACCTCCACCCCCGTGCACATTCTTGATTGACCTCTTTGAACTCTGAGATTCTTAGTTTTCAGCAGTCTTTTGGCTGAATGTCTGTTTAGCAATGAGGAGGTCTGAATTTTGCCCAAGTGTTTAGAATTAGCCCTTTTTTGAATCAAAGATTTAGTTCTAAATGGAAAGACACTGACATGGCTTAGTGGTATGTGTTCCAGTATATAAAATAAAAGAAACCCTCAATTCCATGCAGAAATAATTGTTTGGAAGCTCAAAAGGTTTAGATGTATTTTGGGCAGTATATTTTTCTTAATTGCAAAGTAGAAAATTTTTTTCTGGTTCTATATTTTATGAAGGATGAAAACATACATTTAAGCCTTCTATAATATGTTTAATATAAGTTACTACTTGTCCCTACAAGCTAGCTCTGAAACTGTTTTAGCCCTTCATTCAGCTAAATGAATGCTGAATGATCCTGAATACTTCTAATTTACTTATTTTTTGAGATGAGACAAGTCACATCTTGGTTTTTCAACTTTCTCATCTGTAATATTAATATCCAACCTCAGTCCAACCGACATTTATGGGCATCACAGAAATTTAAAACGTATTTCTAAAATATCTTGCACACATATAATTCTATGAAAGCACTGAATAAACATATATATATATATATATATATATATATACACACTACTTTTAGAGAACATTTTCCATTTTAGATTTTCAAATTCCTCAGCCCAGAATAAGGGCACATTAAGAAAGGGATGTCCCAATCCATGACTGCATCCTGCAATTGCCTGAACCCTCTAATCTGAATGTTTCTACATCTTCTTATAGCCCCTTCTATGACTATAGCTTAGCTGGACTGTGGTTTTTCAGGAGCTGTCTTGAAATGGGGAGGATTTAATGGTTAATTATTGGTGTGACAGATGAATAAAGATGACCCAGGAAATTCTAATGACTCACTCCTCTCAGCAACGTTCCAGATTCACTAAGCTTCTTTAAAGCCTCCCTGGCTGCCACGGAAGGTACATTTCAGAACCTGTAATAGGAACCTGCACCTAGCGTGGCTTTTCTGCACTGTTCCTTCCTCACCAGAAGCAGGTGTTGACACTGGAGTCTACTGCTGCCCTCAGATGTGAAAGAAGTTTCCAGCATCCTTTTCACATTTTTATAGGTGATGAAATCACAAAAAGCTCAAAATTCTTATATTTCAGGATGTACTTTTCCTTTGATAGTTTTACCAGAATTCCATGTGTAGAATTTGTGTAATAGATTCCTTTCATATTTCCTGATCTCAGAGCTCCAAAGGACTTTTCTCTCCTAAGGATCTTGATCCCTACCAGCAGTACATTTCCTGTGTGTGTATCTGGGCCCCAGCCTTCCAGGCACCATGGGCAGATAGAGATTCCTCCTACCTTAAGTTTTGTGTTTTGTTTTTTAAAAGAGAATCCAAAATAGGTTGGATACTGTGGCACCTCGTGAGGGATAGAGTTGTGGGTATTGTTGATGTCAATTAAAAGGGTGATAACAGGAGTACATATTTTTGGTCTACCAAGGCCATAAATTACACAAAGAATTCACCAAACACAGCAGGTCCATGAGTGGGCTGTTTTAATTGAATTGGTATTTGTACAAGGTGACACCCTCTTTTACACCACCCATCTCCTCCCTGTGTGACTCAGCCACTGAGGGAGAAGCCTCTGATCTGTTCATTAACACAGGCAGGTGGAGGTGGAAACTGCACTCAGTAAACTCCAGGTACCCATTAGTTTCAGCTGGATCCACCTAGGGAATCACTGCAGGCTGTTTAGACAAAAAGTCCCGGTTTATCTGCTCAAGAAAGGTAAGTTGAATTATATTTGCAAATGTAAATATCTCTGCTTTATTGCATAACTTTCCCTGTTTTCTTTGCAAGTGATTAAAACTAGAACTTTCTGTCTTTTTTCCAGTGAAATTTTAACAGCTTCCAATGGGCTGTTCTACTTGTCAACAGTTCTGCTGCTCCTTGTTGTGATTTTAGATGGCATTGCTTTTAAATTCTCCACAATTTTACACATTTCCGGGCAGTAGAGAAATGAAAGCCTATTTGAGTTTCCACGTAGGAGCTGTCAGCTGGTGAATCTGGTCACACATAAGGATAGCAAATTCTTTAAATCGAGAGACCAGCACTCACCGGTCTACTTTCTCAAGTGACTATAAAAACATTTTTAAAAGGAGCTCCCTGTCTTCACAGATGATGCCTTTACTGAAATGGTGAACTCTACTCTTTTATAGATAAGAAGTCTTTGTTTTTGTTGCCTGCTGAAAGCACTGCAAGTCACTGAGCTGTGAGAGAGAGATGCCCAGTCCTCCACCCTATCTTCCCCAAATAAGAAAATCATGTTTCTTGAGTGAATATACCAAGGAGTAAAGCAGGGCAGGGCTAACTGAGGGTGTGCAGTTTCCCACAGGGATGCGTGTGCATTTGACCAACTTTGCTATGTTATATCCTGAGTTCTAACCTACATATTGATTAATGTACAGGGGGGCAATTTTCAACCTCTATTCATATCCTAGTCCTGAAAATCCAGTTTTGGAAGCCCTTTGATAAGAACAGAAAAGTTATTTTAAGCAGGCTTTCCTTTATGATTAACAGCTAAGCTGACTTATCTGACCTGTGTTTTTTCTCTACCATTTGCATCTGAGATGCAGAGCTGTGGGAATCGAACCCAGGAGCTACTCACACTTGCAACCAGCACTCTCTGTCCTCCAGAAAGGCGCTTCCCACAGTGTACCTGGCTCTGCTTTCAATTCTAGAGCTTTCATTGCTTCCCATTGCTGAGCAGGTCATGTGCTGTCTCGGAGGCTTTTAGAGCTCAGTTCCCAAAGGTTACTGAGGAATTTTATAATAATTTGGCTTTCAAACATTTATAGTAATCAGAAAACTAAATTATACCATTTGTGGATTATAATTTTACTTGTCATAAAATGTGATCAAATTTAAAACCAGCTTTCTCTTCCACAGTTTATAATGCAGAAATGGTCTTTCTGATATTTGCTGTATTCCAGAATTAAAGTATTGGGAAAATCAATTTGAGAAATCTGTGATATTACATCAGTAAAATTTTTGGTAAAACATTTGCTTGATTCTAAATGTCAGGTAGACAGAGAATGCAGATAAAGGCCAGGATTTTTATTAAACTTTTAGCTTCATGTAGATTAAAAGGGTTAAAATTTAGGGTAGCTTCAGCTTACCTAAATTTTCAGTTAGAATGGAGCATAGACTCATCTAGTCTAACTCACTAATTTTCTAGGTGAGGACAACAAAACATATACATGTTAAGCAACTTGCCAGGATGATAGAACCAGATGAGGAGCTACATCACCTGATTTTGGTCTTTTACTGAATTTTCTCAATGATTTTTCAAACTTCTTTCACGTAAAATATGTGTTAGCAATAAATGAGGTTCCCTCTGGGTTTACAAAAGAACTAGAAATGATCCCGAAATAAGAATTTCCTTATCCAGTAATAATTGAGAATGTTATTACAGTGCGTATAGAATGACTATGACATGAAGAGATACATTTTAAATTTGTAGTTTGTGGAGTCAGTCTTGTTATTTATTATATTCCTAGTTTTTAACCTCAGGAGCAGTCAGCCCCTTTGTAGGAAGGCGAGGTGGTGTATGTGTAAGTTGTAGATTGTAGGGTGTGAGACATTCAATCGGAGACAGCCTCACCTTGGCTACCAGTCCGTAGGGGCTGCTTACTGGCTGTCTCCTCTATCCACTGGAATGTTGACTGAAACAGCTAGTGATTCATTTTCCTGGAGACTTTGCAAACAAAGCAAAGAGGAGATGTTTTGAACAACGAAACTCAGACTGTGGAATGAGCTGCATATAATTCACTAGGCAGTCAACTTAAGCAAACATGATTTAACTGATAGTGTCCCTATGATTCGGGCGTTAACTCTAAGCATTCTTTAAGAGTGATGTGATAGAATCCTTGGCCAGACAGTGGTCCAGGGGAAAGCTTTGTTGGTCCCACACAGTTTGTCTTCTGACATTATCCTGTTCCTAGGCTATTTGTTGATCATGTTTCCTTTTCTCTTGCTGAGAACTTTGAAATAAGGGTTTTATGTATTAATTACTGGATATTTGTCTGCAGTTGCTTGAACTTTACTTTTTAATCAAAAGTCTTTATCAAATATATTTCTTAAGGGTTTCTAGTTTACCATTGTAAAAATCCATGTGATTTTAGAATTTGGGAAAGGCCCTTCCTCAAATGCATGCTTTGTCAAATCACAGCTGCATTTATTAGATTTGCATTTTATGTTGGTTGCTAAATTTTTAAAGATATGAATCATCCTTTTGTTGTGATGATTAATTGGAAGAGTGCTTTTTATAGGTATCCATTAAACAACAACTGGCTTACTTTTAGTTCTGAATACTCATTGTAATTGTATACTTGAGAGCTCTAAGCATCTAAATAATTCATTCTGTGTTTCTAGACCCAAGTTTCCCTGACCTAAAATGTGATTGTTTCCTTTGTATAGAACCTTCTGGGAGAAAGTAATGAACTATATAGACCATGCTTTTTTAACCAAAATACACACATCCCAGGAGACTGTGGCAGTATTCCAGAGAATGCTCAGAAGCCACAGGGTATGCATGGTACCTCTACACTGAGAGTTAATTTTAAATATTTCAGAGAAAACTGCCCCCCTACAGCCTACCCTCCTCTGCCCTCTTTCCCAGTGTTCTCCCTTTTGTCATTAGGTAAATATTTGAAAGGAATCCATATAGAAAAAACTATAGGAGGCTGGAATCCAGATAGACTTGGATATAATTATGACCCCCAATTTGACCAAATGTCACTTGTATGATCATACTTATCTCACAGAACCAGCAAATAAAAAGAAAATTTAGGATTCCTACTGAATTATACATATATATATAATAACATAATATGACATATGTTACCATTTCTTTTACAATAGTGCAAAGAGATGTAAAACATCAAGAAAAAAATTTCCATAAGAAAACTGTGGGACCTAGATTAAGAAAATCACAGACGTTTACTATAAGACCTAAAGACTTTCTTGAGCAAAAGCTTCTTTGAGTACTATTCCTAGATGGACAGATTGAATATCATCAATGTCAGCTCTTCCCAAACTATTTTATAGTATTAATGCAATTCCAATCAAAAGTTCTTATAGAATATTTGTTTTGAAACCAGAGAAAATAATTTTAAAGTTTATCTTAAAGAAATGAATAAGTTAGAATAGCTGATAGAATTTCTACAAGAGAAATTAATGAAGGGTGCTTTCATTAGATATTAAAATGTATTAGAAAAAGACAATAACTAAAATAGTTTGTTTCTATTGCAAGAAACTAAAGGCGGATCTATGGAACAGAAGAGACAGCCATGAAGCACATTCTAGAATATATAAGATTTCTTTATGTGACAAAGGAAAAATCATATATCAATGGGAAAGGGATTCCACCATTACTAAAGTAAATCCATATGGATTAGAGTTTCCATGTAACAATAAAATACATTTTTTAAACTTAGAAGAAAACATGTAAATATTTATTAATCTCATTTGTCCAACAAATGTTCCTCTAGAGCTTATTATGTGCCAGATATAATAATAATATTTGGAAATACAACTGTAGAGAAGACGGTCTTGGTTACAACCCTCAAGATTTACGATGTGTCTGTGTCTGTGTGTGTGTGTGTTGGGGATGGAAAAAAACTTCAGCCACACAAAAGGCAGTTTGTATTGTACCGTTGTTACAGAGAGGTACTCTTTGCTATCTGAACACTTCGTAGGGCTCAGCCTGGGGAGGTGGAGGTGAAGACAGGTTGTGATGGTATCACTGAATGCATCCAGGAGGATATGTAATGAGTGACCTGAAAAATGCATGTGAGTCTTTCCTGAAAGGAGAGTAAGGGTGAGAGGAGGCTCAGAAAGAAGAATGCTTTAGGCATAAAGCGTAGAGTGAGCAGCAGCCTAAAGGTGATGAAAAGGATGGAGCCCTCAGGAATTGGAATGACTTAGTCTAGCTGAAGCTAGAGTTTGAGTGAGGCATGGGGAGTGGGGAGAAAGGAGGCAGGCGGGTATGGATTTGTAAGTTTTAATAACAATTTGGATTTTATCCTGACAGAAATGAAGGGCCATTGAAGAGTTTTAAGCAAGGTGGTCACTACTTTGACACTCTTGAGAATGGATTGGGAGAGTAAGTCTAGAGCTTGGGAATATAGGTAGGAAGCTGTTAAAATAGTAAGCAGATTATGGCAGCTTGAGTTGGTAGTTTGAATATGGACAGAAAGACAATCAAGAGTGATGTAGGAGCAGAGTTGTGGGACTTGGTGATTGCTTGGATTTTGAAGTCAGAAAGAAGTTTCATGGATGGTCTACATGGATTTCTAAGGAGTGAAAGAATTAATAAGGGGAAAGAAGAGAATTACAAAATTGGAAGCTGCTGATCAAAAAAAAAATCAGAGTCAGATGCTAAGTGAAAACTGGGAGAGTAAAAATAAATATTTCTGATATATAAAGAAAGTAAGGAAACAATAAGAAATCCATAATATTAATCAATGGATAATTCACAAAATAAGAAATAAAATAACCAATAAAATTATAAAAATATGCACTTGAGCCAAAATGATTCCACTTTCATCTATTAAATCATTAAAGAGACTAATAAATGATAATTCTAAATGCTGGCCAATGTGTGGACATTCGTAAGCTGCTGGTGGATTATAAACTGGTATAAGGTTTATGGAAATAGAATTGACGATAGAGACCAAGAACATTTTAGAAGTTACACCCCTTGGCAAGTAATTTCACTTCTAAGGATCCATCAGAGATGGATGAAAATAATTAGGATGTGGTTTTGTTGGAAAAAACCAAGGAATTATGTTATACTGATAGGCCCATAAGATGAAATATTTTGTAGTTGCAAAAGAAATAATTATTTAAATATTTTTAAATGGCATTGAGAAATGTGTATCAGTAGGCTCTAGTAGGCATAATAATAATGATAATAATAAGCAACCCTGGAAGAAAATAACAGTGATTGATGAAAGGTGTCTGAGTTTTTCCTTCTTTGTGCTTTCTATATTTTTCACATTTTCTATTGAGCATAATATAAGGAGAAAGATTTTACTGTGTAAAATTGGGACAAAGAGTGACATGACATGAGCTGCAGCGAATATGAAATATGATGACTTAAGGTAACAGAGTTTTGGTTCATAATCCGTGGTCAAAATTTGGGCTTTTACTCATTTAACAAATGTTTTCAGCTAGAACTAAAAATAGTCCATAAGAGGTTCAAGGAATAAGTAATTTTTATTACATAGCATTTTTATTAATGAATATTAGACCAGTGTCTTTAATAAAATGAAATTGATCATTGTCCCAGAGAGACATGCTCTTCATGCTAAAACTTGACATTATCTATCATTCTGCAGAAAAGATTGGTGGTGGAAACAAGGGCAAGTGAGGGCTCTTCATGCTAAAACTTGACATTATCTATCATTCTGCAGAAAAGATTGGTGGTGGAAACAAGGGCAAGTGAGGGCTAATGCTAAAACCGAGAACAAACAGTAAGAACATTTTATGGTCGATGGTTATCGGACTCAAAATTCATAGCATATAGACAACTCTCTGGCGACAAGATTTTATTTGTGCTACATTCTAAACTGTTTCACCATCAGTAAACAAGTTTTCTAATGCTAAGTGGAGACTGGGAGGCTGTGTGACTAAAGAAATAGCAAATTTCTAACCATCACAGCAGGATAAGTGAGTCTTTCCCAGCCCAATAAGTATTGGATTTCCTTATACACTGTGTATGAAGGCTAAAAATAGTCCATTAATTTAAATGCATTTGTTAACGTTTACACTGTGAGGCCCCGTTTATTTTATCCTTACTTAATATTTCATGTTCTTTTAGGTGATAATTAATTGTTTGGTGGTTTGTTGTATTTACCTTACAGAAGATAATGCTGCTGTTTATTGACCTGTGATTATAGAGCCTCTCTTATTCTTCTATTGAAAATGGTTTAATAGCATAAGTCCTTTTTCAGTTTCTAGAATTTTTTCCCTGTTACCAGTGATTTCTGGGAAACAAGTACTAGTAGGTATTATTGAACCATGAAGACCTTTTCATATACGAAAGTGAATACCACCAAGCTACATGTGTCATTCTAGACATTTTTGCTGTATTTATTTCCTTATTCTATGTTTGCTTTTTTATACTTTCTATCACTATAGAGGTTTCTCTTAGGTAACTATTCATATTTGGTCTTTTCCATAAAGATATCAATTTAGATAAGTCTTTTAGAAGCTTGATAAATTAACTGGGAGATTTTGGAGCCATTAAAGTATCCAACTATTACTCTGTGCTGATCTCATGATACTTTGGTAAAATGATCAGAGAAAGTCTGCTCCAAATCTCAATCTTGGTTGATATCCATCACAGATTTCTATTGCAAAGGAAATGTCATTCTTCTCACCCTTTCTTTTAACCTGGTAACTTTCTACCTGTTGAACCCTTTTTGTTTCCTGGGCTTCTGGGACAGGAACTTTGATGTCGGGTTGATTTGGGCTGGAATCCCAACTGCTCACTGGCTGTGTAGCCTTAGGCAAACTACTCATCCTAAAACCTCTTTCCAGAAAGAACTAATTTTACCCACTGTCCACATTTCCAACTCCGTCCCTACCTTCTGAAAAAGGACTCTGACGTCATTGAAATCATTCATTATAAAGTTTCACTTAGGTATAGAAGGAGGATAATCATAGTATCAGCCTTAAGGCATTATGTGGGTCTTAAATGTGACAATACATGCAAAATCTTAGCTCAATATGGCTAACACTATCACACGACCAAATACCAGCAGTGAATTCTTTTCGCTGGTTTTTTCTCTTTTTTCTCTCATCCTCTATTTTGTTATCCTATTTTCTTCTCTGCATTTTTTCTCTTCTGTCTTACTCTTCCTATTCTCTTTCATCTCTGCACCACCTCATTCCAGTTTCTTTGCTCACACAATCTTTCTTAAGGAGAGTTAGCAGGGAGTGGTAATATGTAGCACTTATTAGGTAAGTTGAGAGACATTTTGTCCTTGGGTGGGAAGGGGAAGAGTGAGATCCACAAAGTCCTTTTTTTTTTTTTTTTTTAATTTTTATTGAAGTATAGTTGATTTACAATGTTGTGTTAGTTTCTGGTATACAGCAAAGTGATTCAGTTATACACACACACACGCACACACATATACATATTCTTTTCCATTATGGCTTATTACAGCATATTGAATATAGTTCCATGTGCTAAACATAGGACCTTGTAAAAAATAAAATAGATAAACAAGGTCCACAAAGTCTTTTTGTCAAGAGGACCCAAAAGATGAAGAAGACTGCAGCTTAGTTGGGACAGGAAGAGCTGGGGCTGACTGGCTAGAGGAGCAGAAGATTACCTAATGGACCTAAGTGCTCTTGGGGAAGTGCTGTTATTCAAAATAGAAATTGAGAAGGACATAGGGAGACGAAGAGGATCTGAACAGGGATACATTTAAGAAATAGGAGATGTTTGATAGTTTCAAATGCATCCAAAGAACACCATGAAACTTGACTGGTTTTGTGATTCAGAATTTAAAGAGAGTAATTTCATCTAAAACCTAAAGACATGTCTTTGGGCAGAGGCTGTAGGCATTGGGTAAAAACTAGCACTTTCTGGTGGTTGGCCACAAAGAGGAAATGAAAGAGGGGCCAGAAGTTGAAAAGGTTTTTTTTTTTTCCTGTTTCTATACTGACTTCTGACATCATGATTTTACATCAGAGTTTTCAACTTATGAATTTGGGGCTTTAAAAGGGAAAGGTTTTTGTAGTTCCCAGCATAATAGGGACATATCTTTTTATACATCTTTCCTTACAGTATTATACATTTAAAATATAATTTCTGGGCTTCCCTGGTGGCGCAGTGGTTGAGAGTCCGCCTGCCAATGCAGGGGACACGGGTTCGTGCCCCGGTCCGGGAAGATCCCACATGCCGCGTAGCGGCTGGGCCTGTGAGCCATGGCCGCTGAGCCTGCGCGTCCGGAGCCTGTGCTCCGCAACGGGAGAGGCCACAACAGTGAGAGGCCCGCGTACCACAAAAAAAATAAAATATATATATATATATATATATATATATATATATATATATATAGTTGCTGGAAAAAAATACAGTTGCTGGTGTCTGCCATTATTTGGTATATGTACCGGTAACAGCATTTTGAGGAGACCAGATGAGAGTTTCATCTTTCTCGTGAAAAGTTTAAAACTTGATTGGAAGGAAACTGAAGGACAGCACTTAGAAATAAATCTAATTGGCTGAACCGAAGCTATTAAAGTGTCATTATTTGGGTGTTGAGTAGATATGAAACTGAGGATAACCTCAGTCCCTGAAATAAGTAATTTCTTTAAAAAATAATATAAAACTGAGATTTTGCTGCATGTATTTCATGACATTACCAATTTGAAAGGTTTCTAATCTCTCATCCACTCTACAGAAGGGTATTTTTTAACAAGAGCATTATTCACAGGGACATATATTGTTGATCCATTTTTATTAACAGTATAGAAAATATCCATATATAAAAAAAGTTGGTTTATATTCTGGTCAGGATGGCAAGTGTTCCATTGCAGTAAAATTTCGGTGGAATTACAGGTTGATGAGAGTGGGGCTTGCACCTTAAATGTTTTAGATTGAAGTTTCTAGAAATGGTTCTGGGGCCACCAAATGGGCTGACATATGGAGGTGGTTAGGGTGACATGGCCAATGGGTCTTAAGAAAAAATAAGGAGCAGGTGGTGCTGAGGGACGTTGTGCAGGAGATGGAAGTGAAACCTGTAGATTTGGTGAAAAAATTTTATTTTCCCACACTATTAGTCATTTTCATTAAAAAAAATAAAACTCCTGCATACTTATTAAACTATTATCATTTGAAAATAGAATACATTATATTTTGCCATCTCATTTACCTCATGCCAGTGGACAGCATGGAGCTAGGAAAGAGTATAAAACATTATCAAGCCATCTAGTAGGGAGATAGATCCAGAGGAGTCCGGTAGGAGTAGTGCCAGGCCACTCATGGCTTCAGTGTGGCCACGGGAGGGGTGAGGCTCGAGGCTGAGCTGCCCAGGGGTGATGGAGCAGCTGTTTATTACTGCAGCTCCTTCCAGCTCCTCTCCCATTATCTTCCATCTCTCGGAACTCCGGGGCTTTTCCCTGCGTATCTGGAGTTGGCTATATGGTACTTTGACCAACATGTAGTATTGTTTGCTGAAAAGACCCTGGCATTGCAGTCATATAGACCTAATTGCAGTTCCTGACTGTCACTCCCTGTATGACCTTAGCCAGGTTATTTAATCTGAGTTTTGAATTCCTATAATTAGAGTTAATAATACTCATCTGGAAGGATTAAATAAGCTAATGAGCAGTAATCTGTGGCACGATGTGAAACAATAGTAGGAACTAAACACATGATACTTCTTGCTAGGAACATCGAACACACAGACATGTTGCAAGAAATAGTGTTTTACTAATAAAAAAAGTCACTAGTATCTTATATTTTATAGACCACCATGGGCTTTTAGACCTTCTGTTTGCTCCACGATGATCTTGTAACAGGTAGGAAGAGCATTAACCTTGAGTAACAAAAATATGAAAGAGTAATCTCATGAAGAAACTAGGTTTATTTTCCTCTTGCCAAAAGTTAAGAGATAGATCATCTCAACTTTTTGGCAGCTATTTGGGGCTATTTGGCAGCTCCATGAGGGGCCAGTCTCCTTCTAACTTCCTGCTCTGCCATTCTTAGTGTGTGACTTTAGTCCCGAGGTTAGTTCATGGTCCAAAGATGGCTGCTCTTACCTTCTGCCTGGCAGCCTACGTTCAGAGATGGAAAGGGTGAAACACAAAAAGCCTGGTTCTTCCCAGGGACTTTCATGAAAGAGGCAACGAGATAAAGCTTGGGTGTCCCAGAGAAAGCAAGTGAGTTCACTGGCAACTATCCCTAGAAAGTATCCCAGAGACACTGGGGTGGTGCCAGTGAGGTGTTTATAGGATACCTGAGGCTAGTTATTGGCAGGGAGAAAGCGGTAAGGGCCCTGAGCTTGTTTGGATGTCTTATCTTATGACTCCTTCTGGAGAATACCCGGCTACCAAAGGCATGAAAATATCGCACCCTTTAGCAGGGTGCTGGATCTGATTAGAGCCAGCCCTAAATATAAGGTAAAGAAGAGATACCTGCTTTTCTCTCTACAACTGCAGGAAGTGCTATCAATCTGGGAGTCCCTGACAGAGAGGAAAAGACGATGAGCCTTGAGCTAGAAAGCCTCAGATGGAGTCCCAACTTTCCACTCAGCAGCTTCTCGAGCCATGTCTCTGCTAAGTAGGGACTATACTCTTAGAACATAGCCTTGGAAATGAAATGAGATATATTATAATTACTATAAAATCATCTAAGGTATTATTATTGTCTGAGCTCTCCTCCTTACCCAACAGAGCCTAAAGGGGCAGCAGAAGCCTGGCTTTGGAGGAGTATTGAGGATACCAAGGAAAATCTAAAAGACAACATCCATATAGAATCCTAAATATGTCATCTTTTATGTCTGGCTTCTTTCACTTAGCATGTTTCAAGCTTCATCCATGTTGTAATATGTATCAGTGCTTCATTCTTATTTATTGCCAAGTAATATTCCATTGTATGGATCTGCCACATGTTGTGTATCCATTCATCCACTGATGGACATTTGGGTTGTTTCCACTTCTTGGCTATTTTGAATAATGCTGCTATGACCATTCGTGTATACCTTTTTGTATGGACATACGTTTATAAGCAGGGAAATATCAGGAAATACACAGAGAAGGCTGCTCTGTGAGGGTTTGTCTGCTGCAATCATTCCTTGAGAAGTTGTCCTGGTTCTCCTGCTGCCAGGCAGTGGGGGCAGAGCTCATGGGACTTCCATAGATGTCCCTCTTTCACTCTAATGCCAGGTTACTGGTCTCATCTTGCAGTGACTCATGACAAACATTACTGCTGGTTGTGGAGGAACGAGTTGGCTTTGGTTTAGAAGCCAGATTCTGCTTGTTGCCACTTTGGCAGGTTACATCCTCTCCCTGAGCTTCAGTCTGGTGTCTTATCTGAGAGGTGGAGGTAATAGCTGCTGTGCAGAGTTTATGTGAGGATGAGATAATGCCTGTGAGGTATCCAGTTGAGAGCAGGTACTATGGCAATTGGCAGTTGCCCTGGGCAGTAGGGCAATTAAAGACACAAAGGGCACAGGTCAGAGACAGGGTAACACAAAGCTCTTTGAATGACTTAGCTATTTTAGAAATGTTTAAACCACTTTTCCCATAAGCACTCTATTAGTTTGCTAGGGCTGCCAAAGCAAAGGACCACGGGCTGATTGACTTCAATAACAGAAATTTGTTGTCTCATAGGCCTGGAGGCTGGAAGTCTAAGATCAAGGTGTCATGAGTTTTGTTTTCTCCTGAGGCCTCTCTCCTCAGTTAGCAGATGGGCACCTTCTTTCTCTCTGTGTCCTCTCATGTCCTTTCCTCCATGCAGACATATCCCTGGTGTCTCTGTGTGTCCAAATTCCTCTTCTTATAAGGTCATGGGACAGATTGCATTAGACCTCACCCTAAAGGCCTCATTTTAACTTAATCACTTCTTTAAAAGCCTCGCCTCCAACTATAGTCACATTCTGAGGTACTGGGGTGTTAGGAATTTTGAGAGGGACCTAATTCAGCACATAGTAAGCACCTAGGGAGCATCTACTCTGTCCCACACACTGGAAATAGAGAAGGGACAGTCTTAAGTCTGGCTCACAGGACACTCAGTCTTTTGTGAGAGACACATAAGCAGATAATTGCAAAATGACTTTTCTCCATTGACCCTTCCCTGTGTTTCACGACTGAGCTTGCAATCTCTGCAAGTGTATCACCAGATATACACTCAGCATTCTGCCCACCTCAGAATCCCAGTTCAATCAGCTACGAACCTTCCAGGTCTTTACCAGTTCAGGAAAAGAGTTTATCAGAGCCCATTTAGAAACAGGAAGTAGGTTAGCCAAGAACCCAGAGAATCAAGGCCAGACTGAGGTGAAGTGAACAAGTAGTTCAGATTGAAGCTTGCATGCCTCTTTTCCTTCCATTTCTGCCAGAGTTTTAGGGGCCTCCAAATACAGTGAGACAGTGGCCACCCCACAATCCCTGCGTGCCCAGGACCCAAATGCAAGGCTGTTCCATCTCCTTCCCACACCTGACCACATCTCATCTTTACGCTTAATGCTTTCCAAGGTGATAGAAGCATGAAGTTAAGAATTATTGAGCACTTATTCTGTGTTGGGCAATAATCAGACACTTTACATATGTCATCGAACTTGATCCTCAAAACAGTCCCAATTCACCTCATTTTACAGATAAGGGAGCTGAACTGTAGCATCCCCAAGGTGACACAGTCAGTAAATAGCCCACTTTACATGCAGGTCTTTCTAATTTCACTAAGACCTTCAGACTCTCAGCTGGCTGCAGGTTCAGTGGATAAGGAGGGTGTGTAACTGGCAGCCCCACCAAGTAAGGGCAATTCCCCAGATGAGGTGCAGCCGTGAGCCCATAGTGCCGAGCACCAGGCTGGTAAAGTCACCAGCAGCTGCCACTCCTCACCGACTCTAGGAGCATTGATATTCTAAATGAAGATCCTAGGGAAACCATGCCTTGATCCAGAGGAATGCGTCTTTACCACTTCAAGTCCTATGGCAAGTTACTGTAGGAGATACTTTTGGACCAGAGGGTGGGAGATGGGGGCTTTAGAATCTCCACGTTATACCTATAAACTGCTGTCTGATGATACAGCTGTAAGTCTCAACAGCATTTATAGTTTAACAAAGTGATTTTTGTGTACATTATTCATTTGATCATCACAACCTTATGAAGTAGATGGCAGGTTTCATTAGCCCATTTTACAGAGATTAAGTGGTTCAATCACAGAACTTTGATGTCATAAAGCTGGACCTAGGGCTTGCTTCTGACTTGAGATGGAGGGCCCCTCCAACATTCTGTACACTGTCTGGTGGGATGAAATCTGCAAAACACATAATGCCCCACCTAGGGTGACCAGCCCAGTCCTGTTTGCCCAGGACTTTTCCAGTTTAAAAACTGCAAGTCCCACATTCAGGGAAACTCAGGGCTGACTTATCTGTTAGGCAGAAAAGGCCACACCTGGGACCCCTTTTAGGGGCCCACAAAAGGGTCCTAATTTTAACTCCTTTTAACAGTAGAAGAAAAAACGAATACTATAACAATAATGAATATGTATTAACAAAGCCAGCCTGGATTGTTATTCATCATTATACCAACACAGTCATAAAATATAATTTTTAATTTTGTATGTGTATGCATGTGTGTGCATGTGCTTGTGTGTGAAGGAAGAGGCCATCGAAAGCAAAAGTGCCTAAGACTCAGTGTCATAATGCGGCCCTGAACGCACCATCATCCCAGGCAAACTGGGAATGAGAATCACCTCAGTCCCTTAGCAGCTTGGCAGTAGCAGTTCGTCACAGCTGAGAATCTTAGGGTTTTCGCACACAGGGATTACCTAAAACCACCCGTGCTTCCCAAGATCTGTGATTTCCATGCTCTGGCTGCTTCCCTTCTAAACACATATCAGTTGCCTGGGTTCACTTTGGCTTCCCCAAAGAAGGAGCTGATGAGCCCTTCTGCATATTGTGCTGTAAACTCCATGTCTCCGTCTCCCTGTTGACTTGACCCGATACTTGTCTTACTTATCTTTTTGTGTCTCCAGCTCCTGGCTCAGTGTCAAGCACTCAATGCATATTTTTTCATTGAATAAATGAGTTAATTGATGGCCTGATTCAGCCGATTGCTTTTCCTATAACACAGGGGACACTAAATACTCCTGGCTTCAGTTTCCTCATCTGTAAAATAAATGCATTGGAATAGATGAACTCTCAGGTTTTTAGGGGTCACTTCATATCATGTATTCATTATACCAGATTATGTGACCACCAATGTCATTGAAAAATGTGTCTTGTTAGCAATGAATGAGTCCCTTGTTGATTCTTTGTCGAGTCATTACTGTGTTTTCCCCATCCCTATTTTTCTTTTAGATCCTTACTGGAAGGCAGCATGTCCAATTTTACCTTGAGAAAAACATCTCCCACAGGAAATGGTAATGTAGATGATGTTTCCCTTACTCAGAGAACTTAAAAATAGGAGAAAAACAACGCACAGGTCTTTTTTTTTCCATGTAGCTATGAAATTCTTAGAAGCAACAATCTAATTTAATTAACATGGCCAAAGTTAGGCTTAAGAAAAAAGTAAGAGTGCTATAGATTTTACTCATCTAATTGCAATTCAAAAATTTCTTTTAAAAATCAAGTGTGTGTGACCTTCTGTGCTTTTGGCTCCCGTGAGATCAAAGAATTAAGTTATTTATAATCAGAAGCATCAGGACTTACTATTGTTCACTAGGTACTTCTAAAACAGTCTTGTGTGTCCTTCTGAGGCACATTTCTTTTTGAGCAAAATGGCCAACCCACTAAACCCGGTATTGGCTTTTCCCAGGCCTGTGGTTCTACACTCCCAGGTGTGGGGCAGGGCTTCATGGTGTGCACGAGCAATTTCAGTTGGCACCTGAGCAGTTTTATAAGTTATCTTTGATGATGGGGTGTGGGATTTGTTCTTTCTTGCTGGTGCATCTTACTTTGAAACAGTACTGGATTTGCCAGCCTAGAAGAGTGATGCTGGCCAATCAGATGCTCCTCTCAAGATTTCCAAGTCATAAACACACACTCAACTCCATGCAACTACATCTCTTGTTGTTTCATTTTTCTGTTGATAGATATGAAGAGTACCACTCAGGGGACTACACTGAAGCAACAGGGATTTCACAATGTGAACAAAAGAAGGACTTTCTTACAGGATAACAGCTGGATAAAGGAACGTCCTGAAGAAGAAAAGTAAGAGCGTGGGTGGGTGGGTGAGTAGAAAGAGCCATTCTCCATTTGGGAAACTAATGGCGATGTGGAAATTGGATACTTTCCTTCTAAAACACCTTGTTGCTTGGCCTCATGTTTGGTAAGATTTAGTAAGCATAAATTCGTTACATCAGATTTTTAAGAATATCTCTACCATTGTTAATATTCACATACCTAAAAGAATATGAGTAATTAGTGAGAAAAAAGTAGGATTTCGCTGTTATAAATATCATAGACATTGGTGCCTACTTGATAATCAAAAAAAAAAAAAAGACATTCCAATTTCCAAAAAGGTAATATTTAATCCATGGTAACGAGATTCCTGGTGCCTGATGTCAGTTGAAACAAACACAAGTATGATTCCAAGTTTACAAATTTAATAATAATTTATCTAAAATTTCCTTATGTGCAAGTAAAACTGATCAATTCTCAACTCATTTAGTCCCCACTGGTCGTATACCTCTAGGTATGGAAAGGTGGTAAATGCAGTATCACTTTGTAAGAGAAAACACTTAACCATCACGAAAGTATTGTCTGCTTTAAGCATTGTTTCTATTAGCTGTATGTTTAAAGATCTGAAGACTATTAACCTAAGCATATCACCTCATTGCCAACATAGATTTATAATAGGCATTTGTCCAGCCCATATATATTTATTATAAATTGTGTATATATATGTATATACACACATACACATATGTCTTTGATTCCCTTTTATGTGTCTGGCTAGATACTAGGTACTTTACGTATAAAGCATCACTAAATCTCATAGCAATCACATGAGGTAGGTATTACATCCTCATTTTTACAGAGGAGGAATCTGAGGCTCAGAGAAGTTAGGTAACTTGTACAAGAGCACACAGCTATTAAGAGGTGGAGCTGAAAGTAACATGACCCATTATCTTCCCATTACACCAATGGTTCTCAGTCAGGGACAATTTTGCTCCCAGGGGATGTTTGGCAAGGTCAGGAGACGTTTTTAAATGTCAAAATTGGGTGGTACTCCTGACATCTAGTCAGTAGAAACCAGAAATGCCACTAAACAACCTACCAGGCAGAGGACACACCTCACAACGAAAAATTATCAAACCCATAATGTCAACAGCACTGAAGTAGGAAATCCCTGCATTACAGGATAATTTCTCTAAGCTTTCTACTAAACTGTCCATACATGGTTGTTTGAGGAGTGTACTTGTAACTGTTAAACAAAAATGTCTATTAAATTCTGTTATTAAATTTTATTATTTTAAGGAGCTATAGGGTTATTTGGAGACTCACACTAAGTTTTGGAGTTAGCATTCTTAGAAAACAATCATTTCCTTCTATAAAGCAACATTTACTGCTTCTGTTGGAAGCTAATATGACATTTCTATTTTTCCATGGTGGTAGAATGATATCAAAGGTAGATCACAAATTTTGGGTTGCACAAATTTGCACAGATGTGGGGCGATAGACAATTTAGATGGCTAAGACAATTTATAGTCAGTAGAAGACAATTTAGATGGCTAAGACAATTTATAGTCAGTAGAAGTGATGGTTTTATGCCAGACATGCTTACTTAAAAAGGCCCAGGGAAGCCAGCTTGGCTGGCATGACAGCTGCTGAGTGAAGGGGAAATTGGCTCTGATGCTTTCCCCACGCCTGCTGGCCCAGTAGTGGGCTACGTGCTATGTATTTTTCTTCAGGCAAAAATGCGTCTGGTGTCTGCTACTCTCCCACAAGTTTAGGGAGGGGATCCCAGGGAGATGGAGAAGTTCTCTTGGCATCTTCGAGGGTATATATTCGCTGGAATTGTTTCAGTTTCACTGCTCATCTTTCTTTAATTATCTACTGCAGTTCTTTTATAGCTTTACTGTAAGTGGTTCCAGAGTGTTGAGTAATCAGAACCAGGAGAAATGTGATATTTCAGGTTTGGTTGGGTTGACATGGAAAGGTTCTGATACTTATTCTCTGCTTTGGCTCAAGGCCAAAGTCTCTACTACATGTTTTGACATTTCCTAAAATTGCCTGCACTTTCAGGTCCACTATACAAAGTAAGGAAGACATAGCTTCAGGATCTTATGTATGAAGTTCTATTGAAGGGTTGACCAGTAGGAAAAGGGAAAGTTTGGAATAAAAGTATCACTCTTGTCACTTGCTAACTTTTTAGCCTTAGGAAAGCCACAGAATCCCTGATCAATTTTCTCATCTGTGAACTGGATATAAGTGTATCCCCTGCCTAATTTATAGGGTTATTTTAAGGACCAAACAGAGCAAAGTATATAATCTCATGGTTCAAAAATAGGCTAAATCTGTGAAAAATCAACCTTCTTAACCACAAATATTGGTACTTATTTTCCTACATTTTGTCAAGGGAAACTGTCAAGACCAACAAGTGGAAAAATTTCAGATATAATGGGCTTAATTAAATTTAATAACTTTATTGGAGTATAATTGCTTTACAATGGTGTGTTAGTTTCTGCTGTATCACAAAGTGAATCAGCTATAAGTATACATATATCCCCATATCCCCTCCCTCTTGCATCTCCCTCCCACCCTCCCTATCCTGCCGCTCTAGGTGGTCACAAAGCACCGCACTAATCTCCCTGTGCTATGCGGCTGCTTCCCACTAGCTATCTATTTTGCATTTGGTAGTGTATATATGTCCATGCCACTCTCTCACTTCGTCCCAGCTTACCATTCCCATCCCCATGTCCTCAAGTCCGTTCTCTAGTATGTCTACGTCTTTATTCCTATCCTGTCCATAGGTTCTTCAAGACCATTTTTTTTTTTAGATTCCATATGTATGTATTAGCAAGCTGTATTTGTTTTTCTCTTTCTGATTTACTTCACTCTGTATGACTGACTCTAGGTCCATCCACCTCACTACGAATAACTCAATTTTGTTTCTTTTTATGGCTGAGTAATATTCCATTGTATATATGTGCCACATCTTCTTTATGCATTCACCTGTCGATGGACACTTAGGTTGCTTCCATGTCCTTGCTATTGTAAATAGAGCTGCAATGAACATTGTGGTACATGACTCTTTTTGAATTATGGTTTTCTCAGGGTATATGCCCGGTAGTGGGATTGCTGGGTCGTATGGTAGTTCTATTTTTAGTTTTTTAAGGAACCTCCATACTGTTCTCCATAGTGGCTGTAACAATTTACATTCCCACCTACAGTGCATGAGGGTTCTCTTTTCTCCACACTCTCTCCAGCATTTATTGTTTGTAGATTTTGTGATGATGCCCATTCTGACCGGTTTGAGGTGATAACACATTGTAGTTTTGATTTGCATTTCTCTAATGATTAGTGATGTTGAGCATCCTTTCATGTGTTTGTTGGCAATCTGTATACCTTCTCTGGAGAAATGTCTATTTAGGTCTTCTGTCCATTTTTGGATTAGGTTGTTTGCTTTTTTGATATTGAGCTGCATGGGCTGCTTGTAAATTTTGGAGATTAATCCTTTGTCAGTTGCTTTGTTTGAAAATATTTTCTCCCATTCTGAGGGCTGTCTTTTCATCTTGTTTATGGCTTCCTTTGCTGTGTGAAAGTTTCTAAGTTTCATTAGGTCCCATTTCTTTATTTTTGTTTTTATTTCCCTCTCTCTAGGAGGTGGGTCAAAAAGGATCTTGCTGTGATTTATGTCATAGAGTGTTCTGCCTCTTTACTTCTAAGAATTTTATAGTGTCTGGCCTTACATTTAGGTCTTTAATCCATTTTGAGTTTATTTTTGTGTATGGTGTTAGGGAGTGTTCTAATTTCATTCTTTTACATGTAGCTGTCCAGTTTTCCCAGCACCACTTATTGAAGAGGCTGTCTTTTCTCCATTGTATACTCTTGCCTCCTTTATCTACAATAAGGTGACCATATGTGCATGGGTTTATCTCTGGGCTTTCTATCCTGTTCCATTGATCTATATTTCTGTTTTTGTGCCAGTACCATACTGTCTTGACTACTGTAGCTTTGTAATATAGTCTGAGGTCAGGGAGCTTGATTCCTCCAGCTCCATTTTTCTTTCTCAAGATTGCTTTGACTATTCGTGGTCTTTTGTGTTTCCATATAAATTGTGAAATTTTTTGTTCTAGTTCTGTGAAAAATGCCATTGGTAGTTTGATAGGGATTGCATTGAATATGTAGACTGCTTTGGGTAGTATAGTCATTTTCACAATGTTCATTCTTCCAGTCCAGGAACATGATATATCTCTCCATCTGTTTGTATCATCTTTAATTTCTTTCATCAGTGTCTTATACTTTTCTGCATACAGGTCTTTAGTCTCCATAGGTAGGTTTATTCCTAGGTATTTTATTCTTTTTGTTGCAAGGGTAAATGGGTTTGTTTCCTTAATTTCTCTTTCAGAATTTTCATCATTAGTGTATAGGAATGAAAGAGATTTCTGTGCATTAATTTTGTATCCTGCTACTTTACCAAATTCATTGATTAGCTCTAGTAGTTTTCTTGTAGCATCTTT
The DNA here is from genome assembly GCF_059928025.1 of Delphinapterus leucas. NCBI lineage: Eukaryota > Metazoa > Chordata > Mammalia > Artiodactyla > Monodontidae > Delphinapterus > Delphinapterus leucas. The sequence goes on along the minus strand of NC_143146.1, from coordinate 28,523,969 downwards.
AGGTTTCTCTATGTATAGCATGTAATCTGCAAACAGTGACAGTTTTACTGCTTTTCCAATTTGGATTCCTTTTATTTCTTTTTCTTCTCTGATTACTGTGTCTAAAACTTCCAAAACTATGTTGAATAATAGTGGTGAGATTGGGCAACCTTGTCTTGTTCCTGATCTTAGTGGAAATGGTTTCAGTTTTTCACCACTGAGAATGATGTTGGCTGTGGGTTTGTCATATATGGCCTTTATTATGTTTAGGTTAGTTCCCTCTATGCCTACTTTCTGGAGGCTTTTTATCATAAATGGGTGTTGACTTTTGTCAAAAGCTTTTTCTGCATCTATTGAGATTATCATATGGTTTTTATCCTTTAATTTGTTAATATGGTTTATCACATTGATTGATTTGCATATATTGAAGAATCCTTGCATTCCTGGGATAAACCCCACTTGATCATGGTGAATGATCCTTTTAATGTGCTGTTGTATTCTGTTTGCTAGTATTTTGTTGAGGATTTTTGCATCTATGTTCATCAGTGATATTGGCCTGTAGTTTTCCTTTTCTTGAGACATCTTTGTCTGGTCTTGGTATCAGGGTGATGGTGGCCTCATAGAATGAGTTTGGGAGTGTTCCTCCCTCTGCTATATTTTGGAAGAGTTTGAGAAGGATAGGTGTTAGCTCTTCTCGAAATGTTTGATAGAATTCGCCTGTGAAGCCATCTGGTCCTGGGCTTTTTTTTTGGAAGATTTTTAATCACAGTTTCAATATCAGTGCTTGTGATTGGTCTGTTTATATATTCTATTTCTAACTGGTTCAGTCTTGGAAGGTTGTCCTTTTCTAGGAATTTGTCCATCTTTTCCAGGTTGTCCATTTTATTGGGATATATTTGCTTATAGTAATCTCCCTTGGCCCTTTGTATTTCTTCAGTGTCAGTTGTTCTCATTTCTAATTCTGTTTTTTGAATCTTCTCCCTTTTTTTCTTGATGAGCCTGGTTAACGGCTTATCAATTTTGTTTATCTTCTCAAAGAACCAGCTTTTAGTTTTATTGATCTTTGCTATTGTTTTCTTCATTTCTTTTTCATTTATTTCTAATCTGCTCTCTATGATTTCTTTCCTTCTGCTAACTTTGGGTTTGTTTTGTTCTTCTTTCTCTAATTGTTTTAGGTGTAAAGTTAGGTTGTTTATTTGAGATGTTTCTTGAGGTAGGATTGTATTGCTATAAACATCCCTCTTACAACTCCTTTTGCTGCATCCCATAGATTTTGGTTCGTTGTGTTTTCGTTGTCATTTGTTTCAAGGTATTTTTTTATTTCCTATTTGATTTCTTCAGTGATCTCTTGGTTAATTAGTAGTGTAGTGTTTAGCCTCCATGTGTTTGTATATTTTACAGTTTTTTTTCCTGTAAGTGATCTCTAGTCTTATAGCATTGTGCTCAGAACTGATTCTTGATAGGATTTCAATTTTCTTAAACTTACCAAGGCTTGATTTGTGACCCAAGATATGATCTATCCTGGAGAATGATCCATGAGCACTTGAGAAGAAAGTGTATTCTGTTGTTTTTGAATGGGATGTCCTAAAAATATCAATTAAGTCCATCTTGTCTAATATGTCATTTAAAGCTTGTGTTTTCTTATTTATTTTCATTTTGGCTGATCTGTCCATTGGCAAAGTGAGGTGTTAAAGTCCCCTACTATGATTGTGTTGCTGTCAATTTCCCCTTTTATGGCTGTTAGTATTTGCCTTATGTATTGAGGTGTTCCTATGTTGGGTGCATAAATATTTACAATTGTTATATCTTCTTCTTGGATCGATCCCTTGATTGTTATGTAGTGTCCTTCTTTGTCTCTTGTAATAGATTTTATTTTAAAGTCTATTTTGCCTACTATGAAAATTGTTACTCCAGCTTTCTTTTGATTTCCATTTGCATGGAATATCTTTTTCCATGCCCTCACTTTCATTCTGTATGTGTCCCTAGGTCTGAAGTGGGCCTCTTGTAAACAGCATATATACAGGTCTTGTTTTTGTATCCATTCAGCCAGTGTATGTCTTTTGGTTGGAGCATTTTATCCATTTACATTTAAGGTAATTATCAATATGTATGTTCCTATTACCATTTTCATAATTGTTTTGGGTTTGTTATTGTAGGTCTTTTCCTTCTCTTGTGTTTCCTGCCTAGAGAAGTTCCTTTAGCATTTGTTGTAAAGCTGGTTTGGTGGTGCTGAGCTCTCTTAGCTTTTGCTTGTCTGTAAAGGTTTTAATTTCTCCATCAAATCTGAATGAGATCCTGCTGGGTAGAGGAAACTTGGTTGTAGGTTTTTCCCTTTCATCACTTTAAATATGTCCTGCCACACCCTTCTGGGTTGCAGAGTTTCTGCTGGAAGATCAGCTGTTAACCTTATGGGGATTCCCTTGTATGTTATTTGTTGCTTTACCCTTTCTGCCTTTAATATTTTTTCTTTGTGTTTAATTTTTGATAGTTTGATTAATATGTGTCTTGGTGGCTTTCTCCTAGGATTTATCCTATATGGGACTCTGCACTTCCTGGACTTGATTAACTATTTCCTTTCCCATATTAGGGAAGTTTTCAACTATAATCTCTTCAAATATTTTCTCAGACCCTTTCTTTTTCTCTTCTTCTGGGACCCCTATAATTCAAACATTGGTGCGTTTAATGTTGTCCCAGAGGTCTCTGAGACTGTCCTCAATTCCTTTCATTCTTTTTTCTTTATTCTGCTCTGCTGTAGTTATTTCCACTATTTTATCTTCCAGGTCACTTATCCGTTCTTCTGCCTCATTTATTCTGCTATTGATTCCTTCTAGAGAATTTTAACTTTCATTTATTGTGTTTTTTGTCATTTTTTGTTTGCTCTTTAGTTCTTCTAGGTCCTTGTTAAACATTTGTTGTATCTTGTCCATTCTATTTCCAAGATTTTGCATCATCTTTACTATCATTACTCTGAATTATTTTTCAGGTAGACTGCCTATTTCCTCTTCATTTGTTTGGTCTGATGGGTTTTTACCTTTCTCCCTCATCTGCTGCATATTTCTCTGTCTCCTCATTTTGCTTAACTTACTGTGTTTGGGGTCTCCATTTCACAGGCTGCAGGTTCCTAGTTCCTGTTGTTTTTGGTGTCTGCCCCCAGTGGGTAAGTTTGGTTCAATGTGTTGTGTAGGCTTCGTGGTGCAGGGGATGGGTGCCTGTATTCTGATGGGTGAGGCTGGATCTTTTCTTTCTGGTGGACAGGACCACATCTGGTGGTATGTTTTTTGGTGTCTGTGAACTTATTATGATTTAGGCAGCCTTTCTGCTAATAGGTGGGGTTGTGTTCCTGTCTTGCTCGTTATTTGGCATGAGATGTCCAGCACTGGAGCTTGGTGGTCACTGAATGGAGCTGAGTCTTAGCATTGAGATGGAGATCTCTGGGAGAACTCTCGCCAATTGATATTACGAGGGGCTGGGAGGTCTCTGGTGTACCAATGTCCTGACGTCAGCTCTCCCATTTCAGAGGCTCAGGCCAACACCTGACCAGAACATCCAGACCCTGCTAGTGTTGGTCTCCTGCAGAGGTGGGGGGCAGCTGTGGCTCACCATGGGAACAAGGACAGTGACAGCAGAAGGTCTGGGAAGCAGTCTTTGTCATGAGCCCTCCCAGAGTCCTCCAATAGCCCCACCAAAGATCCTCTAGCCTGGGCTTAATTAAATTTAAAACACGTTTGAAAAAACGTTTGCCTTCCTGCAGAAAAGGACTTTTCTAATATATGCAAAGTAGATGGCCGCATGTTCCCACACTGCTGAAGAAAACCCAAAACCAAAAAGCCAGATAACAAACACTCATGCCATTGTTGAATCACATGGAAATCTCATGGGGTAAATTGGAATAATGATTGTTTGTAGTGACAAACTTTTTTCTTTTCACCATGCTCTTTCAAGTGGTGGCTGGTTAAAATAAATGCATAGTTGTGTGTTTACACCCAAAGTAAAATGAATTAACCTTGCCAAACATTGTGAGCTCTTTCATATCTGCCTTATTTAATGCTTACTAAATACTGTGATAACTTCTCATGTGACTTGATTTTGTTCTTTCTCTGCAGATATGAAAATTATAGTAGGGTGGTACTCCATAGACGTAACTCCCATGATGCCTCAGACAGGTGGGTGTTTCAGATGAGTTATTCATTAGCAGAAACACAAAGACAGTCATTTTTGAGAGTAGACTTGTTCAAGACAGGCTGAATATTTGTAGCTAGCCTCAGGCTTTCCCTGACATTCTGGGCACATGAAGGAGAATCTGTGATATCATCAGGGGTGTTTACAGGGCAAACTGTGCTTTTCCAGCTTTATGCTTCCAGAATACGCTTGGAGGTGTAGAATAATCAATCCACTGCCTACCCTACCAAGGTGGCCCTCCTGACAGGAAAGGGAAGGGGCCGCTGCAGAAACATAGGATATTTCTGAGCCTTAGAGAAAGGAACCCTGAAAGCAGAACAACAGCTAAGTTCACTTGCTTTATGGGACAATACATTTCTTTTCAAAAACTCCTAGGCTTGTGGAAAACCACTAAATGATACTCAATGGCAAATAGACTGACAAATGCAAATTAGTAGGAAAATTCAAACAAAACTCATAAGCGCAATGATGTAAATAATCTAATATTGATGAAATAAATAGATAATATTCTTACTAAAGTACATTTATAGTCACACACATACAAACACCCACACCCATCAGAAGAACTTAACTATTTCTCAGACACAAGTTTTATCTGGTCCAGTAGCCAGTGTCTTCCACCAAGACATACTTACTGATTGTCTTTCATGGTGGGGACTTTAAAAAGTTAAGTAGACACTTTGAATATGTCTATTTTGGAATTTTTATCTGTGAATTTTTCTGAACCATTTAAAAATTGTTCATAATTTTGATGTGTTCTCAGGGTCCTGAGTTTACCCCCCTCTACACAAAGTATCTGATTGGTTTTTGGGTTTCCAGCCTTGGCTCATCGAATTGACTGTTCTGTGATCTGGCAGGCTCTCTCCATGCCCTCTCCTTGGTCGTCATGATTTTGGAGCTTACATCCTTGTTCTCTGTTGGCCCTCAACTCACCAAACAAAGGGAACCTAATCATCTGAATCCAGGCACCAGTGAAAAATGCCTCCTCCATTTGATTTGCCTTTCTCTGCAACTATTAAAGAACAAACATACTTGTTGTGAAGTGTGACCAGGCAGACTAAGCTTCGTGCTCTTAGTGTGTTTCAGAATAACGGGACCTTAATGCCGTCTATGCTTACTTTATATTTTAAACTCTGTTGGTTACCTGAACCCTTCCTGTTACTGGACAGCATTTTGGCTAAAGCACATCGAGCTTTTATCCTAAGTAACAAAAATCTGCAAGCCTGAGACATTTCCCCTTTGACCCCTTGACTTGCGTCTCAAACGACATCTTCCTAAAAGGTAGTGTAGGTTATTTATCTCCTCGCATTTACTCAAATGGATGCCCATGTGACACTTTTCTACCCTTTTGAAGAGGCTGTGTCCACTTCGATGTTCACCCAATACCACGTTGGAGCACCTACTGTGTGCTGACATTGTGCCAGGTGCTGGGAACACAAAGATTCATAAGACACCAGCCTTGACCTCAAGGAACTCACATTTCATGGGAAAAGATGAATACATAAGCACAAATACTCAAATTTACCATGGAAAGTGCTTGTGGAAGTGTGTGCCGGTGCTATGGGAAGGAGCAGAGGGAGTGGCTAACTTTGCCTGAATGAGTGGGAGACCTCACTGAGGACGTGGTCGTTAAGAGGCACTTCCAGCAGAAGCAATGATATGTCCAAGAGTTCCACACGAGCAGAGACTGAAAATAAAGGAAAATAAATAATAGTCTCATCACCCTAGAAAACAAGCTTCACAGTGTGCACAAACTAGGACATTTTACTGTCCTTCCTCTGCCCGATCATTAAAACATGTCACATGAGGCAGAAGGCAAAAATAGTACCTGTGGAGATGCCCTATGTGAGCCAGTCCCTATTCTAAAGTCTGGGGACAAAACAAAATCCCCGCTTTCATAGAACTTGCTTCCTAGTTGAAGGTGGAGGGGGGAGAGACTGAAAATAAACAAACACAATATAATATGTCATGTGGCGATAAGTGCCTGAAAGAATAAAGCTGCTAATGAGACATACAACAATAACATCTGCAAAAGGGGTTGTTTTCTGGAAGGGGGTCAGATGGCCCTGCAGCACCTACCTGCACTCATGTATTACACCTGCTGGTGAACCACACTATGATTTCACTCTGAGTTTCTTTTAAAATGCGGGGAATTGCATTAGGCTTTTTTAAAACCTTATTCTTGCTTTAACCGACACTATTCCCTCTACCTCTGTTTGTTCATGTCTATTTATCCTCCAAGATCCACCTTGACCTGCACCTCATCCCGAAAGCCTTCTGTGATCCCCGCCTCTACAAATAAGCTTTCTCAGCTTCAAACTTCCTTGCACTTGACCTGAACCTTTTCTATGACACTGACCACTTGTTGCACTTGGACGTATGTCTGATTTGTCCCTCTAGCTCTGTGTGTGTAGGGGTTACAGATAATTCATTCTCGACTTCCTCACTCACAGTCATCAGCACAGTATATCGTTTACCTCCAAATATTTGCTTAATAAAGATACACTACATCAAGTTAAAAATTACATGTTAAATAGTATACTGTTTTAGTACTTTTTCTGATTCAATATGTTTGGTCTGTCAGCTTCAAGTGATGCTTTGAAATGCAAACTGTAAATCATGGTATAATTCTCCAAAGAGCTTGCTTTCCCTGTATCACAAGGTTATATAAAGCATTAAACAGGCTTTTTTTTTTTTGCTGATTGATCAGTCTGATCAAGATAGCTCCACTGCTTTGGTGATCATCATTCCTACTATTGGGCTTTCTATCTTCTTTTCCCTTATTTTCTTGTCTTCTCCCCACTCCCTTTTTTTTTTCTATTTATGTGTCCGTCTTAACTCTGCCTCTGTCTCTCCTCTCCCTTCTTCTCCCGGTCTCCCCTCTCTTCTCCTATCCTTCCCATCCATCCTTTCTCTATTCCCCCACTGTCTTCTTTTCATTTCTTTCCAGTGTCTCCTGTTTCTCTCTTTTCCTCTTTTTCTTCTCTCTCCCTCCCTCTTTTCTGCCAGCAAGGTCTCTTCTCTCAACCCTGTCCACGGTACTGAACTTATAATGAAGCAACTTGTACATACCTGTTGTGTTGGCTTATGGCTCTGCTGAAACTCTGCAAACAAAATATAGCTGATTATAAGGGACTGAGTTCCTATTACGTAAAAATCAACAACATTGAAAACACTACATATTAGTTACTAACCATTTTGCATGTTGTGTTTCTTGTTTTACATATCCTTATCACCAATCTGAATGTGTTACATTGTAATTAGAATAATTGGGCCTAGAGAAGAATTCTTTTATTAGCATGGGGAATCGGGTTTGCTATATTTTATCCTACCCAAGTCAAAGCCTGGGAAGATTTCGGTACTCCAAATCTGTAGCATGTACATCTCCTACCCGAATAGGATAAAATTTTACCAAATCCATGATAAGTTTTATAACTATTTTTTGTAATTTATTTGATCTTTCTATAATTATTTTTTGCTACAGGAAAACAAATGAGAGGGATGAGCCAAAAGCCACAATCAGTTGGTACAGATCTGGTGACACTTTGGACAGGTAAGGTGTTTTGAACCACGCGAGCAGGATGCATAACATATGTTAAATCCAGTTTCTTATAAAGCATGAGACCTTTAAATGTTTACCAAAGTAAGTTTTGAACCATGATATTTTATCTCCAGGGACAGAAGGACTATAAAGATTGAATTATCTTCTTCTTCAAAACTCACAAAATCTTGACTTGATATGCCATTTTCCTAAAATCTTGCTAGCAGTAGATCAATAGGAAAAATTCCGAAGAAACCGGTTTGAATATAGGTGGGGTGAGCACTGCATGTGGTCTGTTCAACTTTAAATGGAGAATATAGTTTTTTTGTGTGTGAGTAGCCAGTTCTTGTTCTAACTTTGGTCTTTCCATCCCAGAGGCAGAGAAACAGCAGTTTCTGTATAATTACCTTATGGAGAGACTATACCTTTTAATAATACAGTAGTTTTGATCTGCTCTAGGATAAAGACATTAGCTCTTTACTTTAGAAAGTGAAACTACTCTTTCGGCAGTGGAGTCACCATATGGCTGTGGAATGAGTCATTGGCTGAGCCTGTTATTGGCTCAGTCTTAGACAGAGGGAAAAGAAGGGCTCATCCCTATATAGAAAATTGAGGAATATCTATTCAAGTTGAAGTGTAAATGCTACAAGTCACATTTTAATTTTATATTTGGTAGAGGTGCTTATTAGGCATAAGTAAAGAACAAAGTTAACATGTTATTTGGAATCTAGACATAGTGAATACCTGGGGCCATTTATAGTTGAAGCCACTCCCTGTAGCTAAAGATGTGCTACTTTTGGAGACAAACATGCCACCCGCTACAATTGAAGCACATATGCTGAAACCTATGGCATCTAATAGATTCTATATTCACACCATGCCTGTGCCAATTAATACAGCAAATGCATGCACTTCTGCACTCTTCATAGCTTTTTAAAAAAATAATTTAATTGATTTATTGAAATCCATCAAAATTAATAGTCTCTACTTTTTGAAAGATACTGTTAAGAGATCAAAATCAAACCAAAGACAAGGAGAAAATATTTGCAAATCATATATCTGATAAAAAAAAAACCCCACAAACTTGTATCCAGAGTTTATAAAGAACTCTGCAAATAAGAGAGAAGTACTTCCAAACGGCAGAGTAAGGACCTCCAAAAATCTACTCCTCCAGAAAAGTATTAACACTGGAAAAAACTGTCAAAATCAACTTTTTCCGAACTCTGGAAATTAACCAAAGGCTTGAAACAATTTACTAAGTGTCTATTCAAGAAAAAGAGTTGGCTGTCAGTAAGAACGGCACGAATTGCCACATTTTAAAGCTTCCTATTCACCTATTCCTCTCCCCAGCTCCATGGTAGCCTTGAAAACCAGCAGTCTGGGAACAACAGTAGCTTCTTCATAGCTTTTTAAGTCAATCTCCCGAATAGCAGACAATCAGCCCTGGTATCCCTAAGGAGGTGACTTCTCTCTTGTAATTCAAAAATCAGTTTGTGAGAGGAGTCATAGTACCTCTGCCCATTCACCTCAGCCTTGCAGGCTGTCCTATTACACTGCAAATTGAGGACGGAAACCCTACTTCTAGGAATGTAATTGCAAGTGAGATAATTATGTCTCGAGAAAGGTGAATATGTGGGAGACCTAATCCTTTGTAGGTTGTGTGTCTGAAAGCTTTTCTCAGGCCAGTCAAGGTAGAGCCTTGGAACTTAGCGATACACTAGACCAGGCCTCACAGGCAAGCTAACCGAGGTATTCTCAGCCTCAGCGACAAATCAGAATCACCTAGAGAGCTTTTTAACTCTGCTGATGGCTTGGTCCCACCAGCTCTCATCCCCCAAATTCTAATTTAATTAGTCTGAGGTAGGACTCGGACATTTTTTAAAGCTTAGGAAGTGATTCTGATGTGCAGCCAAAATGTAGAGCCACCAACCTAGCCCAAACCTTCATTTTGTAAACTAGAAAATGAGGCCAGAGACTCCCTGCTTTATTTACACAGAGGTTTAGCGGCACATGTTTGGAAGAAGTATCCTGGTCAGGTCCTTCCGCAGGTAGTGTCTGTCTCCCAAGAGTGAGCTACATCTCTGTAAATGTGGGAACAGATGTGAGGGAGAGAACACAGGAGTCTGTAAAGAAAGGCAAGTCCTCATAACAGGAGTCAGACTCCTATCATGCAGGCCACTCCAAGTGCAAGAGGTGAAATAATTTGGGGAGGTAGATGATCAAATGTATCAGGTGTGTGAATATGTGTGCCATTTCAATACTAACGCATATAATGAGTAGGAGAAAAGTACTGACTTTACATTTGAAGAGTTCCCTTTTAAAATATACATCTGTTGGTAAAAATATGAAGTGTTCTAAAGAAATATAAGTAAATAATTGTGTACATGCATACACTATGGCGCAAACCCTGAAGGTGGTTTCTTGACTAATTTGGAAAACCTAGGTTAAGGAGCCCTCTAGTGTTCGGTTATGGAAGTGTTACTTTTCCTTTGGTTGGTTGGATCCTGCTGCTAGTTATATTGTTTAGGTATTTCCTGTCTCTAAGACTGACTCCTATTAATCTCATATCACAACTTGGCAGAAAATTAGTTTCTAAGAGAAGTACAAAGTTAATCTCCCTAAGTAATAAGAAAGTGATGAATGCATTGGAATGATGGTTTAGAGTTCTCTCCAATACTGTTTATACACTGATTCCCCTAGTGGAGTGAAAGAGATAGTGGAGGTGAAAAATAACAACTGAAGAAAGACATGTTGATCATGAGTGTTGGAACAATTACACTACAGAACCAGGTGTACGACATTGGGGCCTACTGGGAAGACTTTGGAGATAGACTACTTCCCGGCTGTGTGGCCAAGAGAAAGCCACCCACCTTCTCTGAGACGCCATTTCTTCATCTATAAAGCAAAAATAATTACACCTACCTTGTAGGGATGTTCTGAAGAGTAGAGGAAATTGTATAAGATGAGTGGCAAAGAGTAGTAGGTAGCTATTTTTATTATTACATGCAGTATTGCCCACATAGATCAACACAGTAGAATTTTGATTAACTTCATTTAATTGTAACCTCAGAACTCTCCTTTATTTAAACCTTGAAGGTGTTTGAAATTAACGCTCTGTTTTCTTTAGACAGATTGTCATTTTCCCTGTCCCAGAGTAGCAATTTCCCAAGATTATTTTTATCTTATATGAGGATCTCACAGACAGCTATAAACGCTGAGTAGTTTCCACAGAACATTTAAGATTTAGGATTACCTGACATCTTATGGTATTCACAGTGGTTTACTGCAGAGCCCTTTAACTATAAACACATCAGAGGCTCAGTAGCAATTAGTACAGGGAATTTACTTATAGTCTTTGGCCTAATGATCACCTGAGAGATCATCATGAGTTTTTTGTTTTTTTTTTTGCGGTACACGGGCCTCTCACTGTCGTGGCCTCTCCCGTTGTGGAGCACAGGCTCCGGACGCGCAGGCCCAGCAGCCACGGCTCACGGGCCCAGCCACTCCGCTGCATGTGGGATCTTCCCGGACCGGGGAACGAACCCGTGTCCCCTGCATCGGCAGGTGGACTCTCAACCACTGCGCCACCAGGGAAGCCCTCATCATGAGTTTTTAATACTTGGATTCATTCTGTACAAGATAATACCTGTATTGTGAACAGTCTATTGAGAATATGGAGCTCTGGAGAATTCCAACCTTTCTTCCTTTTTACATTCAAGAGTTATCAGTTTGTGGCATTACATACCATAAACAGAAACTATTTGGGGTTGACTCGTGGAATTTTAACAATTAGGGTTATTTACCCAATGTTTTAGTTACACATGTCAAAGTGACACCTAGGAATTGAAATCATTTTAAAGCTATGACAATTAAGCCATATTTTTCTATCATGAATTTTTTTTTTTTTTTAGAACAAGGCAAGGTTAGTGTCCTTCTTCCCAGGAACAGTTTATAAAGCCCTGTACTAAAGTGGATGATAAAAGTGAAAGTTTAGAGAAAGTTATAGTAGACCCATAGTATGGGATCAACAGAAGAATCTTGCTGATCTTTTGTTTTCTGGAGCCTGATTTTGCCACATCCTAGCTTTGTGCAAGCCTGCAGAGTGCTCCACAAGACAGCCCCACATCTCAGGAAGAGCTTTCCTATCTGGTGTGTTCTTCCTGGCGGGAAGGGACAGAACAGGGGTTGCAGTTGTGAGATCCCACCACTGGCATGCAGACTACAGGATTCCTAGTTTGTCTTATGACCCAAAGGACAGACAAACACACCTTTTCCAGAACTACCCTCCTTGTGGAGACCTGAGTTTAGAGGGTTTAAAACCTCTGATGGTCCACAGGGCCTATTAACAAAATGTGTTAGTCAGTGTAAACAAGTTTGCCAGGGTAGAGCAACTCTTGTAACAAGTTCCTTCTCCTGCCTCCAAATCTTGGTCGGTTAGCCCGATAGAAGATTACTGCTCACTCCCCTTAGAGTCCAAAGGGATTGGCTGGAAAATTAGGGGACGACCCTGTTCCATGGAATGACTCAGGGACCTAGGTTCTTTCCTAGGTTTTAATGCTGCCATCTTCAACCCATGGGCATCAAAGCCATAGCAGAAGGGGAAGAAAGAGCAAGGAGGATCACACAAGAGGTTTTATGATGGGTTTGCGAGTCATGAATAATATTTCTGCCCACGTTCTTTAGTTTAGAATGCAATCATATGGTCCCAACTTAATTGTAATGAAGATTGGGAAATATGGTCTTCCTGTGTGCTCAGAAGGAAAATAAAGAGTTTGACAAGCATATAGCATTGCCTATGCCACAAAACATTTTTTAAAAATTGCTTAAGTCTTCCATTGATTCCTTGTAGTGACATAGGAAGTACTGTCATTGGCTAGATATATTATTAAACAATAATGAATATGAAATAGTTAATGAGTTAAATGCTCAAATGAGTCAGAAAGGCTAGTTGAAAAACATAAACTTTAAAAGTTGCAAACTGTATCAAAATAGCCTCATAAATAGATTTTGTTGTAAGTAGCTTTTTTGTTAATTGCAAAATTTTCTAACATGTAACACCTGAAAAGCAATTGTTTTTACCAGAGAAAGTTTCTGTTGTGAAGTGATTATAGCAAGAATGAGATCTGAAAGGAGTTTAATAATCTAAATGTTCATCCAGACTTTTGTCTTATTTCTTTATAAAGGATCTCAGACAGAAATGATGCTGCCAAAACATATAAGGCCAATACCCTGGATAACCGAGTAACCAATAGGTAACAGTATCTACTAACTTTGGGAAAGGCTCAAGTAATACAATATTTTTCTAAGCGTTACTTATTTACTTGATATTAAGTAGGATTCTTCAATCCTGCTTAATATCTTTCTGTAAATTCTCATCCTCTATTTTTTTTGTTTGTTTTTTAGATGTTGGGGGTAGCAGTTTATTAATTAATTTATTTATTTTTGCTGTGTTGGGTCTTCGTTTCTGTGCAAGGGCTTTCTCTAGTTGCGGCGAGCGGGGGCCACTCTTCATCGCGGTGCGCGGGCCTCTCCTGTTGCGGAGCACAGGCTCCAGACGCGCAGGCTCACTAGTTGTGGCTCACGGGCCTAGTTGCTCCGCGGCATGTGGGATCCTCCCAGACCAGGGCTTGAACCGGTGTCCCCTGCATTAGCAGGCAGATCCTCAACCACTGTGCCACCAGGGAAGCTTCATTCTCTATTTTTTTTTCACACAAATAATTCTGGCATAAAAACTTTACTCCTGCTCATGGTTAAGGAAAAAGAAAGTCTTACTTCTGGCTTCAAAATCAAGAGAGTTCATTGCTTCAGGCCATCATTCTTACCACATTTATGTTTCTGTTTAAGTTATCCTGGTGGCAAGATTATGAAATACATGTAAACGTCAATTTTACATTCCTATTGTTAAAGAAAATTACTGAACCCAGCAAACAAAAACACGGGGCTTAAAAGATAATGAATTTTCTAAAGAAAAAAATTTCTTTTGGAATCTAATACACAAAAGGTAAAAAAATCATGAGATCAACTTTTCAAATTTATTCAAATACTGATGCTTTCTTTTTCTTTCTCGCAAATAATGTTAACTTTTAATAATAATAACTCTAAGTTCATGGACAATTGCAAATTGATGCAAGATTTCATTCTTTGTTGCTGCTCAAACTTTGCCTTCTTTTTTTCTTACCAGAAACATGTCCACGTTTCGCTCACCAGAAGAGACAAAGATGTATGTACTTTTCTAACTGACATTACATTTTAAGAACAAAGTGTATTTCTTCCTATGTGTTCAAGAAAAATCAGGATATACTGCCCTCAGACCAGAGTTTCATTGTAGTTCAGCCATGCCCCCATAGCTTTGGCAGAGTTGAATAGTAGAAATATTGAAATGCTCTACAAAATTTCAAGTGTTTTCTGTCTGGACTTTTACACAGAAGGACTTCTCCTCTAACCAAACACCAAAGCTTAAGTCATTCTTTTTTTTCTTTTCTTTTTTTAAAATCTAGAACCTTTTAATTTTTTCCCTATTCCTATGGCAACTCTTTCTTCTTGCACATTTCACTTGCTCCCAAAACACCCATCGTATCTACAATACAACTTAGTCATGAAATCATGGCTTTGCTAACAATCTTTGTAGACAAAATACATTTTCCCTGTACTAACAGTGGTTGTTATAAACTACCAAACTAGGTAGATTTTTGAAAACTTAGTTGGTTTTTAAATTTGTATTTACAAATAAAGTAATTTTCACACTGGACTGCACCTCCAGTAGTTGAAAAAGGCCTGAGTGACCTCCATTTTTTTTGAGGGTCTGCATATATTAATAAATGCTAAATAGAGATTTAAAATGGTGTGATTTTTAAATGTTTTCTTAAACTAATGCTTTTAATGCAAAAAATTTCAATATGATTCTGTTAGTCACAACATATACAGGATCAAAAAATATATGTAGGAATCCATAGGACATTGGAATTGATTGGTCTGGGTTTCAGACACACCATGTCATATAATGAATGACTTCTTCATTCAATTCCTTCGGCTTTAATTATTTGTATGATAGCCTGGCAATTTGTAAAATAGTAAACTAAGGAAGAACTTTTTCTCTTGTTGCTCTTTCCTGCTCAAGTGAAATATTTTGTGATGGATTCAGAGCAGGTGGGAATATGAGTAGATTATAAGACCTTTCAAAGGTGGGGTAGAGTGGAAAAGTTTCAGAAATGTGATCATTGTTTGTTCTTGCGATGAAACAGGCAACCTGGAGGTTTGTTCAGTGCAAATGCCACCAACACCCCAGCTTCCAACTCTGCTACTACTCCTGTAAAGAAAAAGAGGTATGATGGGCTCGTTGGGGCTACCTCTTGCTGCAGTTCCGTAAGGGATTATTCTTTATTAATTTCGGAACCAAAACATCCACCAAGGCCCCCAGGCGGCGTCCAGAAGTTGCTCTGCCCTTCCTCATTATTCCCTCCTCCCCTTCCCAGGGGTCCAGTGCCTACTAGCTACTCCTGTCCTCAAACCTCAGTCCTTTCCCTACCACCCACAATCTCCCTTTCAAATATGCCAGCTTTTTTTCCCCAATTTTATTGAGACATAACTGACATACAACACTGTGTATGTTTAAGGTGTACAGTGTGATGGTTTGATTTACATATATTATGATCACCCCAATAGGTCTGATTGATATCCACCTATCATCTCATATAACATCCTTATGTCAATAAAAAGAAAAGAAAAAAATTCTCCTTTTGATGAGAACTCTTAAGATCTATTCTCTTAACAACTTTCCTATATATCATACAGGAGTGTTAACTATAGTCATCATGTTATACTTTGCATCCCTAGAACTTATTTATCTTATAACTCTATTGTCCTTTGTTGAATGATATTTTAAATGGATATAAAATAAATTGGTCTAAAGGGCAAAAAACCCAAAAAGGTAAGTTTGTACCTTTTGCCCACCTTCCTCCAATCCACCTGATTCCCCTGCCTCTGGTAACCACAAATCTGATCTCTTTTTCAAGTATGCTCTCTTAGGGTCTTGAATAACTAGGTAATGTTTTGATGACGGAGCTCAGATATTAAAGAGCAAGCTACTTCAGGTTATACATTTTAACAGAGTCCTACTACAGGGAATTCCTGCCCTGTGTGTAATAACTGCAGTGTGGCCAAGTGTCACCATGCTCCTGAAACCAGCCTGAATCTTGGATGCCTCCTCTGCTCTGTGCATTGTGCTACTTCCAAGTACAGAGTCAAAGGCCACGTCTTGAGGCCCCAGTCTGTGTTCTTGCGGTCATTCCTCTTTCAGCTTCCCCTGCGTGGCCTCGCAGTTTTGCCTGTGCTAAGTTCCATTTATCTAGTAGGCATGAAGAGGAGCTAGACTTTGGTGGTGCAATATTCTCCATGTGACAAAATGTGATGGCGGAAGTGATTTTTGCATGTTGAAGAGAACACTGTGCCGGTGAATCATGATGCAAATGGAAAACAAGCATTCGTGAACCTCAGTGCTTTTGAAATTTTCTTATTTTCTTTGCCTGCTCCTAGGACTATGCCTGGGATAGGGTAGCTGCTCAGTGTTTGTTGATGGGCTGTCTGACGGTCATGGTGCTGCTATAGTCCTCCTGGAGAGAAATGGCTGATTCTATTTTCTCCTGCAGTCGGAATTTTGGTTGTATCTACTGTCTCAGAAAATACCACCACCTTTCTCTTAGACCCAAATTTCACATCCCCCGCCACCCCGATTCTGTGTCTGTTAAGAAAGGTTGGAAGGGAAATTTAAGGTCAGTTAGTTCAGTCTCCTACCCAGTGCAAGAATCGTTCCTCTGACACGTTAGGCATAATTCAGGACCACTGAAGCCAGCAATACGACTCTCACTTTTGTGATATGCCTTGACTAGCTCTCAGGGATTGCAATGAGCTGAAATCTGCTTTGATTTACTCCCATCCCACCTTAGTTCAGTCCTGTGATGCCTCAGAGAATAGATCAGCTTCAATAATTTAAAGGAGTCTCCTGTCCTTATCCCTTACTTTCCTTCTCTAGTCTATATTACTCTCCTCTGAACAGCTTCATTTTTGATCCTTAGCTTAGTCTTTTTGACAGTCCTTAGCTATCTCTACCAATTAAAATTATGTCCTGGTAATGTGAAGACACCTTTCTAATTGGATATATATGTGTGTGTGTATATATATATATATATATATATATATACACACACACACATAAATATATATGCATCTATATAAAATTGAGGTTAGCATTGCTGTGGTGTTCATTTATATTTTCAATATTCTTACCTGTCAGAGTTTCCTATCATTCAGTTTTTCTTTAAAACTGTATTTTGAGTAGAGCACAAGATTGTTGTTGTTTTTATTATGAAATGTTTCAGAAATGCAGAAAAATAAATACAGAGAGAGGTGTTTTGATGATAAGCAACCATGAGCTTACTATCTAGATTCAACAAGAGTTATTTGCCAGATTTCCTTCAGACTTTTTTTTTAACATCTTTATTGAAGTATAATTGCTTTACAATGGTGTGTTTGTTTCTGCTTTATAATAAAGTGAATCAGCTATACATATACATATGTTCCCATATCTATTCCCTCTTGCATCTCCCTCCCTCCCACCATACCTATCCCACCCCTCTAGGTGGTGACAAGGCACCAGGCTGATCTCCCTGTGCTATGCGGCTGCTTCCCACTAGCTATCGGATTTACAATGGGTAGTGTATACATGTCCATGCCACTCTCTCACATTGTCCCAGCTTACCCTTCCCCCTCCCTATGTCTGCAAGTCCATTCTCTAATAGGTCTGCGTCTTTATTCCCGTCCTGCCCATAGGTTCTTCATGACCATTTTTTTTTGATTCCATATATATGTGTTAGCATACAGTATATGTTTTTCTCTTTCTGACTTACTTCACTCTGTATGACTGACTCTAGGTCCACCCACCTCACTACAAATAACACAATTTCATTTCTTTTTATGGCTGTGTAATATTCCATTGTATATATGTGCCACATCTTCTTTATCCATTCATCTGTCGATGGACACTTAGGTTGCTTCCATGTCCTGGCTATTGTAAACAGAGCTGCAATGAACATTGTGGTACATGACTCTTTTTGAATTATGGTTTTCTCAGGGTATATGCCTAGTGGGATTGCTGGGTCATATGGTAGTCCTATTTTTACTTTTTAGACAAACCTCCATACTGTTCTCACAGTGGCTGTATCAATTTACATTCCCACCAACAGTGCAAGGGGGTTCCCTTTTCTCCACACCCTCTCCAGCATGTATTGTTTGTACATTTTTTGATCATGGCCATTCTGACTGGTGTGAGATGATATCTCATTGTAGTTTTGATTTGCATTTCTCTAATGATTAATGATGTTGAGCATTCTTTCATGTGTTTGTTGGCAATCTGTATATCTTCTTTGGAGAAATGTCTATTTAGGTCTTCTGCCCATTTTTGATTGGGTTGTTTGTACTTTTGATGTTGAGTTGCATGAGCTGGTTGTAAATTTTGGAGATTAATCCTTTGTCAGTTGCTTCATTTGCAAATATGTTCTCTCATTCTGAGGGTTGTCTTTTGGTCTTGTTTATGGTTTCCTTTGCTGTGCGAAAGCTTTTAAGTTTCATTAGGTCCCATTTGTTTATTTTTGTTTTAATTTCCATTTCTCTAGGAGGTGGATCAAAAAGGATCTTGCTGTGATTTATGTCATAGAGTGTTCTGCCTATGTTTTCCTCTAAGAGTTTGATAGTGTCTGGCCTTACATTTAGGTCTTTAATCCATTTTGAGTTTATTTTTGTGTATGGTGTTAGGGAGTGTTCTAATTTCATTCTTTTACTAGTAGCTGTCCAGTTTTCTCAGCACCACTTATTGAAGAGGCTGTCTTTTCTCCATTGTATATTCTTGCCTCCTTTACCAAAAATTAGGTGACCATAGGTGCGTGGGTTTATCTCTGGGCTTTCTATTCTGTTCCATTGATTTACATTTCTGTTTTTGTGCTGGTACTATACTGTGTTGATTACTGTAGCTTTGTAGTATAGTCTGAAAACAGGGAGCCTGATTGCTCCAGCTCTGTTTTTCTTTCTCAAGTTTGCTTTGACTATTCGCAGTCTTTTGTGTTTCCATACAAATTGTGAAATTTTTTGTTCTAGGTTTGTTCTAGGTCTGAAAAATGCCATTGGTAGTTTGATAGGGATTGCATTGAATCTGTAGATTGCTTTGGGTAGTATAGTCATTTTCACAATGTTCATTCTTCCAGTCCAGGAACATGGTATATCGCTCCATCTGTTTGTATCATCTTTAATTTCTTTCATCAGTGTCTTATACTTTCCTGCATACAGGTCTTTAGTCTCCATAGGTAGGTTTATTCCTAGGTATTCTATTCTTTTTGTTGCAATGGTAAATGAGAGTGTTTCCTTAATTTCACTTTCAGATTTTTCATCATTAGTGTATAGGAATGAAAGAGATTTGTGTGCATTAATTTTGTATCCTGCTACTTTACCAAATTTATTGATTAGTTCTAGTAGTTTTCTGGTAGCATCTTTAGGATTCTCTATGTATAGTATCATGTCATCTGCAAACAGTGACTGCTTTACTTCTTCTTTTCTGATTTGAATTCATTTTATTTCTTTTTCTTCTCTGTTTGCTGTGGCTAAAACTTCCAAAACTATGTTGAATAATAGTGGTGAGAGTGGGCAACCTTGTCTTGTTCCTGATCTTAGTGGAAATGGTTTCAGTTTTTCACCATTGAGGAGATGTTGGCTGTGAGTTTGTCATATGTGGCCTTTATTATGTTGAGGTAAGTTCCCTCCATGCCTACTTTCTGGAGGCTTTTTATCATAAATGGGTGTTGAATTTTGTCAAAAGCTTTTTCTGCCTCTATTGAGATGATCATGATCATATGGTTTTTCTCCTTCAATTTGTTAATATGCTGTATCACACTGATTGATTTGCATGTATTGAAGAATCCTTGCATTCCTGGAATAAACCCCACTTGATCACGGTGTATGATCTTTTTAACGTGCTGTTGCGTTCTATTTGCGAGTATTTTGTTGAGGATATTTGCACCTATGTTCCTCGGTGATATTGACCTGTAGTTTTCTTTCTTTGTGACATCTTTGTGTTGTTTTGGTGTCAGGGTGATGGTGGCCTCATAGAATGAGTTTGGGAGTGTTCCTCCCTCTGCTATATTTTGGAAGAGTTTGAGAAGGATAGGTGTTAGCTCTTCTGTAAATGTTTGATAGAATTCGCCTGTGAAGCCATCTGGTCCTGGGCTTTTGTTTGTTGGAAGATTTTTAATCACAGTTTCAATTTCAGTGCTTGTGACTGGTCTGTTTATATATTCTATTTCTTCCTGGTTCAGTCTTGGAAGGCTGTGCTTTTCTAAGAATTTGTCCATTTCTTCCAGGTTGTCCATTTTATTGGCATATAGTTGCTTGTAGTAATGTCTCATGATCCTTTGTATTTCTGCAGTGTCAGTTGTTACTTCTCCTTTTTCATTTCTAATTCTGTTGATTTGAGTGTTCTCCCTTTTTTTCTTGATGAGTCTGGCTAATAGGTTATCAATTTTGTTTACCTTCTCAAAGAACCAGCTTTTAGTTTTATTGATCTTTGCTTCTGTTTCCCTCATTTCTTTTTCATTTATTTCTCATCTGATCTTTATGACTTCTTTCCTTCTGCTAACTTTGGGGTTTTTTTGTTCTTCTTTCTCTAATTGGTTTAAGTGTACAGTTAGGTTGTTTATTTGAGATGTTTCTTGTTTCTTAAGGTAGGATTGTATTGCTATAAACTCCCTTCTTAGAACTGCTTTTGCTGCATCCTATAGGTTTTGGGTCGCTGTGTTTTCATTGTCATTTGTTTCTAGATATTTTCTGGTATCCTCATTGATTTCTTTAGTGATCTCTTGGTTATTTAATAGTGTATTGTTTACCCTCCATGTGTTTGTATTTTTTACAAATTTGTTCCTGTAATTGATATCTAGTCCCATAGCACTGTGGTTGGAAAAGATAATTGATACGATTTCAATTTTCTTAAATCTACCAAGGCTTGATTTGTGACCCAAGTTTGATCTATCCTGGAGAATGTTCCATGAGCACTTGAGAAGAAATTGTATTCTGTTGTTTTTGGATGGAATGTCCTATAAATAACAATTAAGTCCATCTTGTTTAATGTATCATTTAAAGCTTGTTTTTCCTTATTTATTTTCATTTTGGATGATCTGTCCATTGGTGAAAGTGGGGTGTTAAGTCCCCTACTATGATTGTGTTACTGTCGATTTCTCCTTTTGTGGCTGTTAGCATTTGCCTTATGTATTGAGGTGCTCCTATGTTGGGTGCATAAATATTTACAATTGTTATATCTTCTTCTTGGATTGATCCCTTGATCATTATGTAGTGTTCTTCTTTGTCTCTTGTAATAGTCTTTATTTTAAAGTCTATTTTGTCTGCTATGAGAACTGCTACTCCAGCTTTCTTTTGATTGCCATTTGCATGGAATATCTTTTTCCATCCCCTCACTTTCACTCTGTATGTATCCCTAAGTTTGAAGTGGGTTTCTTGTAGACAGCATATATACTGGTCTTGTTTTTGTATCCATTCAGCCAGTCTATGTCTTTTGGTTGGAGCATTTAAACCATTTACATTTAAGGTAATTATCGATATGTGTGTTCCTATAAACATTTTCTTAATTGTTTTTGGTTTTTATTGTAGGTAAAAATTTTCCTTCTCTTTTGTTTCCTGCCTAGAGAAGTTCCTTTAGCTTTTGTTGTAAAGCTGGTTTGGTGCTGCTGAATTCTCTTAGCTTTTGCTTTTCTGTAAAGGTTTTAATTTCTCCATCGAATTTGAATGAGATCCTTGCTGTGTAGGGTAATCTTGGTTTTTCCCTTTCATCACTTTAAATATGTCCTGCCACACCCTTCTGGCTTGCAGAGTTTCTGCTGAAAGATCAGCTGTTAACCTTATGGGGATTCTCTTGTATGTTATTTGTTGTTTTTCCCTTGCTGCTTTTAATATTTTTTCTTTGTATTTAATTTTTGATAATTTGATTAATATGTGCCTTGGCATGTTTCTCCTTGGATTTATCCTGTATGGGATTCTCTGCACTTCCTGGACTTGATTAACCCTTTCCTTTCCCATATCAGGGAAGTTTTCAACTATAATGTCTTTAAATATTTTCTCAGTCCCTTTCTTTTTCTCTTCTTCTTCTGGGACCCCTATAATTCAAATGTTAGTGCATTTAATGTTGTCCCAGAGGTCTCTGAGACTCTCCTCAATTCTTTTCATTCTTTTTTCTTTATTCTGCTCTGCAGTAGTTATTTCCACTATTTTATCTTCCAGGTCACTTATCCGTTCTTCTGCCTCAGTTATTCTTTTATTGATTCCTTCTAGAGAATTTTTAATTTCATTTATTATGTTGTTCATCATTGTTTGTTTGCTCTTTGGTTCTTCTAGGCCCTTGTTAAACGTTTCTTGTAATTTCTCCATTCTATTTCCAAGGTTTTGGATCATCTTTACTATAATTATTCTGAATTCTTTTTCAGTTGGACTGCCTATTTCCTGTTCATTTGTTTTGTGTGGTGGGTTTTTACCTTACTCCTTCATCTGCTGTGTGCTTCTCTGTTTTCCCACTTTGCTTAACTTACTGTGTTTGGGGTTTCCTTTTCGCAGGCTACAGGTTCGTAGTTCCCATTGTTTTTCATGTCTGCCCCAAGTGGCTAAGGTTGGTTCAGTGGGTTGTGTACGTTTCCTGTTGGAGCGGACTAGTGCCTGTGTTCTGGTGGGTGTGGCTGGATCTTGTCTTTCTGCTGGGCAGACCCGCATCTGGTGTTGTGTTTTGGGGTGTCTGTGACCTTATTATGATTTTAGGCAGCCTCTGTACTAATGGATGGGGTTGTGTTCCTGTCTTGCTAGTTGTTTGGCAATGGGTGTCCACTGGAGCTTGCTGGTCGTTGAGTGGAGCTGGGTCTTGGTGTTGAGATGGAGATTTCTGGGAGATTTTTGCTTTTTGATATTACATGGAGCTGGTGGGTCTCTGGTGGACCAGTGTCCTGAACTTGGCTCTCCCACCTCAGAGGCACAGACCTGACGCCCAGTCAGAGCACCAAGACCCTGTCATCCACATGGAAAAAGAGAAAAAGGGAAAATATATATATATGTCGTTGTTCCCAAAGTCAACCTCTTCAATTTGGGATGATTCGTTGTCTATTCAGGTATTCCACAGTTGCAAGGTACATCAGGTTGATTGTGGAGCTTTAATCTGCTGCTCCTGAGGCTTCTGGGAGGGATCTCCCTTTCTCTTCTTTGTTTGCACAGCTCCTGTGGTTCAGCTTTGGATTTCAGCCTGCCCCTGCGTGTAGGTTGCCTGAGGGTGCCTACTCCTTACTCAGAGAGGATGGGGTTAAGGTAGCATCTGACTAGGGGGCTCTGGCTCACTCAGGCCGTGGGGGGAGGGAGACGTACTGAATACGGGGAGAGCCTGCGTGGCAGAGGCCAGTGTGACATTGCACCAGCCCGAGGCACACCGTGTGTTCTCCCACGGAAGTTGTCCCTGGATCACGGGACGGTGGCAGTGGCGGGATGCACAAGCTCCCGGGAGGGCAGGTGTGGATAGTGACCTGTGCTCGCACACAGGCTTCTTGGTGATGGCAGCAGCAGCCTTAGAGTCTCATGCCCGTCTCTGGGGTCCGCGCTTTTAGCCGTGGCTCGTCTCGAGCTCCGTCTCTGGAGCTCCTTTAAGCGGCACTCTGAATCCCCTTTCCTCGCGCACCAGGAACTAAAGAGGCAAGAAAAAGTCTCTTGCCTCTTCGACAGCTCCAGACTTTTTCCCGGACTCCCTCCCGGCTAGCCGTGGCGCATTAACCCCCTGCAGGCTATGATCACGCAGCCAACCCCAGTCCTCTCCCTGGGATCCGACCGAAGCCCGAGCCTCAGCTCCCAGCCCCGCCCGCCCTGGTGGGTGAGCATGTAAGCCTCTTGGGCTGGTGAGTGCTGGTTGGCACCGATCCTCTGTGCAGGAATCTCTCCATTTTGCCCTCCACACCCCTGTTGCTGCGCTCTCCTCCGCGGATCCGAAGCCTCCCCCTTCCGCCACCCCCTATCTCTGCCAGTGAAGGGGCTCCTAGTGTGTGGAAACCTTTCCTCCTTCACAGCTCCCTCCCACTGGTGCAGGTCCCGTCCCTATTATTTTGTCTCTGTTTTTTCCTTTCTCTTTTGCCCTACCCAGGTATGTGGGGACTTTCTTGCCTTTTGGGAGGTCTGAGGTCTTCTGCCAGCGTTCAGTAGGTGTTCTGTAGGAGTTGTTCCACGTGTAGATGTATTTCTGATGTAATTGTGGGGAGGAAGGTGATCTCTGTGTCTTACTCTTCCACCATCTTGAAGCCCCTCCCCCAGATTTCTTTTTAAAGAAATGTCTACATTGTTTAGTGTCAAAGGAAATGGGAAAAGAGGTTTACTTGGAAATGGGAAAAGGGGTTTACTATATTCCAAATAGCCTGGAATATAGACAGTTACTTCCTATGGCAGGAAGTAAGTAGTTTTCATTTTATTTCCAAGACCTTGTAGGAAAGTCATCTTATTGCCTTTTTAACTGTCAATTTATTTTCAGCTTTTCCTGGTAGACATGTGGGTGGGGTCAAGCCTTTCCATGTTTATAATTGATGTCATTTCTTAACAGACAGTCCTGGTTTCCACCGCCCCCTCCAGGTTGTAAGGCCGCCCCAAGCACAGGAGCGAGCAGAAGGTAAGCGAAAGGTGTCAGAGGTAATTGAGATGTCATGTGATGGAAGAATCTGTTAGATATTGACAACGTATAATTGGGATGCTTTGGAATAAACTGGGGGCAATTTTGTGAACTCTGAGAACTGAATAAGACAGTGCCCAGTGAAAGTGAGGTCAGGATACAAGTGGCCCTGGTAGGAAATCTGACAAGTTTTGAGGAGTAAGTGCCTGTATTTTTAGTTTGCTAAGGGTTGCTTTAACAAAGTACCATAAAATGGGTAGCTTAAAAGAAATTTATTGTCTTACAGTTCTGGAGGCTAGAAGTCCAAGATCAAGGTGTCAGCAGGGTTCCTTCTGAGGGTTGTGAGAGGGGATCTGTCCCACCCTTTCTCCTGGCTTCTGGTGTTTTCCTAGCAATCTCTGGCGTTCCCTAGTTTGTGTGTAAGCACCATCCCAAGATAATACTTTAAGATCCATCCAGTTTTTTCTTGATAGACAGTAACTGACACTTAGAAATATTTATCACTTATTTCCAAGAAATATTTATCACTTATTTCCAAAATAACTTATTTTTATCTTCTATTTATTATTCCATTATTAATGTAAATCATCATCATAATAAGCAACTGTTTATATAACTTTGTAAAGATACAAAAGGATTATTCATGAGCTAACATCTCATGTGTTCAATGCCCATTCAGCTGTGGATCTCTGTTTGCACAGAACTGATAGTGCTTGGCTATATGCCCTTCCGATTTATTCATAGCTGGATGTGATTTACATGGAAGATAAAATAAGTTACAATGCTCCTATTTCTGATTCTTGGATCAGATCCCTAGCACCGGAACTAAGGGAGAGGGAAGATTATTGGATAAGGTTGGTGAATTTAGATATCCATTCCTTTTTCCGAGTCACAGATTATTAATATAATGGCTAGACTGAAAGACTTCTCTTCAAGGATCAGAGCTAATGTCATGCCAAGCTTTCAGGGGAAGGAGAGAATAATAACACTATAGCAATGCCTTTGATTTCTAAAGTGCTTTTCTTTGAAAGAGCTCAAAGTACAATTTCTGTTTCTCACCTTTAATGTCAGTGCATTCTCAGGGCTGAGAAGTAGCCTTTTTAGTAAAAACTGAAAAATAGAAGCAATTATTAAATGATGAAAGGAAGCACAGTCTTCAAAGAGAGATCTTTGTCCCCAGAAGAACAAAAAGAAAATGAAAATAGGTCAAAAACAGATAATCATGAACGACTACGATTTTTAATACTCACTAATAGCTCAATGCTAAGCTTATTTCCCTTCAACCTTTGCTTATTCACTGGTCTACTTCTCCCTTCCTCTCCCCTCCTATCTTACGCAAAAGAATTTCCCCTTAATACCAACACTCTCACTCTCATTTCTGTTCTTCGTTTTGTGAACCTTCATTTTTTCCATCACCTAATCTTTCCCAGAGATTTCATTTTCTCCTACACACCCATTCCCAATCATTACAGGAATAGGTCATTTTCCCAAACTTTGTTCCCCCTTGACCTCTCCATGATCTTTGATACCATGGACCATCCCATCCATCCCTCAGTTGTTCCTTTCTTGACTTACATAGTGTGGAAGAACCAAACTTAGTTGTGTTTGGATTAAAATCTATTACAGGCATGATATAAGCTGTACCCAAAGGGTCTTAAGCTTTTTTATCAACAGAAGAACCCATGATATCACACTGTCATCTATATTTATATGTATATCTATACCTATGACTCTGTAAGTCTGTGTTTATGTCTATATGTATTTCTACATCTAGAACTATATCTACGTGTAATTCTCTATATATAATTAACATAAGGTTGGTGAGTTCAACTAGCGCTTAAATGAGCATATTTAATTTTCTAAAATAACCAATGTTATAGCTAAAGAAAAAAAAGAAATTTTTTTTAATGATTGAGCAACAAATAAAATGAATTTTTACTTCATTGAGTTGGTAGTAAACATAAAATTCACTACTAGAAAGGTTGGGCAGGAAACGTAATTGAATTATAAGAAGGTCAAAATAAGTGTTATGAAATTATATTATACAAACTACATAAAAACTTGGAAAATTATGATGTTATAATTTTAAAAAGAAAAAACAGAACTAAAATTAAATGCATATCACAAATACAGTAATATAAAAATATGGAAGCTTGGGACAAAAGATAGAGGGATTTATAAAAATGAAAATAATTGTAGTTAAGATTTTTTTTCACATTTTTAAATTGGATTTTTTAAATTAGTTATCTATTTTATACATATTAGTGTATATATGTCAATCCCAATCTCCCAATTTATACCCTCCCAAAAAAAGCAATTTCTTAAAACAAGTATCATTCTATGTATGAAATACATTAGCCTTGCAATAAGAGGGTTAAGATCTGGGAGATCAAACAAAATTTTGGAGTTAAAAGTCAAATATATTTGAAAGCCTCTTGCTCCCTTTTTGATAAAACAAGATTAAAGAGAGAAGCTATAATTCATGATAGTAAGACATAGCAGGTAAATTTCTGAGCTTAAATAAAACTTTTTCTAGCTGATTTCATGCTCCTTGGTCATTGGATGTAAATGTCCTCTGATAGTCTCTTCCTTCTCTTATTGAGAAGGGAAACGATCAATATAGTGTTTTGAATGACCAACCTGTGTCAACAAGATTATTTCCTCTGAAATCTTCTTTTCAAATGCCATCAGAACCTGTCATTTCTTTTCATTTTAATCAGGACTGAATCAATCTTTAGCGTTATAATTTTTGTTCCTCATTACATTGATCTGTCTCTCCTACCTATATGATCAAACCCCTGCTTCACTGTTTCCCCCCCTCTTCCATGTTCAAATCCCTTTCATCTTAAAAAAACAGCCTCTAAAAATTAATAGCCTAATCTTATAAATCTGTTTAGCTGGCACCCTGTCTCTCCATCACAGCCAAATTTCTCAGAAGGGTTGATGACACTGGCCACCTTCATCTTCTGGTTCCTATCATTAGTTCATGGAAACAACTCTCCTCAAGGTCACTAATGACCTTGCTGATACATTCTTGTTGACATATCCGTCCCTATGACTAACTGACCTTTCAAAAGCTGCCACTGGCTATTCATGCCTTTAAAAATCTTGTCTCTCATTGTCTTTTGAAACCGTCCTCCTCCCACCAACCCCAACACACTCTTGGGTTTTTTTCTGTTGTTGTTGTTGTTTACAGGCATACCTTGTTTAATTTCACTTTGCTTTATGGTGCTTTGCAGATACTGTGTTTTTTACAAATTGAAGTTTTGTGGGGACCCTGTGCATTAGTGCCGTTTTTCCAAAAGCATTTGCTCACTTCATGTCTCTGTGTCACATTTTGATAATTCTCACAATATTTCAAACATTTTTGTTATTATTGTATTTATTATGGTGATCCATGATCACTGATCTTTGATGTTGCTGTTACAAAAAGATTGTGACATGCTGAAGGCTCAGATGATGGTTAGCATTTTTTAGCAATACAGTATTTTTAATTAAGGTGTATACATCATTTTTTTAGACATACTGCTATTGCACACTTAATAGACTACAGTGTAGTGTAAACACACCTTTGACATGTGTTGGGAAATCAAAACACTAGCTGTGACTTGCTTTATTGCGATATTCACTTTATTGAAGTGATCTGGAATTGAACCCACAATATCTCTGAGGTGTGCCTACATTTCTCTAGCCATTTTATCTCAGCTGCCTTTGCTACTTCACCATCCTCTACCAAGCCCTTAAATGCTGATGTTCCTAAAGACTTAATATCCCTCTTCTCTTCTTGCTTAGTGTCTGCCTTTTGACAAGTCATCCATGCCCATGGCTTCAGTGGCCACTTGTATGCTCCTGACTCCTTTGCTTATATCCACTCCACACCTTGTCTCTGAGTTACCTTTGGTTAGTCAACTGCCTACTTGACACCTTCACTTAAATATCCCAAAAGTATTGCAGACTCAACAGGTTCAAAACAAAGTTCATAATTCTCTTCACTAACCTTGTCCTCTATCTCAATAACACTATCCTCTAGTCAATTGATGTCCTTGAAATCTTGAAGTCTTTTTTATACCTTTCTTCCCTTAACCACCAGTATCCAATCCATCAGCAAATCCTGTCAATTTACCTCCCAAATGCCTCTTGAATCTACATACCTCTCTCCATTTATATCATCATATCTCCCCTGAACTACAACAATAGCTACCTAAATGTTCTCCCTTTATTCACCCTGATATCCACTCCCCTAATCTCTTGCCTACACAGTTGCCAGGCTGATATTTTTAGAAGGATAATTGGAACATATCACCCTCCTAAATAAAAATACGACTCTTCATTGTTCTTAGAATAAAGACCCAAATCCTTAGCATTAACTACCTGTCCTTACTTCCCTTCCATCCCTCGTCATTCCCCCTTGCCCTCTGTTCCAGTCACTTAATCTGTGTTAAATGTGCTATACTCCCACCTTCTACAGACCCTTAGCATATAAGGTTTCCTCTGCCCGGTGTGCTGTCTTCTCCCCCATCCAGGGCACTGTGTCCTTGGGCCCATGTTTTGATCTGATCTCTCTTCAAAGTGGCACTTCTGACTGTTCTCTGTTCTGTTCTCTCTTCTCCACATTAACTCAGACATTGAGGATGGCAGCTTCTTTTCCTTGATTTGTCCAAATACTATTTGCATTAACGTTCAAATAAAGATATGGGATGATGGGAGTAGCAATACATTGTAAAAGCCCAGACCAAACGATGTAAAATGTAGTTTTAGAAATTCCTGTTTGTAAGTTCTTTGGCCACTCCTGTAATTGACCATTTCTCATTGGTTGACATTTCTCTACAAGCCTGACCCTGTTGCTATTTTGCTCAGCAGCCCCCCTTCTTCTTTCTTCCACCTCTCTTTTTCTCTTTTTCACCTTCCTTTCTTCTTCTTTCCCCTCTAACCCCCACCCCCTAAATTCTTATTAATTACTTATCCCTGGTAGTTTAGTTGTCTTTTGCTGTCCCAGGCTATCCACAGAGAATCTCATCCTCACAACCATACACAATGACATATCCACTCTTTGGGAGGTATTATATGCTACCTTTTAAAATAAAATTATTTTCTTGTGTCAAAACAAAATAAACATTCAATCATCCACACTTAAAACACCAAAACTGTCTCCCTTACTCCCCTTATTCAATAGTCTGTTGTAGTGAATTCCAGGAACTTCACGGTGCTGATCAAAGAAAAAGATATGACCACTTGGGGGTGGGCAGTAGCAAACTAAGTGCTTTGACAGGTTTGCATGGAGAGGGAGTCATTCCCAGCATGAAACCTTCCAAAGATAACAGCACAGGGGCCGTAACCCAAAAGGGGAGGAGGGCAAGGGAACTCCTGAGAGAGAGAAGGATCACAGAGGGAGCCTACATGTCTAGGTGTCAACACTCAGCAGCATGGTAGGCAGTTCCTGAGTCAGAGAACTCTGAAAGGCAGCAGCGGCTTGGAGGATTTTATAGCTCCAAAAGTTGATAACATGGATGCACAGGTAACCATAACACAAGATCAGCTATGTGATCATGAGAAAAGCATCAACATTTTCTGGGAGCTCTGATGTGGTAGGGAGAGCTTCTAACAGAGGATTCAGGGGAAAGGTTCTGAAAAAGGTGTGGGATTTGGGGGAAGCAGAGGAGTTACACAATGCCAGGTTTTCGAGCCCAGGGTGATTTTAAGCATAATGATGCCACCAACCGAGGTAGGAAGAAATGGGAGCAGAATTGGGAGTACACAATTGGTCGTAAGAAGCTGAATGAATGTGCATTGGTTTGAGCAAGTGGTCTGGGATACTAAAAGGATGTATTTGTGGAGGTTAATTTCCAAGCAGTGAAAAGCGGGAGAGGTGTTTAGGTGAGAGGTTGGTGCCTGAGATCCAGATTTGGGAATGATTCCAAAGATTTTAAATGTAGTACATTCAAAGAGAGGTTACCTATGGAGAAAATACTAAATGAGAGGAAAATGAAAGTTGAAGCATGATGTTTCTACACATCCAATGGTAGAGGAGAAACCGGAAAATAACTAGTGCAATTACGTGGTTAAGGTGAGGTGTGATGAGAGGTAGGCAGGGTGAAGGTAGAGGAGGTGGGCGCATTGTACCATCCAAAACCAGCCCATCCTTCAGAGTCTGGTCTGAATCTTAATTCCTCCACACAGCTTTCTCAGGCCAAAAGGTTGTTTTTAATCCTTTGAACTCAGAATGTTAGTTTATTGTCTGCAACCCTCACTTGGCAATTAATTGTGCATTACCTTGAAACATTACTTTTTGGGGGCATACTCATCAACTAGATGGCATCATCTTATAACCCTTTGACTCATCAATAAATTTACCCATAGTAATTTATCAGTAAGTACATATTGATTGATTAATTTTAAAACATCTTAATAGGTTCTTTTAAAAAAATCTATTTATTTTTGGCTGTGTTGGTCTTCGTTGCTGCACGCATGATTTCTCTAGTAGCGGTGAGCGGGAGCTACTGTTCGTTGAGGTGAGCAGGGGCTACTCTTCGTTGCGGTGTGCCGGCTTCTCATTGCGGTGGCTACTCTTGTTGCAGAGCATGGACTCTAGGTGCATGGCCTCCAGTAGTTGTGTTGCACGGGCTTAGTTGTTCCGTGACATGTGTGATCTTCCCAGACCAGGGCTCAAACCCATGTCCCCTGCATTGGCAGGCGGATTCTTAACCACTGCACCACCAGGGAAGCCCAATACATCTTAGTATTTACAAGATAAGGAGTTTCCCTTGACCCGTTATTGTCTCTTTGTCATTAGGCTTTATTCTCTGTGTTTAAGATATAATGACTGTTTAAACATCCCTCTTTCTCTCTCTTTCCAAAACATTTGTTGAGCCCTGACTATGTGCTAGCAAAGGACTTTGCTAGAGGCCAGGAATACAAAAATGAGTCAGATCCAGTCCCTATTTCAAGAAACTCAGAGCCTGTCAGGGAGTCATTTTGAGAGAGGAGTGCCACCCATTAAGGCAGGCCCTGACTGAGAGCGGGTCCTGGGGGGTGATAAACACTGAGGTTGACATAGCCACAGAATATGGAGCATGGAGAGGGAGGCAATAGAGGATGTGTTTGAGGTACAGTGGGGTCAAAAGAGGACATGCCTGAGGTAAACCTTAAAGAATGAAATAAGAGTAAGCCAGGTGCAGAGGCGAGGTGGGGATGGAGCCACTCCAAGCAGAAAGGAGAGGAGCGGCAAAGGTTCTAACGCCAGAGAGCACGGGCTCTGAGCGTGTGTGCGCATGCGAGCTCACACATGCTTGTGTCTATTCGTGTGTGTAGAACTATGGGATTCCTGTCTAAGAGGCATTCTCTGCACTCATCCATGATCAGTTATGTTTAGTGATAGCAGTAAATCCAGTAATTACAAATTCAATGCCATGTAGAAAAATGCCTTTTTGTGTAAGACATTATGGGTAGATATTTATAATTTGTGATAAGCTTAGGTACCTTTTCAGAAGATTGCTTCTATTTTAAGAGTTAATGCTTTGCTTTTATGTAATTTGAGCTCTGTGTACTAAAGATTCTGAAATATGTATAAAAGAAAATATACATATCATCAGCACAGAAATTTAGAAGGTCAGAGCCAGTGAAAGTTTTTCCTTTCCCACTTTTTTCATTTTAAGATTTATCAGAAAGCCTGACACAAAGCAGTTTGTCAGCAAGCACTAGTGTGTGTCTTAATTTTTCAAGTTCTTAAACTTTTTCTCATCTTTGAGTCTTTCAAAGAGTGATAACATTTGCCAGGGCTTGAGCCAATGGCGTGGATGATAGGCGCCATTCATGAGAGATGCTCAGTCAAATCACAATAAAATATAGGCACAGCATTTCTAGAAAGTTGATATTAAAGTTGCTTCTGATTTCAGAACCCACCTTTCAATATCGGTATTCAGTTCATGGTAAATTCAAGTGCTTCTGATTCTGTATTTAGGTGACTTAGAGATGCAGTGCTTAAATGGCATACGAAGCTCATTTAAGAAACTCACTGAAACCCTGTTTAGGTAGTTGTTTAACAGACAATATGAATGTTTATGATGTTACCCATTCTAATGATTCAGGAGCAGCAGTGAAGCCATCACCACCACCAAAAAACCAATGTTTTTTTCTGTAGTCATTTCCAAAGACAGAAAAGAAACTATATAATATGTGATAAAATTAAAATAGTGGAAACACACATAGGAAATTATCATATTGTTAAATGCTTGCTACATACTTTCATAATTTCCCATCCATATTTGTTTCAACCTCTTCTCTCTCAGTGGTTTTCACTTCCACTTAGCTGATTGGTAGATTTGAAGGAGGAAAAAAAATCCTGATTGAGAAGTGGGTTGCTATGGCAACCTTGCACTACAATTATATTTTTCTGTCTGTAGCTATAAACGGTAAAATGTAGCTTTTCTAATTATGCTGCAACATTTTTAACTCTATTGGTACCAAACCTTCTACAAAGTTTGCTGTCACCCTAAATTAAATCATACTATGTTAAATTAAATCATACTATATATTTATTTCTATCTCAACAAAACCTATCTAAACAAAAACCTTCTTGTATTAACTAGAATCTGTCATGTAAAAATTAGGAATCTAATACTCTCAGTAAAATGTCAAAGTATAGTGATTTAAAAATCTTATCTGAATCCCTAGAATACACATTATAGACATTCAAAGTAATTAGACCATTAACCTGAGGCAAGGTTTATTATTTTTGAAAAGTCTTGTTTGAATAGAATGAGGAGAAAGCTAATTCAGAATGTGCTGCTATGAATTCTGCAATACTTGAAAATTTCTGTCCCTCTGTGTCTATTGGCAGCTAAAGTTTATTTGAGCTCTTATAGATCCAACCTAAATTATACTAATTTACATTTTATTAACCACAACTGAATCTACACACATTTAGAAAGTGCAGTATATGAATGTTCAAGGTACTTAATCCACAGCAAGTCCTCAGGGCTCTGTGGAACTGAGGATTCCTTGCAATCACTCTGCCTTCCCATGGTCATGCAGTGGTTTACCAGCCACAGATCTGGACCAGTCTCATTCTTTTGTAAATGAAGAAGCAGATTCTTCAGAGAGGATCAAATCAAAGTTAGTGGCAAAACTAGTCTAAAACCTAGGTCTCTGGAATTTTAGTCCACTGAATGCTCCATTTTTGTGGTGTGGCTCATTGAAATGGTCCTTGGCCACTGAAAGTAAGACATTGTTACAGCAATCATTCTTTTGAGCAAAGAATCTAAAGATTCTTTTGAATCTTTAGAATGCCTTGCATCTGTAAGCTCTCTGAGACCATGGACCACACCACACCTTTTCTAGTCTTTGAATGCCCAACTTTGCCTCATACGTTGTTATGTGTCCTAACATTATAACTAGGGCAGTTGTGGAATAAGTGCTTTTTGAACTGATGCTGTCTTGGGCAAGGAAATAATGCAGGACAACCTATTGTTCTTAGATTTTCACTGGTCATACCTGGAAGAGTATTGGTTTGATACAGTGTGATAGAGGAAAAAGCATGGGATTTGACATGAGAAAGGCTAGATTAAAACCTGGGCTGAGTCACTAGCAGTGTGATCCAGGGCAAATTACTCACCTTGTTTTAAGACTCAGTGAAAAAAAAACAAAACAAACATATACACTCCACAGGACAGATGTGTGCATTGAATAAAGTATGTGAGAACTTGGCCAAGTTGGCATGTTACTCAAAAAATATAATTTCCCTCTCCTTTGCCATTGTTGGAATAAAAATTCTATTTATGGGACACAAAAGCTAAGCATGATGGAAAGTGAAAAGAAAACTCACCATCAACTCTTAGAGTCAATTATTCTTTCAACCTTGACCTGTGCTGAGTAATAGAAATGTTCTTCTCAAAGTCAATCTGGAACAGAAATAACAGAGCCAAGCATGTTTTCCAAAAAAGCTGTAATGCAAAAAGTGATCTTTGCAGCAGCGTATTAAAATGAGGAAATATAAACAAGTTGACAGCGTTATTTCTATTAGCTCTGGGCTTTGGGCTACAATCTGCAAGTTTTCACATGTTGCTGGGGAAAGCTGCCTTTTGATTCCTGAAAATTATTCTTTACAATTATAGCCACTAGTGTGGTGTCATTGACCCTGCAAATGTCTTATGGGGTTGAGGGAAAGACAGAGGGGAGAACCAGTGTCGACTCATCCAGGCTTAAACAGTGTGTCTCAAAGTGGTGTTCAAACAGGATCATTCCACATGAATGTCTCTCGTTTTTGTCTCTTCAAAACATTCCGGGCCACAGCTTCCTGCCTCGCTCTCACATTCTAATGCCCCTGCTTGGCATGGCCTCGAGCTCCTGGCACGGCATGAATGACTCCTCTCATTGTCCCCAGGGCCGGGGTTCTGTCATCTGTGGCTGTCACTGCAGAGATGCAAATGAAAGCTCCTTTGAGGTGGATTGCCCTCAGTGTGGACTTGCCCTGGCCCAGGCCAACAGGCGTGTAAATGCATCACCCTCAGAAATAAATACGCTCCTCTGCTTTTCCTGGCCTTCACAACTGCACGCCTAGCTTTTCTTTCCCCAAGCCATCTCTTTCCTGTGCACCCAGATCTTCTCTACTCATCTTTGACTCTCAGACACAGTCAATATTTATCCACCTCTTTGAGGGCTTAGCCACTTTACATGGAAGAAATTTAGCTTTTTATCAATGTGATTCTGGCATAAGCAAAGTTGGGCACCATCCCTTGTCTCCTTTTTTGTAATCCTCCCTTCCTTCTTGTTACTGCTCTCCTGCCTGTTTTCAGATATCCAGTGCCTTGTCATTAATAGATGGGACTGACCACCTTCTTACCCTTTCCTCTATTCCTGGAAGAGAAGCATATAATCAGCTAATCGACACAGATACATGAAACACACATTATCACTTGAGTGACATTAAATTATTCCCGATGCAGGGATATGTTTTGAGAAGGGAAGATGATGGTAATCAATATAAATAAAATAATATCTAATTGTAAAATCTAGCATTAGGTTAGAATGGGGCAACTATTATCCTGTAAATTATTTTTTTCCAGGCATATCATGTTACTCAATAACTCATCTGAGCGCCCAGCACCTACTAGGTATTAGGTAGTGGAATTAACAATGGACTTCTGTGGGACAGCTAAACTTGAACAGATTTTTAAAGTTTTAGGCCACTCTTCAGTACCCATTTTCCTCCTTACCAAATAGAATTTCAGCCAATCCCTCCACCTTTCAACACATCTTTCTTGGGCACCAACATCATATATAATCCTAGTACTTGGGATACAACTATCCTTTTAGGGCTTTCAGTTCAGGCAGGGTGGAAACAAAAAAATTCTGTGTAATTCAGAACAGCATGGTATGAGTTGTGAAGAAGGTGTGCTATGGGAAGACGTAGAAATGTATTCACCACAGTGTTGGGTACCACTACAGACAGTAATCCCCAAGATAGAGTCTGAAGGGTAAGGCGAGTATCCAGGTGAAAGGGAGAAGGAGGTATGCCCGAGAGAAGAAAGAATGTGCTGTTGTGGTGAGATGGGTTTAGGAAGTGCAAGTGGTTTGGCCCAGCTACAGCGCTGGGTTTGTATGGGACGAGCACAACAGCCACAGCACTTAAACTGAGCCAGGAGGTGCTCTAATGCTTTGCATGCCCTCCTGCTGGCTTCAAAGCCACCATCAACACAAGAACCAGAAGACCCACCAGGCTCTGTGTCTGCTTCCCCACTGCCCATCACCCAGGAACTCACTACCACACTGCCAGAAAGCTTCAGGACTAATTCCTTCACGTCCCCCATCCCTGTGGCCATGGATCCCCATGGGAACTCCAATCAGATCATTTCTTTTCACCTGGACCATCCCCACAGAGCTCTGTGCATCGCTGAACATGACCCAACCTAACAGCATCCCAACCCCTCAAACCTGTTCACTGAACCTTCCTGGATGCATCATTCAGTATCATCAAAACTCGCTCCTCTTCAGGCTCGTCTCTCAGTGAGGGCTGCTTTTCTTCTAATCCCATGTATCACAGGGTCTGGAGGAAGAGGCGGGATCCTGTTTGCTCCATATTGCTAGTTCCTATCAAGTTTAACTCCCTCCTCCCTAAAATTCCTCATCCTCTTTGCAGCCACGCCATCATGAGCTTCTCTTCCTCACTGGAGTCATCCGAAGGTCTCTGAGCCACTCACCCTCACTCCGTGGAGACTTTGGCACTGGATTCATCGTCTCCCACAAACACCCCTCCTGTCATAATGCCTGCTGATTCCCAAATCCATGTAGTGGATCCTTCCCCATCCTGGCCTTTCACTTTCTTGATCTTCTCTCCAATGATCTTGTCCATTGTCCTACCCCAGCCCCCTGTAGATCTTGCCCTTGTAAGTAACCACACACACTGCAAAACTTCAATTTCAAAGCTTTCCCTTTCTGGCTTCCATTTTCTATCTACTCACGCTTTATCTACTCTATCCAGCTCAGTCTCTCTAGTCCTCTGATTCCAGTTCTCCAGCCCCACCACAATGACCAATCCATTGATTCTACCATCTTTCAACAGCTCCTCTCCCTTCATATCCTCAGTTCCCTCCACATCCGTCTCAGATCCCACGGTCCCTTGCTGTAATCACTTCCTTGCATACCACTTCCCTTGTCATCATTCTTTGTTCCACTTTCTTGGCTGAATTAGAAACTTCGTTAAATCCAACTCTCTGTTTAGTCCGTTCCTGCTCCTAAAGCAGCTGAACATGGCAAAAGAAAACAATGGCTACTACCTTTTTTTAATTCCATGAGCCTTAACCTCAACTAAGCCATTGGTGTTGCCCAAAGAGTCCTTGAAAGGCAGCACCACTGGGGGAGGGCTTATGGAGCCAGACTTCCTGGTTTAGATTTCTCACTCTGCCCCTTACCAGCTGGGTTATTTATTTTCACTTTCTGTGCCTCAGTCTTTTCATCTGTAAAATAGAAAGAAGCAGAATACTTATCTCTGGGATTGAAGTGAGGATCAAATGAGTGAGCTCTCTGTGCTTCCATCCAAGACCAACCTCCCCCTCCCTTGTGCCCTAGGTCTCCTGGTTTCCCAAGTCTAGCAATTTTCTGCTTACTCTCCTGCACCATCAAATTTACTGTCTTAACTGGATCATTCCCATCAACATATCTACATACTCTAGTAACCTTCCTTGACCTATCAACCTTCAGGTAGCTTCCCATTTTCCTCTTCCCTCTTCACTGCAAAATGCCTCAAAAGAAGTATCTACATCAATGCCTCTGCCTTCCATTTTGCCTTAAATCCACTCCTAGAAGGTTTTATCACCACTGCTCCATCAAAACTGCTCTTATCAGGGTTAACAATGACCACCATATTGCCAACACCATGGTAACTCCCCACTCTTGTTTTATTTGCTCGGTCCGTAGCATTTGGCCTGGCCATATGCAACTTGACAGATCAAATGCTTCTTGAAACACTTGTCTCACTTGACTTCCCAGAACCACACCCTCATATTTCTCTTCTTTTCTCCTTGGCTACTTCTTTTCAGACTCTTTTACTGTTTCCTTCTCATATTCTTGACGTCTGGACATTGCAAGGGTCAGGGGTCCATGCTTGGCCCTCTTTTCGTCTCTACCTGCACTGACTTCCTTGGTGATCTCATCCAGTTTCAAGGGTTAGATGCCATCTCGAAGCTGATGATGCCCATATTTATATGCTCTTCCTCCGATATCCTCATGGCTCATTTTATCACTTCCTTCAGGTCTTGGCTCAAATTTCACCTCACAGACAGGTGTTCCCACACCATCACCCTATATTCTCTTACTCTGTTTTATTTTCTTCTTAGTATTTTTCTTCATCTGTCATATATTTATTTGTGTATTGAAAGCCTTTTGAGAACAGGGGAATTATCCACTTTGTAGAGTGCCATGTGCATAGAAAGCTACCAATAAATGTGTTAGATAAAATCATGATTTCATTCAGTCCTGACAACACCCCAACAATCCTATTGGAAGAGTTATTACAAATGAAGAAATGGAATCAGTTTAGGCCATTGTCACACAGCTGGCAATTCAGGCAGCCTGACCCCAGAGCCTACCTGCTCCCTAAGGTGCTGCAGAAGCCAGAGGGGTACAGAGCGTCTAGATCACAGGGATACTTTCATGGAATTTATCTTGAGGATAATGGGGAACCACTGAGGTGGGAGTTTCAGGGTTGGGGGGTGACGTGCCCTAGATAAAGTTCTGACTGCATCCCATATATGCCCATAATTGCCTGCTCTAGTTCCTGGGTGATCAAATCATGCCAGCTCAGAGGCTGCCTTGGCACTTTGTTGGAAAGTTTAGGCTGACAGTGTATGTAAGCTTTGCCAGCATCAAACTGGCCTGTGCTGACAATATTTAAGTCAGATTTAGTTAAGAGCTTCAAATCAACTTCACCTTGAGGTCTGTGGAATTAAAAACCTTTCTTGCTGTTTCCGTAGCAGCTTGATAGTTGGCATAATTCCTAAAGAAGCTTATATGTTAATGCCCAAGAACCATTTACTATGCTGTGCACTGCTGACCCAAAATGTCACAACTTGAGTGAGACAGTCTAGTAAAATATTAAGCTGTTTAAAGAACACATTATGTTTCAAGCTATAGTTGGGGAGGACAGGGTTTCCAAAAATCTGATTAAATGAACTTTTAAAATACCTGTAATTTGACTTATTTAAAGTTTAGAGCTCCAAAGATCCTGGCCTTTCAGGTAGCTCATGCACAAGGGTTGTAAGATGCATGAGCTATTTCCATATAGACAATAAATGCATTTGGTGAATAGATGCTAAAATTTACTGTGTTTCCATGGTGAAATGAACTGCTGTTTCTGTTCTAAAGGGAACCAACTGTTCACCCTCCAATACCTCCAAAGCCCAGTTCTCCTGTTTCATCTCCTAACCAGCTGAGGCGGGATAACAGGTAAGACCTAGCACTCCAGAATTTCTTGCAAAATGAAGTTCAAGGGAAATGAAAGCAAGTGAATTGTGACTTGTTCTGTGCAAAGCATGTGTATGTTTTGTGTGCGTATTCACTGAAGAAGCACTTGGAAAGATTTTCTAATTCTATTTGCCCACACAAACGTGTATTTATGTTTGTCGTTGGATACTTATGGCCATTACTTGTCTTATGGAAGTACTTTCAATATAGAAACTAAACAGTAGTCATGTCCAGGAAGTGGGTAGTTCTTTAGGCTTATTTTAATTGAGACATTTGTAATTTATTTCAAAACTATAACAAAATTTGAAAAAATGTTCTAATTAACTTGTCTCCGAACCAAGAAAAAAAGACAGACTTGCTTTTCTACTTTAAATCTCCAGTGCTCTATAATTAATACTTAAAAACAAATTCAGAGATCTGAACATCTTCCCATGTGTTCCTGTTAAACAGTTTAATCATATCGTATCGAACTGTTTTTCAAGACCTACATGGCACACTTCCATTATTATTGAGAGTTTTAAAAAATGGTATCTCAATGAAGACTGAATACATTAGATTTGCTTAATGGCCTGCCTTTGATTCTTTTGTAGTTTTACTTTTTGATGGTGATTCTTTTGACAACATGTAAGACAATTTGAGAACTATTCTTTATTAAGGGGGTAACTTCAGCCAGAAAATGCTGATTGGGTGGCAGGGCTGTGTAGCTTTAGGCATTCAACCTAAGAGTTAAAAACCCAGGTCTGAATTTCTATTCAGTGAAATTTCACAGTACCTTTGAAATTTTGTCCTTGGGAGGAGAGGATACTTTTTTTAATGTTAAGAGAATACTTCTTCATTGAATTAATTAAAATATAGGCCAGATTTATAATTTTTAATTTGTGCAACGGTTATAATTATACTCTTAAAAATAACTTCTCAGGCTTTCTATCTTACATTATTTTTCCTTTTACTCTGATAGTACTGAACAATTAAATCTTAATTTGAATAAGATTTTTTAGGGGGCTAAAAAATGTTGGTGTTAGTACGACCTAAATTCTAACCTAAAACTCGGGACTCTAGAGCAGTGACCTTGTACAGATTCAAAAGAAGCTAGATTCCATGGGAATGGGTCTAATCCATTTTTACTACTCTAATTTATTTCTTCCACAAATGATCTTAAATATAAAATGAGGACAACTTGCATGTTAAAACCCTGATTGCTTTAATCACAGCAAGATGACTTTAATGAAAGAATATGAAAGGGAAGTGTTTCCTATGTAATTAACACATGTCCTCAGGAGTACAAAAAAAATAGTTGAATATAATTTCTTGAGAACAAGCAAGAATGTATAAGTAGGCCAATCAGATACTTAGAAAAACAGCAGAGAAAAGTCATATCACAAATTGTAACAGAACCTAGTACTGTAAAATTTAATTCTAACAACTCAGTGTGGTCTTTCTCAATGTGGTGGGTGTACTGGAAATATGAAAGTCTTTACCATCTTATCTGAGAAAACATATTTCTTGATAGTATTCAAATGGGATAAGTCTTTGAGAAAAAAATCTCTCTGATACCTAACAATAAATGATTCTTCTTATTATTTTTTTATTTTATTTATTTATTTTTGGCTGCGTTGGGTCTTCTTTGCAGTGCGCAGGCTTCTCACTGAGGTGGCCTCTCCCGTTGCAGAGCACGGGCTCTAGGCACGTGGGCCTCAACAGTTGTGGCATGCGGGCTCAGCAGTTGTGGCTCACGGGCTCCAGGGCGCGGGCTTCAGTAGCTGTGGCGCACGGGCTCAGCTGCTCCGCGGCATGTGGGATCTTCCCGGACCAGGGCTGGAACCCGTGTCCCCTGCATTGACAGGCGGACTCTTAACCACTGAGCCACCAGGGAAGCCCTGATTCTTATTATTTTTAAATATTGTATCATTATCTAATAGAGATAAGTGTAAAAATTCTTTATTGATGACTGGAAACTAAAATAAAATGAACATGAACATATTTAGAAGATTTTTATCTCCAGTATTGCTATTGTTCAAACACACTTTCATCTCTTTGAATGTAAATGTTTTCTCATAAATTTAAATCTAACAGAGAAGTGTTTTCTTACCTAACAGACATTATCTTTAACTTGAAAAATATAGGCAGATATGTCCACCTAAACCAAGTGCATATACAGAAACCAGCAGATCTGCTGAAAGAAATACAAGGTATAGTGATCTATATCTATATATCTATATCTGTGTAATTGTAGATATGATAAAGTATGCTTTGTTGGAACACAAACATACCTAAAATTAATAATAAAATAGACAAATCAGTTTTCCAGCTGACTTCAATTGTGGGTAATAAATGTTTTTATATGTACCTACAGAATTTTATTCCTTTTATTTCTATTCTAAGCATTACATTATGAGCAACCAAAATTGTCTGAACACGATAACAGAATAAGATTAAACCCCTTAAGACAGGAAAACAGCTGTTGTTGACGTGTAAGTGAATAGGTGGAAATATAGTTATTTGATTGAACATCTGCAAAAGCTTTGCCTAGAACTGGCTGTATGACAAGATCATATTCAGCTTCACCTGCACCATCAGAAAAAGGCTTACAAATTGCACTGATGCTTTTGAGCAAGGTTTCCCCCGACAATGCTGGTTTACGCCTGTTGTCTTGAACATCCCATCCAATTTAGTATTTCTTTTGGATATTTATTTATTTATTTGAAAAACACTATTTTTAAAATTAGTTTTTGAACAATGTTATTTTATAGATCTATCAATATGATAAACCAATTTTTTTATTATGGTTAAAAACCTAACATAATTTACCATCTTAACCATTATAATAAGCCAATTTTTTCAGACAATTTTTTTTGACTGAAACACATTTTCCAAAGTGCCAAACTTACATACTTTTTATTTTCTTTATTAACTCCCTTGACTCTCAGGCATGCATCACACAGATATCTTACCTTTGGGGAGAGTACCCTGTACTTAGTACCTTAAGGTACAGCTCTATCTCTATCTTTCCCAAACTATGTCCCATGTGCCACAAGATGTCAATGAATGTTTTGTGAAAGAAGCATTTAATGGCTTACATGTTTAGGAAACACAACAGAATAGAGCTCTCTATCATGAACTTCCCAGAACCTTCAGTGTGCTTATACATATTCCAAATCTCTAAAAGTTGGTTATGTTTCCCAAATTTCCTTGACTACAAAATTCTATCTTCATGGAATGCTATTAACTTTCTAAGATATCATTTATGAAGCACAGGTCTTAATTACAGGTAAAGCTATAAGGATTTCCCTAATTATTCCTTTTCATGACCTAGGGAGACCAGAGGGGATTCAAGCTCAGCTACAGTTTTAAATGTACTTTCTTTCCCTTTGGAAACATAAGAAGACAGATACTTTCACCTCATATAAGGGACTAATTGATCATCT
The DNA here is from genome assembly GCF_059928025.1 of Delphinapterus leucas. Classification (NCBI taxonomy): domain Eukaryota; kingdom Metazoa; phylum Chordata; class Mammalia; order Artiodactyla; family Monodontidae; genus Delphinapterus; species Delphinapterus leucas. Next base: position 28,481,161 of record NC_143146.1, on the reverse strand, counting down.
GAATATGTTGCTTAATGCTCCTTGGTTGGTAGAAAAACTTCGGAACATGTTTCTGTGTTTACTTTTGCAGTTAATTGAATTTTTTTTCCATATCCTTTTTTTTTTAAATATCCACCCTTTTTTTTTTAGATTCTTTTCCCATATAGGCCATTACAGAGTATTGAGTAGAGTTCTCTGTGCTATACAGCAGGTTCTTATTAGTTACCTATTTTATATATAGTAGTGTGTATATGTCAATCCCAATCTCCCAATTTATCCATATCCTTTTAAGTATATAAATTGTGTACAACCAATATCAGTCTTTAGGAGAAACTGTAGTTATTTCAGTGAGCAGTAGATGGCAGAGCCAATGCCCAGGTGGAGTGACTGGTGTGTGTGTGTGTGTGAATGCCGTGAGCTGACATGACAGACTATTTTGTTATTCAGTTAAACTCAGTAACTCCTGATAACACTTGGAGTTTTGCTTTCTTCACTGAACACAGATCAGACATTTTAGCTCCTTCATTGACTTGAGTTTGTTTGTTTGAAAGGGTCAGGATCTTGAAAACATCGTCAAAGTGACCACTTCATTTCAGAAAGCTGACAAGGGGTGAGAGCTCAAGAGCTTTTGAACTTGCATTTTTCTTCTCTTTTTGTTTCAAATGCTGTTTATCACATATAATTTCAAAGAAGAAAGACTCAGGCTCTCAAGATTAGCGTGGTAATTAGAAATGGGTGGTACTAACATTTATGGACACTCTTCATCCTCTGCTTTCTCTTCTGGTGAGTAGTGCTCATCCCGGTCACCATAGTTGTCCATGGTGGTGACCTTATTCCAAACCCTGAATCCTGTATTTATGTTGCTGACCCAGATCCTTATTTATCTGTCTCCCCAGCACCCCCATTTAGAATGTCCTAGGCTATTTTCAACTTCCTCCCGAAATGTGCTATTTCCTGCCTTCTCTCTTTTCTCTCATTTAGGCAAGATCACCTTTCTGGAACCATTTTTTTTTTTTTTAACATCATTATTGGAGTATAATTACTTTACAATGGTGTGTTAGTTTCTGCTGTATAACAAAGTGAATCAGCTATATGTATACATATATCCCCATATCTCCTCCCTCTTGCATCATCCTCCCTCCCACCCTCCCTATCCCACCCCTCTAGGAGGTCACAAAGCACCGAGCTGATCTCCCTGTGCTATGCGGCTACTTCCAACTAGCTATTTTACATTTGGCAGTGTATGTATGTCCATGCCACTCTCTCACTTTGTCCCAGCTTACCCTTCCCCCACCCCGTGTCCTCAAGTCCGTTCTCTATGTCTATGTCTCTATTACTGTTCTGCCCCTAGGTACTTCAGTACCATTTTTTTTTTTTTTTAGATTCCATATATATGTGTTAGCATACAGTATTTGTTTTTCTCTTTCTGACTTACTTCACTCTGTATGACAGTCTCTAGGTCCATCCACCTCACTACAAATAACTCAATTTTGTTTCTTTTTAAGGCTGAGTAATATTCCATTGTATATATGTGCCACATCTTCTTTATCCATTCATCAGTTCATGGACACTTAGGTTGTTTCCATGTCCTGGCTATTGTAAATAGAGCTGCAATGAACATTGTGATACATGACTCTTTTTGAATTATGGTCTTCTCAAGGTGTATGCCCAGTAGAGGGATTGCTGGGTCATATGGTAGTTCTATTTTTAGGTTTTTAAAGAACTTCCATACTGTTCTCCATAGTGGCTGTATCAATTTACATTCCCACCAACAGTTCAAGAGTGTTCCCTTTTCTCCACACCCTCTCCAGCATTTATTGTTTGTAAATTTTGTGATGATGGCCATTCTGAGATATCACAATGAGGTGACACCTCATTGTAGTATTGATTTGCATTTCTCTAATGATTAGTGATGTTGAGCATCCTTTCATGTGTTTGTTGGCAATCTGTATATCTTCTTTGGAGAAATGTTCATTCAGGTCTTCTGCCCATTTTTGGATTTGGTTGTTTGTTTTCTGATATTGAGCTGCATGAGCTGCTTGTATATTTTGGAGATTAATCCTCTGTCAGTTGCTTCATTTGCAAATATTTTCTCCCATTCTGAGGGTTGTATTTTCATCTTTTTTATGGTTTCCTTTGCTGTGCAAAAACTTTTAAGTTTAATTAAGTTCCATTTGTTTATTTTTGTTTTAATTTCCATTTCTCAAGGAGGTGGATCAAAAAGGATCTTGCTGTGTTTTATGTCATAGAGTGTTCCTCCTATGTTTTCCTCTAAAAGTTCTATATTGTCTGGCCTTACATTTAGGTCTTTAATCCATTTTGAGTTTATTTTTGTGTACGGTGTTAGGGAGTGTTCTAATTTCATTCTTTTCATGTAGCTGTCCAGTTGTCCCAGCACCACTTATTGAAGAGGCTGCCTTTTCTCCATTGTGTATTCTTGCCTCCTTTATCGAAGATAAGGTGACCATATGTGCGTGGGTTTGTCTCTGGGCCTTCTATCCTGTTCCACTGATCTATATTTCTGTTTTTGTGCCAGTACTATACTGTCTTCATTACTGTAGCTTTGTAGTATAGTCTGAAAACAGGGAGCCTGACTCCTCCAGCTCTGTTTTTCTTTCTCAAGATTGCTTTGGCTATTTGGGGTCTTTTATGTTTCCATACACATTGTGAAATTTTTAATTCTAGTTCTGTAAAAAATCCCATTGGTAGTTTGATAGGGATTGCATTGAATCTGTAGATTGCTTTGGGTAGTATAGTCATTTTCACAATGTTGATTCTTCCAATCTAAGAACATGGTATATCTCTCCATCTGTTTGCATAATCTTTAATTTCTTTCATCAGAGTCTTATAGTTTTCTACATACAGGTCTTTGGTCTCCTTAGGTAGGTTTATTCCTAGGTATTTTATTCTTTTTGTTGCAATGGTGAATGAGAGTGCTTCCTTAATTTCTCTTTCAGATTTTTCATCATTAGTGTATAGGAATGAAAGAGATTTCTGTGCATTAATTTTGTATCCTGCTACTTGACCACATTGATTGATTAGCTCTAGTAGTTTTCTCGTAGCATCTTTAGGATTCTCTATGTATAGTACCATGTCATCATCAAACAGTGACAGTTTTACTTCTTCTTTTCTGATTTGGATTCCTTCTATTTCTTTTTCTTTTCTGATTGCTGTGGCTACAACTTCCAAAACAATGTTGAATAATAGTGGTGAGAGTGGGCAACCTGTCTTGTTCCTGATCTTACTGAAAATGCTTTCAGTTTTTAACCACTGAGAATGATGTTGGGTGTGGGTTTGTCATATATGGCCTTTATTATGTTGAGGTAAGTTCCCTCTATGCCTACCTTCTGGAGGGTTTTTATCATAAATGGGTGTTGAATTTTGTCAAAAGCTTTTTCTGCATCTATTGAGATTATCATATGGTTTTTCTCCTTCAATTTGTTAATATAGATTATCACATTGATTGATTTGCATATGTTGAAGAATTCTTGCATTCCTTAAATAAACCCCACCTGATCATGGTGTATGATCCTTTTAATGTGCTGTTGGATTCTGTTTGCTAGTATTTTGTTGAGGACTTTTGCATCTATGCTCATCAGTGATATTGGCCTGTAGTTTTCTTTTTGTTTGTAACATCTTTGTCTGGTCTTGGTATCAGGGTGACAGTGTCCTCATAGAATGAGTTTGGGAGTGTTCCTCCCTCTGCTATATTTTGGAAGAGTTTGAGGATAGGTGTTAGCTCTTCTGTAAATGTTTGATAGAATTCGCCTGTGAAGCCATCTGGTCCTAGGCTTTTTGTTGTTGTTGGAAGATTTTTAATTACAGTCTCAATTTCAGTGCTTGTGATTGGTCTGTTTATATTTTCTATTTCTTCCTGGTTCAGTCTCGGAAAGTTGTGCGTTTCTAAGAATGTGTCCATTTCTTCGAGGTTGTCCATTTTATTGGCATATAGTTGCTTGTAATAATCTTTCATGATCTTTTGTATTTCTGCAGTGTCAGTTGTTACTTTTTCTTTTTCATTTCTAATTCTGTTAATTGAGTCTTCTCCCTTTTTTTTCTTGATGCATATGGCTGATGGTTTATCAATTTTGTTTATCTTCTCAAAGAACCAGCTTTTTAGTTTTATTGATCTTTGCTATCATTTTCTTCATTTCTTTTTCATTTATTTCTGATCTGATCTTTATGATTTCTTTCCTTCTGCTAACTTTGGATTTATTTTGTTCTTCTTTCTCTAATTGCTTTAGGTGTAAGGTTAGGTTATTTATTTGAGATGTTTCTTGTTTTTTGAGGTAGGATTGTATTGCTATAAACTTCCCTCATAGAACTGCTTTTGCTGCATCCCATAGGTTTTGGGTTGTCGCGTTTTCATTGTCATTTGTCTCTAGGTACTTTCTGATTTCCTCTTTGATTCCTTCAGTGATCTCTTGGTTATTTAGTAACGTATTGTTTAGCCTTCATGTGTTTGTGTTTTTTACTTTTTTTTCCCCCCTTAACTGATTTCTAGTCTCATAGCGTTTTGGTCAGAAAGGATATTTGATACGATTTCAATTTTGTTAAATTTACCAAGGCTTGATTGTGACCCAAGATATGATCTATCCTGGAAAATGTTCCCTGAGCACTTGAGAATAAAGAGTATTCTGTTGTTTTTGGATGCAATGTGCTATAAATATCAATTAAGTCCATCTTGTTTAATGTATCATTTAAAGTTTGTGTTTCCTTATTTATTTTCATTTTGGATGATCTGTCCATTGGTGAAAGTGGGGTGTTAAAGTCCCCTACTATTACTGCATTACTGGCAATTTCCCCTTTTATGGCTGTTAGTCTTTGCCTTATGTATTGAGGTGCTCCTATGTTGGGTGCATAACTATTTACAATTGTTATATCTTCTTTTTGGATTGATCCCTTGATCATTATGTAGTATCGTTCTTTGTCTCTTATAATAGTATAGTCTATATTTTAAAGGTTTTTTTTGTCTGATAAGAGAATTGCTACTCTATCTTTCTTTTGATTTCCATTTGCATGGAATATCTTTTTCTATCCCCTCACTTTCAGTCTGTATGTGTCCCTACATCTGAAGTGAGTGTCTTGTAAACAGCATATATACAGGTCTTGTTTTTGCATCCATTCAGCCAGCCTATGTCTTTTGGTTGGAGCATTTATTCCATTTACCTTTAAGGCAATTATCGATATGTATGTTCCTATTACCATTTTCTTAATTGTTTTGGGTTTGTTATTTTAGGTGTTTTCCTTCTCTTGTGTTTCCTGCCTAGAAAAGTTCCTTTAGTATTTGTTGTAAAGCTGGTTTGGTGGTGCAGAATTCTCTTAGCTTTTGCTTGTCTATAAAGGTTTTAATTTCTCAGTCGAATCTGAATGAGATCCTTGGTGGGTAGAGTAATCTTGATTTTAGGTTTTTCCCTTTCATCACTTTAAATATGTCCTGCCACACCCTTCTGGCTTGCAGATTTTCTGCTGAAAGATCAGCTGTTTACCTTATGGGGATTCCCTTGTATAATATTTGTTGTTTTTCCCTTGCTGCTTTTAGTATTTGTTCTTTGTATTTAATTTTTGATAATTTGATTAATATGTGCCTTGGTGTGTTTCTCCTTGGATTTATCCTGTATGGGACACTCTCCTCTTCCTGGACTTATTGACTACTTCCTTTCCCATATTATGGAAGTTTTCAACTATAATCTCTTCAAATATTTTCTCAGTCCCTTTCTTTTTCTCTTCTTCTTCTGGGACCCCTATAATTCAAATGCCGGTGTGTTTAATGTTCTGCCAGAGGTCTCTCAGACTGTCCTCAATTCTTTTCATTCTTTTTTCTTTATTCTGCTCTGCTGTAGTTATTTCCACTATTTTATCTTCCAGGTCACTTATCCGTTCCTCTGCCCCAGTTATTCTGCTATTGATTCCTTCCAGAGAATTTTTAATTTCATTTATTGTGTTGTTCCTCATTGTTTGTTTGCTCTTTAGTTCTTCTAGGTCCTTGTTAAATGTTTCTTTCATTTTCTCCCTCTATTTCCAAGATTTTGGATCATGTTTACTATCATTACTCTGAATTCTTTTTCAGGTAGACTGCCTATTTCCTCTCCATTTGTTTGGTCTGTTGGGTTTTTACCTTGCTCCTTCATCTGTTGTGTATTTCTCTGTCTTCTCATTTTGCTTAACTTACTGTGTTTTGGGTCTCCTTTATACAGGCTGCAGGTTCATAGTTCCTGTTGTTTTTGTTGTCTGCCCTCAGTGGGTAAGGTTGGTTCAGTGGGTTGTGTAGGATTCCTGGTGCAGGGGACTTGTGCCTGTGTTCTGGTGGATGAGGCTGGATCTTTTCTTTCTGGTGGGCAGGAACGTGTCCGGTGGTGTGTTTTGGGGTGTCTGTGAACTTAGTATGATTTTAAGCAGCCTCTCTGCTAACGGGTGGGGTTATTTTCCTGTCTTGCTAGTTGTTTGGCATGGGGCATCCAGCACTGGTTGTTGAGTGGAGCTGGGTCTTAGCATTGAGATGGAGGTCTCTGGGAGAACTCTCCCTGATTGATATTACATGGGGCCAGGAGGTCTCTGGTGGACCAATGTCCTGAACTCGGCTCTCCCACCTCAGAGGCTCAGGCCTGACACCCGGCCGGAGCATCAAGACCCTGTCAGCCACACAACTCAGAAGAAAAGGGAGAAAAAAAAAGAAAGAAAATAATTAAAAATTTTTTAAAAATTAATTATTAAAATAAAAAAATTAAAAATAATAAAAAAAGAAAAGAAATGAGCAACCAAACCAATAAACAATTCCATCAATGATAACGAGCACTAAAAACTATATATATAAAAGAAAAGGACAGATAGAACCCTAGGACAAATGGTAAAAGAAAACCTATACAGAGAAAATCACACAAAGAAGCATACATATACACACTCACAAAAACAGAAAAAGGAAAAATATATATATTATATATATAAAATAAAGGAAGAGAGCAACCAAATCAATAAACAAATCTACCAATTATAGTAAGCATAAAAACAGAAAAAAATTAGATGAAGAAAGCAAACCCCAAGTCTACAGTTGCTCCCAATGTCCACCTTCTCAATTTGGGATGATTCGTTGTCTATTCAGGTATTCCACAGATGCAGGTACATCAGGTTGACTGTGGAGATTTAATCCACTGCTCCTAAGGCTGCTGGGAGAGATTTCCCTTTCTTTTTTTTGTTTGCACTGCTCCTGGGGTTCAGCTTTGGATTTGGCCCCGCCTCTGCGTGTAGGTCGCCTGAGGGCATCTGTTCTTCGCTCAGAAAGGACAGGGTTAAAGGAGCCGCTGATTCGGGGGCTCTGGCTCACTCAGGCCGGGGGGAGGGAGGGGTACGGAGTGCGGGGCGGGCCTGCGGCGGCAGAGGCCAGCATGACGTTGCACCAGTGTGAGGCGCGCCGTGCGTTCTTCCGGGGGAGTTGTCCCTGGATCCCAGGACTCTGGCAGTGGCGGGCTGCACAGGGTCCCGGGAGGGGAGGTGTGGGGAGTGACCTGTGCTTTCACACAGGCTTCTTAGTGGCGGCAGCAGCAGCCTTGGCGTCTCATGCCTGTCTCCGGGGTCCACACTGATCGCGGCGGCTCGCACCTGTCTCTGGAGCTCCTTTAAGCGGCGCTCTTAATCCCCTCTCCTCGCGCACCAGGAAACAAAGAGACAAGAAAAGTCTCTTGCGTCTTCAGCAGGTCCAGATTTTTTCCCAGACTCCCTCCTGGCTAGCCGTGGTGCACTAGCCCCCTTCAGGCTGTGTTCACGCTGCCAACCCCAGTCCTCTCCCTGGGATCCGACCTCCGAAGCCCGAGCCTCAGCTCCCAGCCCCCGTCCGCCCCGTCGGGTGAGCAGACAAGCCTCTCAGGCTGGTGAGTGCTGGTCGGCACCGATCCTCTGTGTGGGAATCTCTCCGCTTTACCCTCAGCACCGCTGTGGCTGCGCTCTCCTCCGTGGTTCCGAAGCTTCCCGCCCCCCGCCCCCTCGCCCACCCTCCGTGTCCACCAGTGAAGGGGCTTCCTAGTGTGTGGAAACCTTTCTCCTTCACAGCTTCCTCTCACTGGTGCAGGTCCCGTCCCTATCCTTTTGTCTCTGTTTTTTCTTTTGCCCTACCCAGGTACGTGGGGAGTTTCTTGTCTTTTGGGAGGTCCGAGGTCTTCTGCCAGCGTTCAGTAGGTGTTCTGTAGGAGTTGTTCCACATGTAGATGCATTTTTGATGTATATGTGGGGAGGAAGGTGATCTCCACATCTTACTCCTCCGCCATCTTAAAGGTCCCCCCCCCAGAATCATTTTTTATTCTTTCATGTCTTGACCCCTTTGTGTAGTATTAGGCACATATGGATTAAATGTCTAAAATGCCCTGCACACCCCCACGACCTCACCCCAGTTCAGACCATCATTGGTTCCATCACAGGTTATCAGAATAGGTATCCAGATTGACTTACACTCCTCATCTCTCCCCCCAGTAGACCGTTACTACCCATCACTGCCAGAGTTTTCTTTCTACGATTCTGCTGGAAAAATCACTCCACCTGGCTCCGCATTGCCTGTTGAATTATGTATAACCTCATTCAATGCCTTTGATAACCTGCCTTCAACCTAACATTCCTTAGCAATTTCTGACTTCACCCTTACATTTATCCTACATGCAGTACCAAATTTAATCACTTCCTTTCTGTAGTTTCTGGAGCCTCTGCCTTTCTTTATACCATTCCATCCACATGGTGGCCTTTTCCAACCTCAAGGCCACCATATCCATCCATCCAAGTCCTACCCATTTTTCAAGATCCAGATCACATACCACCTCCTTTGTGAAGTCTTCCCTGAGTGATCCAGTGAGATGTGACTTCTGCCTCTCTAAGCTATTACAGCTCCATTATTCATATTATATAACAACTAGTCATATTTGGTATAGTTTTGTGGTATTTATGTAAATGTCTCATCTTTATTATCTCTTTAATCTCTTAGAGCAGATATTTTGTCCTACCATCTGTCATCTGCAAAGTCTGACACAATGTTTTGTGCAAAGTAGAAGTGTTTATATAGTAGATAATGGTAAAACAATGATAAGCAGTGAGAAAACCCTGAGTATAAACATTCCATAGTTTAAATCCTGTGGCTACAAAATTTTTCCTTGTTTAATGGAATTTAGCAGTGCTAAGAATGTTATTAAGGATTGCAGTCTCAGTCAGAGAACTGAAGAGAAGAAACAGAAGTGACACTTAGCTCTTTGCTGCAAACTCATGGACAAAGTAGTAGCTCTAGATCCAGACAGAGATAGTCGAAAGTATCCTGAATGTTTTCATTTCTTTGTTTTCTAAATGCCTAGATCTCTAATTTTATTTAATTATTTTTGTTTGAGGTAATATTTTATTTTTAATAGGGATTGGACAGTTTTTTGGACTGGATAGATTTTTGGTGGGTGTTTAAGGGAGAGATAGTTGAGCGATGCTGAAGGGCACTTATGGTTTGGTGCAAGTCCAACAAAAACAGTGAGAGCTGCAGTTAGTTTAACTTTCCTGTCCCCTCTCCCTCGCCAGGATGCACAAATTCCACAGCCAGATACGTTCTTCATGGGGAGAAGCTGTTGCTTTGACGTGGGCCAGGGGAAATGTCTTTTGCATCAATAGCTGAGAATCGTTACTGTGGACTGTCTAGAGGGATGAGACATAGCTGTATTTATCTTAGTTGCTTTGTAATACTCCTTTGAAAAATGAACTCTTACTCCTATCTGACTAAGAGCATTTAATTTATTGTAAATGCAATGGTGAAATTTAATATCCAAAGCTTTCATCAATTTAAGGCCATTTTGAAAACTCAACTCCTTTGTTCAGAGTGCAGCCCCCATTTCACTTAATTTCCCACAGAGTGTCTTCTCATGATTTATGTTAATTTTCTCGTGGAAGCCCAAATCCTGATCTCATCATTGTGACTCACCAGTCAGAAAGGTCTAGGGCTAAAATTTACAGAGTTTGCTCTTTCCCTTGGGGACATGGAACAGATTTGTAGCCTCAGTGTTGGAAGGTAGAATTTCAAATAAGAAATGACAATGTAGCATTGTGTCAGGGCACTGGGTAGTGTTTGTCTCACACAAGGATAGAACGTTAATCCATTTTTTGTCAGGGTCAGCAACTTTCATATTTCTATATTTATTCTCAGCCTTCAGTTCTTCCATTGAATATGCAATACTACTTGAAACGATTCATCTCTGTGATGGCTGTTGATTGAATGAGTTTTTCAGATTCCTGAGAGAGCTGTTCCAGTAGTTATTCTGGTGATCTGCTATGCCAGGCATCTTCTAAGCACATTACTGACTCAACGACCATAGCTCTCTAAGGCTGAGCCAAAGTCTTGGTGCCTCTAAATTCAGTTTAAAAAATAAATATAATGAGCATTTTTAAATGAAAAAATTAATATCGACTGGAAACTGTTTACTATAATTGCCAAAATTAAATTGAGAGTTTATGACATGCCAGGTATAATCCTAATCACTTTCTATTCATTAATTTATTGGTTCTTTTCTCAGGTAGGTACAATTAGTATTCTTATTTTACAGATGAAAATAATTGAGGGAGCAAGAGGTTAGGTAACTCACCCAGAGTCACCAACTAATAACTACCTGACTAGAATCCAGGTATCCCTGACTTGGGAACCTGAATGTCTAACTACAAAGTTACTTGGCCTCATGGCCTCCTGGTCAACATCAATGATGACTTGAGAAGAAAGAGGAACATTCAGGAAGTGTGAAAAATATGTAAGGCTAGAGCAGGAAGAAGGGAAAACCAAGACTTGTGAACTGGAAAACTGGGTGGGGAAGGCAAGAGAAATGGGGGTGAAGTGGGTGGATAGAAGGATTGAGAAGAGGATATATTGTGAGGAGCAAACAGGAATGAAAAACCACTGCGGCTGCCTTCCTTGGGGAGAAGGCTGAGCTCCTGTGGTTCTAAGGAATATTCCAGAATCCAGGGGGTTAGCTTAAACAAATAGCTCCTGAAGAAGCAGTCAGTAGAGTCTTTACAGTTTTCAAGTATGGAAACAGGAGAGCAAGTGTACCTGAACTGGAATAAGGGAGAGTAGAGTTCAAGAGAGAAGCCAGACTTACTGATAAATGAGTGTTTTCCAACAGCTGCTTTGTGCAAGTACATTATGCAAAGATAGAATCTATAATTAGTCAACATACCTGTATTTGTTGATTCAAGTAAAACCTGTATTAAGCATCTACTGTGTGAAAAACCCCGTATTAAACACTGAAGAGGATCCAATATAAAATACATTTCAAAATTTTAAGTGGTGTGTGTGTGTGTCTGTGTGTGTGTGTGTGTGTGTCTCTATGTACACTAGTATCGGTAGAAGCAAGGACTTTAACATGAGACAAGTGTATGATTACTATATTACAAAGTATAGCAACGTAGGTACTGTAAAGGAGATACAAAAATCCAAAACGCTGCAAGGCTTCCAAAACTGTAGGGGACTCTACTCAGTTAAAGGACTGGGAAAGGTTTCTTGGCGAAAGGGGTGTTTGAGGAGAGCTTTGAAAGATAGAGAGGATTTTCGTGGATGATAAATGTGGGACATACGTTGAACTTCAGAGAACTCAGAAATAGTTGTTTTAAGCTGAATCTGCCCCAGGATTTTACTAATGTAAGATATTCTTTTCTCTCCCCAAAGTGAAGAATTAGATAATCTCATCAAAATGAACAAAAGCTTGAATAGGTAAGATTTTAAAACATCTATTTTTTCGCTTTATTACTGAATTTGCTTTGTTATTTTTCAGTATTTGAGCATGAGGACCCATATACTGGGCTAATCAAAAGCATCCTACAAATCTTGAATAAAAAGCTTGCAGAAATCGTTTCATCATTGTTATAAATGGTTATTACAATTTAAAGACACTAATATTGAAGTGTCTTTGATTTTCACACACTAGTGTTTAGTAAGGCAGTTATAAAAATAACCACATTTCTCTTCCTGAAATGCTAATATATTAGTATGTAAACAATTTGGTTTGGTCACTGAATGCTTGTAGATGAACCACTACAAAAACCACTCATCTACTTAGTTAACATTATCTCCTTATTGTGAGTCATTTGTAATTGCATAACTTAAAGATCATATTAATTGAGGTTTGTGTTAGAGGTCTGTGCAATTTTAGTTCTCTCTCTGTTACTTGGCACACTAACATACAAAACGGGCAGGGACCAAAGTGAAGAAGAAACAAAGCAAATGTCCGTTTTCTTATCTATAAAGAAAGGAGGCATTAGATTAAGAATCAGACTTCATGGCCTACTGGGACCAGGCAGGGATAGATGAGTGAAGGGAGCTGGCTCTGTATCGTAGAGGGAGTGCCCTGACCGGGAGAGCCCAGCTGTTTCTCAGCTCCAGCTGATGTTGCCACGTGAGAATTTGAGCCTAAAATTGCAGGACACTTTCAGGAGATCCTGAAACTCCAGGTGTCTACATGTCATGGCCAGCTTTGTAAATATTGGTCCACATAAGAAACAAAAACACTCCATGAACCCAAACAACACATCCATGAACCTATTACAGCTTGTAGATCCCCAGTCTGTATCTTTTCTTTTCTTTAAGGTCCACTGCAATTTAAATTTTGAGTCTAGGAAGATACCTGTTTGGAATAAAGTGCTTTCAAGAATTGTAGCTCATCTTTCCTAGCCAGCTATTTTTCCTGTCTTAGGTATAAACTTATCTATGTTTTTATGAGTTAAGTATCCACTATTAGCACTGATGAGACTCTTTGTTCAATACATTTAAAGAAATAAGGGTATTGATGGTCTCTTTAGAGCAAATCTTAAGGCAGAGCCAACAGAGAAAATGTAAGTATGTCTGTCTCTAACCTCAAAATATTATCTCCCAGATTGCTTGTTTTATTCTTTCAGACATTATTAGCTGGAAGGGAGTTATGTCCTCTGGCATAAAAATGTACTAGCAGATGGGGCAGTGCACTCAGTATTGTAAATTTAGTTCGGACATGATTGCCCAGAAGGATTTCTGCTGCTCTATTCAGTAAGAGTAAATGAGCAATTCATGAAAAATTTTTACTGTATCTGACCTTTCAAGATACCACACAATTTTATTTCAATATGCAGTCTTTTATTTGAATTTCTTTGTGTTTTATAGAACCAAAAGCCTTGAAAATCTCATTGTTGTGAATACCCAGACAGACAAAGATGACAAAGGGTAAGATTTGATTGAGACTCATACAGGCTTCTTTGATTGAGTCCTAAACTGTATGCCATTTCCTGGGGGAGACCCCCTGCTCAAGACAAAAGTCAGACAGGCTGGTGGAAGAGGCACTTTATCAGGGTCAGGAGATGGGTGGGTGTCTTGGTACTGGCTCTGCCACCAACATCAATCTGGGTGACCCTGGACAAGTAGCTTAACCTCTGGAGACCTCTGTTTCCTCAGTCCATAAAATGAAGGGTATGATCTAGATGGTCTCTAAGTTCCCTTTTACATCTAAAAGTGAAAGAAATCAAACTGACCATTACAAGTAGTGAACAGTAGGCTGGTTTATGAACTAAATATGTTCACTATAGGACATATTGATACTGGGAGGACATATTGATACTGGGAGCATAGCCCCTCACCACTGAAGTCTTTCTAAGGGACTGAGGCATTTTTCAGTTGGAATCTTGATTGAGTCACTTCATATGTATATCACTCAGATATACTTGTAAACATCTCAAGGTCAAAAGCCATGCTTTTATTTATTTTGTATCATAAAAAAGATTAATTAATGATCAGTAACCATTAATTTAAAGAGCATTTAAAGAGGTTAACTTATAGTTTTAGACTGACACTGATATACTAGAAAATGAATTACTACTGGCATTATTTTTCATGTTGAAAGAAATCAAACTTTTGACAGTTTCATTAAAGAAAATCCCAGAACAATCAAGAATGACAAAGGATAAAGATTTCTGAGGTCTCTACTGCTTTTTCTCCAGATTGGCTCTTTATCTTGTATTCAGTGTGTCATTAGATTTGCCTTTTCCTACCATGATGATTATTTCTATTGTCCTGGTTATCTTTAAAAACCATTGATCTGTGCCAAGCTGTGCACAGATGGGTATTCTAGCATTCCAAGTCAAACTCTGCAGTATGCCTTCTTAACCCTCTCTGATGTAGAACACAACAAAGTCTATATAACGAAAAGTGTGGGCAATCACAAACTCCATTCAGACACTGAACACTTATTACCAACATATTACTATAATGTGAATGTGCAAACATTATTACAGGTGATTTTTTTTTCCAAATGGGGAACAGATGAAGTGGAAAGCAGTCAGTTCTCTTTAAGTGGTTGTATGAGTTTTACACGAAAAGATGAGATTTCAGATTTTTTAAGAAATGAACTTTGGAAAATGAAATTTAACATCCTCTAGAAGGAATAAATAGCAGAATAACTGGGGCAGAGGAACAGATAAGTGACCTGGAAGATAAAATAGTGGAAATAACTACCACAGAGCAGAATAAAGAAAAAAGAATGAAAAGAATTGAGGACAGTCTCAGAGACCTCTGGGACAGCATTAAACGCACCAACATTCAAATTATAGGGATCCCAGAAGAAGAAAAGAAGAGAGGGACTGAGAAAATATTTAAAGACATTATAGTTGAAAACTTCCCTATTATGGGAAAGGAAATAGTCAATCAAATCCAGGAAGCACAGCGAGTCCCATACAGGATAAATCCAAAGAGGAACATGCCAACACACATATTAATCAAACTGTTAAAAATTAAATACGAAGAAAAAATATTAAAAGCAGCAAGTGAAAAACAACAAATAACATACAAGGGAATCCCCATAAGGTTAACAGCTGATCTTTCAGCAGAAACACCGCAAGCCAGAAGGGATTGGCAGGACATATTTAAAGTGATGAAAGGGAAAAAACCTACAACCAAGATTACTCTACCGATCAAGGATCTCATTCAGATTCAATGGAGAAATTAAAACCTTCACAGACAAACAAAAGCTAAGAGAATTCACACCACCAAAGCAGCTTTACAACAAATACTAAAGGAACTTCTCTAGGCAGGAAACACAAGAGAAGGAAAACACCTAAAATAACAAACCCAAAACAATTATGAAAATGGTAATAGGAACATATTGATAATTACCTAAAATGTAAATGATTTAAATGCTCCAACCAAAAGACATAGACTGGCTGAATGGATACAAAAACAAGACCCATATATATGCTGTCTACAAGAGACCCACTTCAGACCTAGGGACACATACAGACTAAAGAGGGGATGAAAATGATACTCCATGCAAATGGAAATCAAAAGAAAGCTGGAGTAGCAATTCTTATAGCAGGCAAAACAGACTTTAAAATAAAGACTATTACAAAAGACAAAGAAGGACACTACATAATGATCAAGGGATCAATCCAAGAAGAAGATATAACAATTGTAAATATTTATGCACCCAACATAGGAGCACCTCAATACATAAGGCAAATGCTAACAACCATAAAAGGGGAAATCAACAGTAACACAATCATAGTAGGGGACTTAACACCCTACTTTCACCAATGGACAGATCATCCAAAATGAAAATGAATAAGGAAACACAAGCTTTAAATGATGCATTAAACAAGACGGACTTAATTGATATTTATAGGACATTCCATCCAAAAACAACTGAATACACTTTCTTCTCAAGTGCTCATGGAACACTCTCCAGGATAGATCAAGCCTTGGTAAATTTTAAAAAACTGAAATCGTATCAAGTATCTTTCCTGACAACAATGCTATGAGACTAGATATCAATTACAGGAAAAAAAACTGTAAAAAAATGCAAACACATGGAGGCTAAACAATACACTACTTAATAACCAAGAGATCACTGAAGAAATCAAAGAGGAAATCCAAAAATACCTAGAAACAAATGACAATGAGAAAAAAATGACCCAAAACCTATGGTATGCAGCAAAAGCAGTTCTATGAGGGAAGTTTATAGCAATACAATCCTACCTCAAAAAACAAGAAACATCTCAAATAAAAAACCTAACCTTACACCTAAAGCAATTAGAGAAAGAAGAACAAAAGAAAACGCAAAGTTAGCAGAAGGAAGGAAATCATAAATATCAGATGAGAAATAAATAAAAAACAAATTAAGGAAATGATAGCAAAGATCAATAAAACTAAAAGCTGGTTCTTTGAGAAGATAAACAAAATTGATAAACCATTAACCAGACTCATCAACAAAAAAAGGGAGAAGACTCAAATCAACAGAATTAGAAATGAAAAAGAAAAAGTAACAACTGACACTGCAGAAATACAAAGGATCATGAGACATTACTACAAGCAACTATATGCCATAAAATGGACAACTTGGAAGAAATCAACAAATTCTTAGAAAAGCACAACCTTCCAAGACTGAACCAGGAAAATATAAAATATAAACAGACCAATCACAGCACTGAAATTGAGACTGTGATTAAAATTCTTCCAACAAAAAAAAGCCTAGGACCAGATGGTTTCACAGGCGAATTCTATCAAACATTTACAGAAGAGCTAACACCTATCCTTCTCAAACTCTTCCAAAATATAGCAGAGGGAGGAACACTCCCAAACTCATTCTACGAGGACACCATCACCCTGATACCAAGACCAGAAAATGATTTTACAAAAAAAAGAAAACTACAGGCCAATATCACTGATGAGCATAGATGCAAAAGTCCTCAACAAAATACTAGCAAACAGAATCCAACAGCACATTAAAAGGATCATACACCATGATCAAGTGGGGTTTATTCCAGGAATGCAAGAATTCTTCAACATACGGAAATCAATAAATGTGATGTGCCATATTAACAAATTGAAGGAGAAAAGCCATATGATCATCTCAATAGATGCAGAGAAAGCTTTCGACAAAATTCAACACCCATTTATCATAAAAACCCTCCAGAAAGTAGGCATAGAGGGAACTTACCTCAACATAATGAAGGCCATATATGACAAACCCACAGCCAACATTGTTCTCAATGGTAAAAGAATGAAACCATTTCCACTAAGATCAGGAATAAGACAAGGTTGCCCACTCTCACCACTCTTATTCAACATAGTTTTGGAAGTTTTAGCCATAACAATCAGAGAAGAAAAAATAATAAAAAGGAATCCAAATCAGGAAAGAAGAAGTAAAACTGTCACTGTTTGCAGATGACATGATACTTTAGATAGAGAATTGTAAAGATGCTGCCAGAAAAACTACTAGAGCTAATCAATGAATTTGGTAAAGTAGCAGGATACAAATTTAATGCACAGAAATCTCTTTCATTCCTATACACTAATGATGAAAAATCTGAAAGAGAAATTAAGGAAACACTCCCATTTACCACTGCAACACAAAAGAATAAAATACCTAGGAATAAACCTACCTAAGGAGACCAAAGACCTGTATGTAGAAAACTATAAGACTCTGATGAAAGAAATTAAAGATGATACAAACAGATGGAGAGATATACCATGTTCTTGGATTGGAAGAATCAACATTGTGAAAATGACTATACTACCCAAAGCAATCTACAGATGCAATGCAATCCCTATCAAACTACCAATGGCAGTTTTCACAGAACTAGAACAAAAAATTTCACAATGTGTATGGAAACACAAAAGACTCCGAATAGCCAAAGCAATCTTGAGAAAGAAAAACAGAGCTGGAGGAATCAGGCTCCCTGACTTCAGACTATAATGCAAAGCTACAGTAATGAAGACAGTATAGTACTGGCACAAAAACAGAAAGATAGATCAATGGAACAGGATAGAAGGCCCAGAGATAAACCCACGCACATATGGTCACCTTATCTTTAATAAAGGAGGCAAGAGTATGCAACAAAATACACAAAAATACACAAAAATAAACTCAAAATGGATTAAAGACCTAAATGTAAGGCCAGACACTATCAAACTCTTAGAGGAAAACATAGGCAGAACACTCTATGACATAAATCACAGCAAGATCCTTTTTGACCCACCTCCTAGAGAAATGGAAATAAAAACAAAAATAAACAAATGGGACTTAATGAAACTTAAAAGCTTTTGCAAAGCAAAGGAAACTATAAACAAGATGAAAAGACAGCCCTCAGAATGGGAGAAAATATTTGCAAATGAAGCTACGGACAAAGGATTAATCTCCAAGATATACAAGTAGCTCATGCAGCTCAGTATCTAAAAAACAAACCACCCAATCCAAAATTGGGCAGAAGACCTAAATAGACATTTCTCCAAAGAAGATATACAGATTGCCAACAAACTCATGAAAGGATGCTCAGCATCACTAATCATTAGAGAAATGCAAATCAAAACTATAATGAGGTATCACCTCACACCAGTCAGAATGGGCATCATCACAAAATCTACAAACAATAAATGCTGGAGAGGGTGTGGAGAAAAGGGAGCCCTCTTGCACTGTTGGTGAGAATGTAAATTGATACAGCCATTATGGAGAACAGTATGGAGGTTCCTTAAAAAATTAAAAATAGAACTACCATATGACCCAGCAATCCCACTACTGGACATATATCTTGAGAAAACCATAATTGAAAAAGAGACATGTACTACAATATTAATTGCAGCTCTATTTACAATAGCCAGGACATGGAAATAACCTAAGTGTTCATTGACAGATGAATGGATAAAGAAGATGTGGCATATATATACAATGGGACATTACTCGGCCATAAAAAGAAATGAAATTGAGTTATTTGTAATGAGGTGGATGGACCTAGAGTCTGTCATACAGAGTGAAGTAAGTCAGAAAGAGAAAAATAAATATCGTATGCTAACACATATAAATGGAATCTAAAAAGAAAACAAAAAAATGATTGTGAAGAACCTAGGGACAGGACAGGAATATAAACGCAGACGTAGAGAATGGACTTGAGGACACGGGGAGGGGGAAGGGTAAGGTGGGATGAAGTGAGAGAGTGGCATGGATTTATATATACTAACAAATGTAAAATAGATAGCTAGTGGGAAGCAGATGCATAGTACAGGGAGATTAGCTCTGTGCTTTGTGACCACCTAGAGGGGTGGGATAGGGAGGGTGGGAGGGAGACGCAAGAGGGAGGAGATATGGGGAAATATGTATATGTACAGGATTCACTTTGTTATAAAGCAGAAACTAACACACCATTGTAAAGCTGTTATACTCCAATAAAGATGTTAAAAATAATATTAATTAATTAATTAAAAGATAAATAAATAACTGAAGTTTGGAAAGTTCCATACAAGTGGTGGAAATTAGGAAAAGTGGGATGAACAACACAAGTCAATCGTGTGGGCTAGGAAGGAGGAGAAAAGAGAAGGGGTTTGTAAGCTGGTATAACTTGATAGCAGCTGGGCTTTGATGCAGAAAAGATGAGTCTGTTTGGTGTGGTAGGGAGAGCCCACAGTTTCTTTTCCTTCTTCCCTGCCTGCCTCCCTTCCTTCTTCCTTACGCAGAAAGAACCTCAAATGTCAGCAGTCTTATCACAGTGAAAGACAGAGACAGATGAAAATGGCATTGAACCGGGGGATTTAGAGAGATTAGCTTTCATATTCCCTAATTGTTTTAAGCTATTGGCGTGTGAAAGTTTTATTGGTTGTGGTCAAGTCACATAAAGTACTGGTGTCATCAAAGAGTTATTTCTACCTTTCCCAGGTTACTTTTTATTTAAAATGACTTGTCTAAATCTTCAGAATGTTTAGATTTAAAATGTTGATCATCTGATTTCCACCCTTGATGTGAATGATTTTCATGTTTAAGGAAGACAATATCTCAACACATGTATTAAAGTTAGTTTCTCACCAACCCACCCTCAAAGGACAAAGAAAGCAAAAGCTGAGATGTGGGGGGGAATGTCTACGTTTAAATTGATTTAATCATAACCGAGTAATGGTTGGGTCCTCACTGTAGGATAGTTAGCATATCAGCATTTGGCATGAGAAGAGCCACTTGAATTAAATATTTCTAAAGACTTCTGATGTTTCAGGTACTGATAATGTCTTACTGCTGTTGTGAAAAATCTGTTGAATCTCTCTTTCTCTCTCCGTTGCTGTGCTCTCCCTGCCCCCTCAAATGTTATAAAGAAACCAAGGCCTTATTAAAGTTAAGGTCTTATTAAAGTTAATCAAAGGACTGACAAAAATAAGAAAGGGTAAGTAAAGCGCCTAACATAATGGGGCTCTTTTTCATGTTAGATTTTTACACCTTGTTGGAAACGGGAGTGTTATACTTTACTCTGTCACAGTTGAACTGTTGCACTTTGGGGCCTATCAGAGATAGTAGTCAAAGCATATGATGAATCCTGTTTCCATAAGACCACATGCTTGAGTTGCACTGAAGTAAGTGCAGGAAAACTTACTGCATAATCTCTTATTCTATATTTTCTTAAATAATTTAAAAATGAGACAAATTTTCTATTTAAATTAAGAAATAGAAAGCACAAAATTGCAAAGTGAGAGGTGTGTTGGCGAAGATTTTATAAACTGATTTAAACCAAGTACTACTGTGGAAATTAAAATAGACAAGCTAAGGGATAATTATATTGAAGTTTCTCTGGTCAGTTGGCCCTGGAAACATCTGACATCCTTTCAGGGACATTCTTATTTATATGGTTTTCAGAAAAAATTGAATGCAAGTTAATTGACCTAAGGTCTCCATGTTTTTTCCAAAGAATCCAAGATCTCAAAACAGTTATCAAAGCAAATGCTAGGACAGATCAGACTAGCAGAGGGTGAGAACTGCTTTGATGTTTCTAAATCTTGCTTATTTTCTACTGGGTTAATTATGTGATCTTCTCAGTATACTGAAGGGGGTCACATCTTTGAGTTTGGCTTCTCTCTTCTGTGTCTGAGCTCTACTGCCCTGAGCTTTACTTTGGAGAGTCTATCTAAATTTAACTTTACCTAGAGCCCAATAGAATCCTAGAGATTAACTTAACTATATTATTGATAGGTAACTTTTGTAACGAAAATGAATTTAATACCAGTATAATAATCTTCTCCAAAAGCTTGAATTAATCATCAATAATATGGAATGTGTATATAAAAAAATACTGTGGGAATACTTTGAAACTGATCTAATATTTTTTTAAGAGGTGAAGACCGTGATAATGTTATCAAAGTGAATCCCAAAGAAAGTGAAAACACCACTGGGTAAGACTGATTAGTATCTTTAAATCTGATTTCTGCAAGTGATAATAAGATAAAATGATTTGGCATTTTAACTTTAGAAATGTGTTTTACTGGCATGGAATTGGATAATAATGATAGGCCACATGACCTTTCCTCCTTGCTCCCAATAAAATTGCTTATTTTTGAAGAATTGCTCCAATGTTTAATAGTAAGTTGCCTTTTCTCCCAGATTTTGATTTGGTTTTAGGGGTGAGTTACTGAATTGAATTTCTTTGGATCTAAAGAAAGCACAATGTTGACAATATTTTAAAAGTGGATCTCCAAAATGACAAAGATAGCCAAGAGTGAGTGTTGACTAAAACTACTGAAAATCAACTTCTTTGAGCATGGTGGTCTCAGAAGGCGGCCCAGGGGAGGGGCTGGGCAGATACACACACTGGGAGGAAGAACATCCCACCACTTCTCTTCTTCAGGGCTATGTTGACAAAGCAGCAGTACTCAATCACGATACCTCTGCCATCCTCCACTGCCCCCTTTGGGTTCGGGCTATGCCCCTTTTGGTATTACTCAGTTCATTTTAATGGAGGTGACATGTGTCTCCCCAAGAAGTGTCATTAATTTTCCTACCATGTAAGGTATTTTTTCTTGCTCTTATAATTCACCATAATCTAATTATATTTTAAAAGGGGGAATGGTTGCGTTTCTATGAAAACATATATTTTTTAAATTATTTTTCATATTGTTAAACTATTATCATCTTTTACATTATTCTTATTATTTAAAAACAGAATAGGCAATTATATCTGATTTGTTAGATGGAAATTTACATTCTATCTGGATCCAGTATAGAACTTTATCTAACTCAACATTACTTCAGTGCCACCCATCTGGGGTGTTCTAACAAGATGCATCTGAGGGCAAAGCTGATTTTGTTAAATAACAAGTTTCACGTATACTTATGCATTTTGAGAATGAAACAAAAACATCATATGTTTCTTGTTGGTAAATTAGGAAACTTAAATGGTCTTCAGCTCAAGAAGTAAGAGAAGAATTTTCATTTGCATTTAGAGCTTTAAAAATTACATTGATAGAGAATGTGTATACTTACCACTTCTTAATTTTGTCAGTCATTGTTCACTTGATCAGTGTTTTATTTTAATGACATTCATTAAAACTCATTTCCTTATTCAAAGGAAAGAAGACCTCAATGGGCTTATTAAAGAGAATCCTGAAACAAATAAAAACATCAAGGGGTAAGTAATTTAAAGCTTTTTATTTCTCCTTTGGCATTTATAAACACATTGGAATTCTGAGTGCTTGCATTCAGGAGAGCAAATTGAAATTCAAACCGAACTGAACTCTTTTTTTCCACATATGTCATATTAAGCAATTCTATATGAGTGATACACAGAAGTGACCTCTTGCGTTTTATTCTCAGGTGACATTTGCTATAATGTAGATTTTGAGAAATTAAATGAGAATTTGACTACCCTCCTCTACTATTTATTTCTTTGTGTGTAAGTGTATGTGTGTGTGTGTGTGTGTGTGAGTCTGTATGTGTATGTGTAAATAGTGTGTTACGTAGAAATGTGTGTATATATTAGTGTATATGTATAAGTGTGTTGGTATAAGTGTATGTGTGTGTATTAATCAGGGTTCTCCAGAGAAACAGAACAATAGAATAGAGAGAGAGAGAGAGAGAGAAAGAGAGATTTATTATAAGGAATTGGCACATGCCCTTCTGGAGGCTGAGAAGTCTCAAGACCCATCGTTGGCAAGCTGGAGGCCCAAGAGAGACAATAGTAGTTCCAGTTCAAGTTTGAAGGCCTGAGGACCAAGAGAGCCCATGGTTAAGTTCCAGTCCAAGGGCAAGAGAACAAGGTCTTAGGTCAAGCAGTCAGGCAGGCAAAGTCTCTTCTTAACTCAGCATTTGGTTCTATTCAGTCTTTCAGCTGCTTGGCTATGGCCCACCCATGTTAGGGACGGCCATCTGCTTTACTCAGTCTACAGATTCACATGTTAATCTCATCCCAAAACACTCACAGACACACCTGGAATAATATTTGACCAAATATCTGGGCACTCTGTGGCCCAGTCAAACTGACACATGAAATTAACCATCACAATGCATATATATATATATATATATATATATAAACATATGTATGTATGTATAAGTAGTGTGTGTGTATGTGTATGTGTATGTTTGCATAAATAGCATATATAAACAAGTCTATGTCTGTGGGAGTGTAAGTAGTGTGTGTGGATGTGTTTATGTACAAACTGTGTGTGTACATGTGTACTGTGTTTGTGTGTAGTGTGGGTATGTGTATATAGTGCAGTGTATGTTTAAAGATGAAGAGCTTAACAAAGTGTACCTTGTAAACGAATCACCCTACCCATGAATTGTCAAGTAAATCTGGAAAGCTTATGTCCTCTTGCTTCTTTTTTTACTTTTTAAAAAACAGATGGAACATATCTGAAACTGAGCTTGTTGACGTGTTGCTGAAAAGTATACCAAATAATTCCATGTGGTTTCTTTTGAACTCCTTTCCATTCCATTCACTCAGTACGTGTTATTATGCATTGGTTCTAAAATGTGTCACTGATGCCTGCAGGCCCTGTCAGCAGAGCCTGGCTGGCTGAAAGCTGGTGTGTGCTGTCAGGCCGTCCTGTTCTCAGCAGCAGTGTGGTTGCAGGCCCAGTGACCCTATGAGTTGCAGACGTGTACAGTTTTGCAACCGACAGACTGAGAAGAGAGCACTGACTTCCTTGGTTACCTGGGTATTTCAGGGAGGTAACTTGAGGTTGGGAGCAGGGAGTCTAAAAGACCCGGGTTCAAATTCTGGCTCTGTCACTTGCTAACTGTGTCCCCATGCTTCAGTTTACTCACCTACAAAATAGGGATCATAATACTGTCATGCCTGGCACATAGTAGATACAAATAGTTTTAGCAATGATAAAGATTCACATGAATTGTGTTTTCTTAATAATTTAGATTCTGTTCAAATATTTAACTTACTTTGACTCTCCAAGAAAAATTCATGTTCTTCCTTTCTAATTTTTATTAAAAAGGGTATTTCAAATCATCACCTATTGTTTTTCATAGGTTGGGGTGTGAGTGTGT
The DNA here is from genome assembly GCF_059928025.1 of Delphinapterus leucas. Taxonomy (NCBI): domain Eukaryota; kingdom Metazoa; phylum Chordata; class Mammalia; order Artiodactyla; family Monodontidae; genus Delphinapterus; species Delphinapterus leucas. The sequence goes on along the minus strand of NC_143146.1, from coordinate 28,456,922 downwards.
GTGCCTATGTGTACACATGTGTATACACACATGCAAATGTGTGCATTCGTGTGTGTATGCTTGTGTGTGCATTCATGTGTGTATGCCTACATGTGTGAGTGCATACGGGTGTGTGTCTGCAAACAAGTGAAAATGTGTGTTTGATTGTGTACACGTGTACACATGCTTGTGTGTGCCTAAATATATGTGTGAGTATATACGTGTGCTTTTGTGTGTATATGAGTACCTATGTTCATGGTTGTGTATGCTTCCTGGGACCTTTTAGGGACAGTAGTCATCTTTTTTTTTTTTCCTTTACCAAGCATAATTAAATTCTGTAGATCTCCTAAAAGTAAAATAAGATCGTCTCCCTCCCTTATAAAAAACTTTCAATGTTCTTTTATTTCAGGTAGAATAAAGTTCTAAACTTTAGTGATGGCCTTTCACATGTTCAGTAAAGTCCAGCCAAACTGATCTTTTTTCTATTCCAGGCTCACTTCTGCCTTAACACTTCTGTGTATGCTATTCCCACTTTGGGAAGCTCTATTCCCATATTGTCACCTTCTCAAAGAGATCGTTTCTGACCATTGAATATAATTAAGTCACCACCCCATCCTTCAACCCCAGCATTGCAGGCACCAGGCACTCTTTTTTACTTTCTTCATAGCATATATTGTTATCTGGAAATGTGGCATTCATTTACACATTTGATTGCATATTGCCTGCCACTCGTCAAGTTAGAATGGAAGCTTCTTGAGGGCTAAGCCCATCTGTATTGTTCACAGCTATCCCATAACTTGGGGCCCATAGTAGGCTTTCCATAACTATTTGTGGATTGAAAGAATGCATAAATATTGAAGACATATACACTATGAGGCATTGCTTCCCACAGTTGAGCTCAAAATATTATTTTACATTACTACATTAAATAGCACACTCTTCTTTATTGACTATATGAACTTTAAAATTTAGGAAACCTTATACTGATATGTGCCCTATTTAATATATTTAAAGAGATCAAGGTCTTGACAACACAACCAACACAAATATTACAAGGGAGGAGTTGCAGTGCTTAATGTTATGGAGTTTCTTTTTGAGTACTCAAATCTAGAAGCAGAATCCTGGGAATTTTTTTTCTCAGTCACTAGCATTCAAATTCCACATATTTCATTCAGGCAACAAGGGGTTAAAAAAATCAGCAAAGGGTATTGGTGTAGAATGGTTGTCTCTTTCAGGGTTAATAATTTCATTATTTGCATGAAAAAGGATCAAATTTTTTATTGCTGCTTTTAGCAGGGATGTACACATTCTCAGACATCTGCATACAAGTAAAAACTTGAGTCAACGTCTAGCTGCTTCCAAATATCTATACCTTTGATGTTGCACTGACGCAACCTCAGAGATTTCATGATCAATCTTAGCAGGGCCACAGGGCATGGGGATCCAGAGTGTAAAAGTGCCTTCTGTGGACGTTCTTTACCCATGTGGTATCCTCTGTAGATCAGAGGCACTTTGGCTGGCACTGTGAATGTGGAAAACACATGTAGAAGCAATAGGAAAAGCAAAATTCCATTAAAATCAGAAGCAGATATACTAAAGGGTAATCATAAATTACTGATGTGTTTTCACTGACTACATGGAGTTTTATATTATAGTAAATATAGCTTACATTTCAGAACTTTATAGATTTTAATCTTACTATTATTTGTTGCCAACACAACCAGTCAAAATTTGTAGTTTTAACACACAGTTATAAGTACCAGCAGCAGATACCAGATTTGTATATCATGGACTTTAACAAATTGGTATACTTATCTAAATCCAGTGTTTAAATAGAAAATCTGCTAATGAATGTCAATTTTACAAAACTTCTCCAAAGTTCAGAAGTTCCACAGCATGTTGGAAGTTGATAGGTAGAGTTGTGTCTTGTGGAATGTTCCATGAAATGTGTATACAGACTATTACAAAATATGTTTAGTGCACCTGGAAAAGGCTAAGAGCATAGCATTCAATGAATCAAAATAGAGTCCTGGTTCAGTATTTGCTAGTGGCCCTAATGGCTCCAAGATTAAAATATTGTCTCACTGAGTCTCAATGTGTTTCAGAGATATATAAATCCCTACATATTTCTGCGTACCTTTAACAATCTTCAGCTCTTTGGCATGATCTCAGTGAGTGTTTATACTGTTCCTGAGTTTTAATGAATAGTTTTATCATCTTGGTTCTAGTCTATCATTAACCTCATCACGTTTTCTATGCTTTAAAGGGGCCAGACCCTTGACAATCTCATCAAAGTGACCCCTGAAGTAAACAGAAGTAACCCAGGGTGAGGATTATATCATATCTTTCTTCCTTCCCATCAATTTGTGCATCAAATTCTGCATCAATTTGTGGCTCTCATTAGAGAAGCTATGCTGAAAAATCTGTGGAGTCAGAAAGTCTGAGCTCCATTACTTTCTGGCTGGGTGCCTTGGAGCAAGTCCCTCGAACACTGAGCTGAGGCTTCTTTAGTTATAAAATGAGGATCATAATGTCTGTTCCACCTTTGTCATTTGATTATTAAGGATCAAGTGCAATAATGGATATAAATCACTTTAAAGCAAAAAGGCACTACAAATGGAAATTATTAACAAAATATAGTTTAATTATAGCTATAGGATTATGTAGAATACTGAAAGGCACTGGCCAGGTGAGAGTTTTTGGCAAATAGTTCCAGAATTGATCTTTTTAACTCAATCTTGCCCTAATTTTATGGTTTTATTTTGACTGTAAATGGGAAACTGAGCTAGTATACCAATGATTTGTATGGAGGTCAAAATTTTTACTCTTTTTTTTTTTTTTTTTTTTTTGCGGTACGCGGGCCTCTCACTGTTGTGGCCTCTCCCGTTGCGGAGCGCAGGCTCAGCGGCCATGGCTCACGGGCCCAGCCGCTCCACGGTATGTGGGATCCTCCCGGACCGGGGCACGAACCCGTGTCCCCTGCATCGGCAGGCGGACTCTCAACCACTGCGCCACCAGGGAAGCCCAAAAATGTTTACTCTTTTAAATGAAGGGCATAGACTGGCATTGATTTCTCTCAAAACCTAATCGCAAAATTCATCTTGAGCACATATATCCTTCAAAGTACTTAGTTGACTTAATTCCATTTTTACTTATTATGTTTTTGTTTGCTTTTTTGTTTAAAGTTCCAAAGACCTCAGTAACCTCGTCAAAGTGAACCCAAGAACAGGAAAAAGTGTGCAAGGGCAAGATTGAATACACACCTCTTTTTTTGTTTCACATTAACCAATGCTTAAAAACGTTATTAAATCATCATTTCAGCAGACTGACACTGCTATAGTATCAATGTATCAATGGTAGTTCAAGAAAAACCATGGAACCCCCATGACCTTTTTTGGGTTTTGTTTGTTTGTTTTGCGGTACGCGGGCCTCTCACTGTTGTGGCCTCTCGCGTTGCGGAGCACAGGCTCCGGACGCGCAGGCTCAGCGGCCACGGCTCACGGGCCCAGCCACTCCGTGGCATGTGGGATCCTCCCGGACCGGGGCACGAACCCGTGTCCCCTGCATCAGCAGGCGGACTCTCAACCACTGCGCCACCAGGGAAGCCCTGCTTATTAATTTTTTAACACTATTTCATTGGACTGATGTGAGGATTAAATCATATAAATCACGTAAATCACTTAGAACAGTGCCTGGCACATCATGAATTTTCTGAAACCATTAATTATTGTTTATTATTTCTATGCAGTTATAGTTAGGTCCAAATATATATTTTCAGAGTCAACACTGAAAAACTCCAACCCCTTGAGATGATCTCTATTTTAATAAATATTTTATAGTAAAATATTTCTATAATAAAAATGTTTCTCCATTTTAATAAATATTTGAAACCACTTGATGTAAGTTGACCATTTCTCTGATCATTTCTTCCATGTTTTAAAGGGGCCAAAGTCTTGACAATCTCATCAAAGTGGCTCCAGAAATAAACAGAACTAACCAAGGGTAAGGTTTATGGAAATTCTTTCTCCATTTTCTTCTATTCAACCTCGAAAATATGATAAAACTCATTGTCCCATCACAGAGACAGCCAATAATGGGACCCAAAATCAATACCTCTATGTCAGAAACCTAGTCTTCAAATCCTTATTCAGGGCTCCCTGGTTGTGGATATTTATGGAGGAATTCCTTAAAATATGGGAATAATCTCTTATCAGTCTGGGATTTGTGTTCCATGTTTGGGATTTCCTCAAAATGAATCGAGTTTCCTCCTGGGATGAAATATCTTCCCCATACAATTTCTTAGACATAAGCAGCCTAAGAGAAGGTCTTCATGTGAAGAAAATTCTCCTTCCCTTATCCTTCATCATTTTTTGCCTCTTCTCTTATGTTTACACTCAAACAATTCCTAAAGTTGGGAGGTTATTTTTTAAAATTATACTTAGTTTATTGAAATAATAAAGAATACAAAGAATGACATTTGTCTTTTATAGAGAGAATTTTCTTTAAGGTACATCATGTTGAGTAAACAGATGTAAAAAAAATCACGAATCTATAAATATATATTGTTATGCTAGTTTGAATGCGAGTTAAATATAAAAGATACCAAGGTATATATTTCCTTTCTGACAGATATTCTATCTTACTTGGTGTATAGGAATTCTATTTTTACAGTAGGTAGATATCATATAAAATTTATTAGACTAGATCAGGAGTCAGAAACTTTTGCTTAAAGAGCTAGGTAGTAAATATTTCAGGTTTGGGGGACCAAAACAGTCTCTATTTTAACTAGTCAACTAGCAACCATTGATAATACATTGTAAAGGAATGGGCATGGCTGTGTTCCAATAAAACTTTACTTATATAACAAGACTACAGGCTGAATTTAGCCTGAGGACCATAGTTTGCTGACTCCTGGACTAAACAGTATTTCATGTGGGTGAGTGAAGAGGATCAACTCTGAATGTACTTGGAACAGCTTCTGAAACAAAGCCTCCCTTGCATATCTTGTTTTATTCACTTTATGGTTGGACCAAAGATTTTATCATTCTTTTATCTGATTATTTAGTGCTAAATTGTCCTTAGATTTTGTTCACTAAATAAGAACATAACGCATTGCCACTGTCTGAGGGTCAGGTACTGAATCCAGAGACCATGTAATACTTCATGTTACAGATAAAAGAGTCAATGAAAGACAGCTATCCCTTGTCCCTCTTCCAAGATGACTTAGTATGTAAAGTGAAGATGGCCTTAATGATGTGACCTTTCCTGTGCAGTGTGTGAGCCTCGTTTCAGTCCCCACCCTCTGCCATGTATTGCATTAGGTCATGTGTCCATCTCTTCTACTTGGTAGTGAAATTTTTGAGTTCAGAGAATACTTATTAGCTGTATAATCTTGGACACATCGTTTAAACTCCTTTAAGCCTCAGCTTCTTTATCTGTAAAGTGGGGATTGTAAGAATTACCTTCTTCATGAATTACCAGAAAAATTATATGCTAGCAAGCTTAAGAAGCACTTATTCCTCAAATACTTATTAGATATTATCTATTGGTATTATTATTACTGTTACTGTTTTTCTTCATTGTTGGATCCTCATTGCACCACTCAATGCTTAGTTCAAAGAAGATACCAAAGAAATTATCTGTTAGGTTGGATTTTATGAAATTGTGACATTCAATAATTTTTGATCCACAAGAGGACAATTTCATATAGTTCAATATAATAGAATGCAATAATTTACATGGAAGGATTTGTACATGATAAAATTAGTTTATAGGTTAATCCTAAAGATTAGTTCAGGGATATAAGCCTTTCTAGTCTTTTTTCTTTTCAGGATGTATAACAAATTGTCCAATAATAAGGTATATCAAATTAGGCATCTTGTTCAGGCCTTCTGGTGTTAGAGTTGGTATGAAGGCCCAGTACGATAACAGAAATGTCTCTTTAGAGCTATTATTGCCTATTTGTTTAGAATAAAAGCAAGTTATATAATCTGAAGTCTTCCCTGTTCTGACTTAGCATTGCATGAAGCATGATTCTGAACTGATTAATATCTTGGAGTAGCCTGAATGTTACATATTAATATTATGTATATTACCTCCATACCTTAGAATCAGGAAATAGCCTCTTTTTTAAAAAATCCCAGGTTTTTGTTTTGTTTTGTTTCGAGGGGAGGGAAGCAAGGAACACGTGCAAATGACCAACAGCTTAAATTTTTCTCTTGTTCATTACAATCTTCAAAAATATTCTTGGAAAACAAGGAGTTTACGAGCAATTTAAATTTGAGGTTGTCTTAAAAGAAATAAGAATAAAACTAAATTAAATTTTCATATATATGTAGTTGTGTAAGAAATGAATTGATAGTAGCCACCTGCTTTTACAGAGGGCTAAAAAAAGAACTCAAGATGAAGTTTTGAATTAACAACAATCACTTGATTCAATATTAAGATTGAAAAAAATGTACAAATTGTAATTGATTTGACTTGATTTTACCCCCTTATTGAAATTTACAACATTTTTTAGGAACCAGGATCTGAACCATCTTATCAAAGTGACTCCCTCAGCAAATAAAAGGTAAGCTTATTAAGATTATTGAAGACTCGTGAGCAAGTCTTCAATTTATGCCCCAGAATAAGATTATTTGTCTAAGGACATTTGAAAGGGGACATGAAAAAAATGAGAACAAATTGATTTGTTGTGTGTAATAATGGTAGATAGATTTTTTCTTTTATTGTGTTGCTTCAATTTATTATAATATTGTTCAAATTGTAATACTGAAGCAAATTCTGTTTAATGACTATTTGAGAAATTCACTGGACACAACAGTAGCGTAAGTAGGTTATTACTGCAAGTTTATAGTAAATAAACTATAAGTTCATAAAACTGAATAAACCAAAGAATATTGGCTTTCTTCTCTTTCACAAACCCAAGGATTAATAAAAATTAAATGACTCTTCAGAAAATTGGTGACATAACATTCTAATACTTGATTAGAATATTTCTACATGATTTTGATTATACTCCTGTCTTCTTGAAAAGTTAAGACCCATCATTCACTGGAGCAAAAGTTAAGAAAAACGTGACAGAGTAACTCCAAGCTACCTCTCAAGATTATTATGATGATAATGGTGAAAAGCATTGTGCAGATGTAAGGAATTATTGTGAATAGAGAGAGGAAGGATGTTAGCAGAAGGGAGCATGTGGTTTGGGGTCCAGCTATGGTTTCAATCCTAGTTCACCCTCAGTCATTTCTTAGGTATCTGGCCCAAAGAGGGTCTTAATTTCTATGAAACTCAATTTATTTATAAAGAGAGAATGGTAATATTTAACTCAGTTGTTTTGAGGATTTAAAAAAGATAACTAATATATATAAAGTAGAAACTCGGTAAATTTATCACTTTTTGTCTAGGATCCCATGGAATGATTCACAAGCATCAGAAGAAACAATGCCAGCCATTTTTTCTGATTTCCAACTGAATTTGACCTTTTATTTTATTTTGTTTTAGCAGTGAACAAGATCTTGATGAACTTATTAACGTAAGCCCCAAAGCTGTCAAAAACACAGCCGGGTAAGAGAAGGATGTGATTTATTTACTTTGCTTTGTTTCTCCCTAACTAAGTACAATTTGAATATAAATGACTTGTAATCATTCTATGGGCAAACTGAATATAAATCTTGAAAAGTCATCACAATTTTTATATGTCCCTGAAAACTTAGATATCTATTTGCTAATAAAAAGAAAGGCAGCTCAAGTAAAGCAATTGAAGGGAGTGATTGGGGTAGAAACATAGCTAGTCTATGCCCTGTTTATGTTTTGTAGTATTGATGTTAATACCTTTGTCTCTGGATCTGGTTAAATTTATTAATGATAGTTAATTTTTTGAAAAGAGCTGGACACCTCATTAGTTGTAAGCAATACCATTCACCTCGTTTTCAGAGGGTGTTTTCTAGTAGTCGGTGGAAATTTTATGAGGTTCATTATTTCTTAGATGGTTTGCTGCTCGCAGCAAAGTAATGGATCTAAAATTTGATAATTCTTTAAGTAGTATCTATAATGATGAAAATGAAATTCACTTTTTGTCTCTGGTTATATGAAGATTTTTATATCATTATGCACTACTATTATATGTATGTACGTATATATTTATATATATATTTAAGACTGTTTTTATGATTTCACTTTTTTGAGTTTAACTGGTATGTAAAAAAATTGCAAAATTTTGGAGATGGAAGGAAGGGACCTCAGAAAACTCGTAGCCCAGTTACTATGAACACTTGCAAACCACTGTTCCAGTCAAACCTATTCTATTTACAGAAGAGGAAATTAAGACTCAGAAAGGTTAAGTGATGTGGCCAGTGTCACAGAGAAAACTAGTGGAAGACGAATAGTAGTTCTGTGATCTGTTAGGCGGTGAATAATTACTGAGCACCTACTGGGTTTGAAGCTTACAGCTAGGTATCATTAGGTGCACATTAGGTATAATTATAGGCCGTGGATGCCAAAAAGAGAATTCAGTAGACATACTCAATCTTATTAATAGCAAGCAATTATCATAGTTTAAAGCTAATTATGTACTGGGGGCAAAGAGATGGGACTCCAAGACAATAATAGGTTGTCAATTTAATATATTACATTTTGGGACGCTTATGTACTTCTTGCTGAATATAGAATGTATTGTCAATGAGTTGCATTTAAAAAGAAAAGGAGACATGAAATAGCTAATAAACACGACAGGCAGTAAAATTCACATTCATAGATTCCTAGGGGTAGAAGATGTTAGAGATGGGCAGAGGCTTAGAGATGAACAAATCCAATCTCCCAATTTTACAAATGAGAACACTGAAGTATTCGGGGCAAAAGTCTCATAATCTTCTGTGAGTTCTTCCAACTCCCAGCCCAACTCCTGGTCTTTAAATCACAGCATGGAGACTTTGATCTTAAAATAGGTGAAAGTTGATTCAGTACCTCAGGAAACAGTGGAAACTATAAAGCTAGAACTTTTGCTCCTGCCATGGGACAGCCTGGAGATGTTCTCTACTACTTTCACAGGGTCACTTGAAATATTACTTCACAGTCTTTGAAGTGACAATGACACAAATTTGTGCCAATGACCGCAAAACACTTTACAACTTTTGAACTACGTGAAAATAATAATAGCTAAATATTTCAATGTATCCCTATATCCTTAAAGCAAAATAAATGAAAGCAGTAACTTGAGTAGGAAAAATGTTACATTTTTCCTGGATAAAATTTAGATATAAGATTCCTGTGTTTGTAGGATCCAGGGCCTGAAAAAAGCGTCTATAAGTTTTCAATTCATTAAGTTGCATGATGCTATCAGTCAAGGCAATTCAGGACTATTACTGAGATCCTTGCTTTATTGACACAAGGTGTCGTCTTTTTAAGAGAAGTGGTAAAACATAGCACGCGTTTATATATATGTTTTCTAAGCTAGTGTTTCTCAAATTGTGGGTCACATCCCATTAAATGGTCTTGTAATTAATTTAGTGAGCGGCAGTCAGCATTTTTTCCCAGTTAGCTAGAGTGAAGTAGAGCAGAAAACATGAGAGTTCTTACGTAGTGGGTGTCTTATTTTGTGAAATTTATGTTTTATTATGTGTGTGTGTCTGTCTGTCTGACTGAAAACAAAGTATTGGGCTGTGATGTAAATTGTATTTTTTAATGAGCTCTATGATGTAGTAGTTTGAATAGCACAGTTCTAAGATTTGGAATGAACCAAGTTTTCTGTATTGAGCAGAACAGTAAAAACGGGAGTTCTCATGTTTGTGTTTGCATTTTTTTATGCAGCTTACTCCTAATTATGCTGGTTGGTGAATATTATATGTAGTTACACTAAAATATTGTGATTGATTTTATGTATTAAAAGGTTGTGGCCTTTGACATATTATTTCCTCTACAAAGTTTTATTTTTTATACTTTTTTTCTTTTAATGTATGAAATTATCCTCATTTTAAAGATCGTCTTTCAGGCACAATTTAACTTTATAACAGGTTTTTGTAATCAATTTATACAAGAAAATTTTATTTTGGATAGTTGTCATGTTTATCATTTCTTTGATAGTGTTTGTAGATACCAGTTGATTATCTTTAATTGATAATATTACTATTGAAGATAATTCAAAACAGTAAACATTCATTTAGGGGCTTTCTGTCTACCGTGGAGATCTGAGAACAAGGATGAAGAGATCAAACTCAGTGAAGCCATGAGCTGGGAAGCAAATTCTATGGAAAGGCTTAGGGGTTGTGGAAGGAAATGCAGACCTTTTTCTCAGACTTTGATGACTAACCTCTAAGTGGCTCTCCTTCAGTTCCTAACCTTGCATCAGTCTTTTTGAAGAGTAAACCATACTTTATTTTTATATAAGGGAAAAGGACTTTTGGGGGGAAGGAGGTACAGGCAGGTAGCTGCCAAAATTTACTGAAAGCAGGTGTTATCAATCCCAAGATTTCTTGCTATTGTGGGCTCTTCTGTGAATAAATATTATAAAGCGGTTTAGAGGAACACGTTGAAAAATCACTACTTTCCAGCCCTTAGAAGCAAAGTATTATACAGAGGCAATGAGTGATAGCAAACCAGGTGGGAGGAAATACTGTTCTCCGACTGAGGAAAGAAACTGATAGGGTTTCAACTAGGAAGTGGACAGTTATCAGAGTATGTCCCTAATTTACCATGATTTCAGCTTTTTAAGTCATGGTAGAGGAAAGAAAAGTCACAATTTTGATGGATTACTGGAACTCTGTTTGCCAAGACTTATGTTAAGTATAATCCTAGTTTGGGAGTTTCTTATTTTTTAAAAAAATGGTATATTTAGCTGGTGAATATGATTTTTAAAATATCAAGGACCTTAGAATCAGTTTGTATCGTCATACTGTTAAAACATTCCAGAGTAAAAGTGGTCAATCATGAGATGTTTGCTGTGAACTCTGAGTTAGCGTGCCCTTGTAGATGGGCTCTGACAATAAGTGTGTGAAGTCAGAGTAATTCTTCTCCTGATCCAACATAATTAGTCCTCCCTAGATTGGTTTGAAAATTTATTTCAAGGGGGTTCTATGCCAAACCAATATGTCTTATACTAAATGATAAACTAGCTAATCCCTTCTTCCAATTCCAGCCACCTTAAACCTGTATTATCTCTAACACAAGCTGCTTTAATTTTTTTTCCATTTGAAGAAATCAAGATCTTGATAAGCTCATCAAAGTGAATCCTGAAACTCTCTCCAACAACCAAAGGTAATAGAACTGTATTAATTTTTGTGCTTTGGGTAGGAAGAATGTTTTGTTTTACAATTATTTCAAGCACATTTATAACCTTAATGATCTTACCAAAAGAATTTATTTATAATTAACCTGCTTACTTTTTATTTTTCTTTTTAAAGAAACCGGGATCTCAATAACCTCATCAAAGTGAATCCTGAAGTAATCAGAAGCAATCAAAGGTAATCAAATAAAAACAGTCATTTCACATTCTCATGTCTGTTGCCCCTGAGTGGAGTAGATTTATTATATTGCTTTATAGACCTAGCACAAACAAAACAACCTATCACTAATTGGAGTTTATTTTTTTCTCTTTTTCTCTTTTGAACAGCCAAGCTTTGGACAATCTTATTGAAGTGAAACCTTCACCTCTCAGAAATACTAAGCGGTAAATGACTTTGCCTAACTATCTTGCCATGCATTTAAAAAAGAACCCAAGGTTCTAGGTTAGGAATTTCCTTTCTTGCTCGCTTTCTTGCTTTCTTTTTTCTCTTTTTCTAAAAGAAGGCTTTCGTTTTTCTTGAGTGTTCAAATGAGCACACATTTATAACCCATGTGTTTCCTGTCAGCCGAGAATATGCTACACTCTTCTGGAATCAATTGCACTCTTTTGGACTCAGTTTTGTACTTCTAATTTTCACGAAGACAAGTTAGGGTTTGTTGCCTATAGGAGATAGAGTATCAGGACTGATATGAAAAATGAGTGAAATTAAATAAGAGGAAAACATATTTTGGAGAAGCTGGACCAAATCGGTGGTTTACACAGATGGCTACAGAGCATTGGAGCATTGGAAAGGATATTCAGTATTCAAAATTACAGATCCACAGCTCATGTGGGCTCACAAAATATTCCAGCAGATTTTAACCTTGAACTTCCATTTTGAGTTTTGTAAATATCTTATAATTCACTATCTTTATGTCATATCTTTCACCAAAAGAGCTTATTGATAATGCACCAGAGTGCGTTGTATGAGAAGCCCAGATTGTTCTGCTGACCTGAAATTTTGCCATAATAAATATATAGCTGGGAATTAAAGTCTCAAAATTCTGGGATGAAGAAAGCAGATTAACATATGGAAAAGTGCTTTGAAGCCACAGGGAGAAAGAGGATAGTGTGACATGCTCATCGGCCTAAATCTCATGTCTTTTTGTTTTCTACATTAGTGGTTCTTTTTTTTTTTTTTTTTTTGGAGTATAATTGCTTTACAATGTTGTGTTAGTTTCTGCTGTACAATGAAGTGAGTCAGCTATATGTATACCTATATCCCTTCCCTCTTGGACCTCCCTCCCACCCCTCCCCCCCATCCCACCCATGTAGGTTGTCACAGAGAACCGAGCTGAGCTTCCTGTGCTTCATAGCATGCTCCCACTAGCTATCTGTTTTACACATGGGAGTGTATATATGTCAATCCTAGTGTTTTAATTTGCCTTTTCTGTTTGTGTGTTTTTATCACAAGGTGTTGGAGTGTCTGAGGTAGGAAGGTACCAAGGCAATTGAAGAGCAATTGCTAATTAGAGAGCAGTATTTATTGAACACCTCTGGTGTGCCTGGCAATTTATATACATTTAATCCTCACAACAACCAACCCCATGAGAAATATATTCACGCATGCTATTCTATAGAAGAAGAAACTATAGCTCAAAGATATAAAATAAACTTCTCAAGAAAGAAAACACATCCTGGATCTAAACCCAAGTCCTTCTGATGTCACTACTGGAAGAACAAATGATCGGGAGCAAAAAAACCTCAGATTTACCCCTTCTTTCTGTCCTTTATTCTCCCAACGGTCCCTTCCTTTCTAATTCCCCTCCCACCCCTGCAGTTAAAGGCCTACAATTAGATACACTTTTTTTCTAGAAAATTATTGTGGAAATGACAGAGAGGAGAGGAAGATTTGTCTTATAGAGATTTTCTAATAACTGAAATAATAGCAAACTTTTGGTGCCGACCCTGCCACTGGTAAGCGTATGGAAATATCTTTGATAAGTAGAAGCATTTCTTCAGAGTGGTACTGGTAGGGGCAGATTTTTATTTTTATTAGTAACAGTTTTAGGAGGTTCCCAACCCATGTTGGAAGTGGTTAGGTTTAACAAGTACATATGGAATAACTAACAGTGGCTACTGTAGCCAACTTCTCCCTTAGCGGCTGTTTCCATAAACTGTAGCGCCCTCTGTCTCTCTCTCTCTCTCTCCCCCACTCCTGTTCCCTCCTTCCTCCTCTCCCTCCTCCCTTTCCCCTTCTTCTGACTTTTGCCTCCTTCCCTTCCTCCTTCTGCAAATGCACTATGTTGACAGATAATGGTAACTTTCTCTTTTGTTTTGTTTTGTTCTCTTTTGCCTTTTGTTTATTAGAAGAGGCTAATTTCATAAAAACTAATTTGTATTTCAGCAACTCCTAACAAAGTATCTATAAGAAGAGGACATTTTCCTTATACAGATAGGATTACTATAAAAAAGAAATTTAAGAATATTGACCATCATGTTGTTTTCAGATGGCAGCCTTTTTTAAGGATTTATTTTTAAACTTTTTATTGAGGTATAGTTGCTGTATAATATGATATAAATTACAGGTATATGATATAGTGATTCACAATTTTAAAGGTTATACTCCACTTATAGTTATTATAAACTATTTGCCATATTCTCCATATCATAGAATATATCCTTGTAGCTTATTTTGTACCTAATGGTTTGTACCTCTCAATTACCTACCCTATGTTGCCCCTCTCCCCCTTGCCTCTCCCCACTGGTAACCACTCGTTTGTTCTGTATATCAGATGACAGCTTGATCCACAAATCTAACCTAAGTGATGTCTGACTATTCTTTAGTAGTTACACCAGATTTGATGATAATCAGCCAGGATGTTCAAGAATTACTGCAGAACAAACAGGAAAGACTAAGCTGCCTATTTGAAAAAAGTGACTTCATTCAATATGTTCAGTCACCTGTATCTGCAATGTATTTATGTGGCCCACTTGATTTTAATGGGTAAAGAGAGGGGGCATTTTAACATGACTCCCAGTAGGAATAACAGCCACAAGGCACTTTTACATCCAATTCAATGTGACAGGAGCACTGATTATTTAATAGTATAACAGCAGTGAATCAGAGTTCCTTTTATGTGACTTTGCTGACATTTCCAGCAGCTGTATATTTAATTCACAGTTAGGGGTGGAATAAATTTCAGTCATGGATCAAAATGTAAGCAGGTGTCCCTGAGCTCTTTCTAGGAACACAACAACTTGAGCAAATGCAGATGTGTACAGAATTTTCATTTATTCAGGGAGAAACTGTGAATTTTAGCAATGACAGTTTCACATTTTCATGAACCAACATTAAAGGGGGATATTCAATTATCGGTAGCCTATAAACTGCTGCTCCCACGTAAAGATTGAAAAACATCTAGTGATACAGGTCTTTACAGTTAGAAAAGGCAACCTTCATCTAAAGCAGAAAAAATATTCTGAACTATTTGTAGTATTATATGGCCATCTTTCTAAGGGCTTCCTATTTGCTAAGACATACCTTGTTAGTATCCCAATAAGAAGTTTCCTTCCTGCCTTCCTATTGAATATTTCTCATACTTCTGCTCAAGACAGAATGCTGGAGGTGGGAGGTAACCTTGACTCTTTCCATTGCTTCATTCCCCATAATCAGTAGGTCACTCTGGATGCTTCTCCTAGTTATCTCAGGAACTGAGACATTTCATCATCCCAACTGCTACTATGGCCCAGCTTACTGTTAAGTCTCCTCACTGGTCCCTCTGCTGTCTCTGGTACCTTCTGCCCTTCAATCTGTCTGCCATGCTGTAGAGTGATCTTCTTAAAACACAAATCTGATCCTGTCCTTCCTCTGATGAAATCCTCCAGTAGCTTCACATTGCCACTGGACAACAGTGTACCCCTTAACCTGGTTTCCAAAGCTCGCCATGATGTTGCCTCCACAGGCCTCCCCAGCCCCATTCCCTATGCTCCACCCACAAGCAAAGCCCACCCACACACCCCCTGACATGAGCACGCCTCGCTCCTCTGTCATCGCTGCTGCATGGATAACTGCTACTTATCCTTTAGGTGTCAGCTTAGGTGTCTTTTACTCAGGCTCTGGGAAGCCCAACCTGACCCATCACTTCTGCATCAGGTCCTTCTGGATGTTCTCAAGCTCTCTGTTCTTCTGTCCTATGATATTTGTCTCTTGGCATTATTATTTAATAATCTCTCATCCACTATTGGATTTTTTAAGGGCAAAGATTGGATCTGTCTTGCTCATGTCTTTATCTACAATTCATGGCACAATGCTTGGCACG
This sequence comes from Delphinapterus leucas, assembly GCF_059928025.1. Lineage (NCBI taxonomy): Eukaryota > Metazoa > Chordata > Mammalia > Artiodactyla > Monodontidae > Delphinapterus > Delphinapterus leucas. The sequence goes on along the minus strand of NC_143146.1, from coordinate 28,441,364 downwards.
TATTAGGTGCTTAATAAATATTCTCTGAGTTACAAGCTAAATTTCAAAACTAATCAGGACCTCTGATCATCCAACTAGACAAAGCCCATTGCCTTATAACTCTAACACTCTGAGCCCCATGAGTGAAACTAGACTGGAGGGATCTGATATCCTACGACTGGTCTCCTTGCTTAAGCCAAAAACCCTATTTTGAAACATAATCTCAATGAACCATGGTGAATTAGAGCCACTGAAATTCTTGGTCACATCTTATATTTAAAATACCTAAATTGATCATTTTCTCTATGGACCTGTTAATTTCTTTAATATAAAATCTTTAAGACTCCCTCATTGAAACAAATTATGAAAATATGTAAAGCTGGGACCATTTTGCAAATTCAGTAGAGCTGAAGAATTATAGCAGTTATCTCACTGTATTCTACACTCCCTTCAGAGAGATAAATATTCCTTTGAACTAAAGCTTAAGCCTTAGTTTTAGTTCTTGGCATAAAAGAAGTACCATAGTAAATTTTCTATATGGAGGTTTTTAATTTTGCAAATGTGTTTGATACTCTGCAAAAACGATGTAAGTGAGCTGGAGAGAGAGAAACATATTGCAGCATTTGATAAATACCTCCCACATCTTCATAAGAGAGGAAGAGCAGTTGGGAGTGAGCTGATAACTTTCTCTCATGTAGAGCATATCCTAGGAAAAGTTGTGTTTTAAGAGACATAATAAGCCTTGGTCCCCAGAATCTCTATTTTTTTCTTTAATCTGCTCTGCAAGGGAGTATTATATTCCTTAATGGGGCAGTAGAAAATAATTTACATGATTATAACATAGATAAATGCTCATATTCAAAATGTGTGCTATGACTCTACATAACAGATAACTCATATCTTCTCCCAAACATTGTGTAGTCTGTGTAAAGAAAAGCATTTTCAGTTGCTATGGTTAACAAAATTTCTTTTTAGCATTTCTCTCTGTATCCACAGAGAACTGGTGGTTTTTCTTGAAGTTAATTCCAACTGCTCATAAAATCACAAAATTATAAGGTCTTCCACTGAACTGCCACAGAAAAGGTTTGGAATCAAGCCTTTGTTTGACCCTGCAGCATTTGGCTGGGCTTCTATAAAAATCTATTTTTCACACTTTGACTCACAGCTCTTCATCTTCTACCACAGTGTAAAAGACACGATAAGATAGATGTAGTCTTAATTAAAGAATAAAAATTTATTTTTACATCCTTCAACTTGGGAAGTTTATGGGCAATTTGAACTTCTTTTATTGGATCTCCAAATCTAGCTGATGACATCAATCAGGGTGAACAACCAGAGTAAATCCACATTTTGTACTTTTCATGATCTGGAACTTTTAATTTTGCTTTAAATATTAGTATAAAATATTCAGAATAAAATCTTATAATCCATTCTACCAGACTTGATATGTGGCACTGTTTAATAAAAACAGCAAAAATTCTATGAACCCCCTAATAACATGGTTTACTCAATGATTCACAATTATATCCCTTTGGGAGTGTGCTTCTTTGAAGGCAAGCATACATTCCAATTTTGAGTTATCTACCTACAGTGGTTGGATTTGCAGGATTCTGGTTTCTCCTCCCTGCTTAGATCTAAATCCATTTCCGCTCTCCCTCACAATAGCTAGGGTCCAAAAGACTTGGGTACTGGGCGTGAGGAGGTGGGGTGGTATAGGCAGATCAAAGGTGCAGTATCTGCAGCAGCCAGGAGTGGAAGGTGTCAGAGCAGGTGAGGGCATCCAGCATCAGGCTGAGAAACTAAACAACCATGTCATGAGGGCAGAAGCAGATGTGTATTTGGTTGCTAGGGCTGCCATAACAAGAACCACAGCCTGGGTGGCTTAAAAGAGAAATTAATTTTCTCACCGTCTGGAAGCTAGAAATCCAAGATCAGTATGTCGGTAGGGTTGGCTCCTTCTGAAGGTCCAGAGGGAAGGATCTATTCCAGGACTTTCTCTTTGGCTGGTAGAGGGCTGTCTTTACCCTCTGTCTTCACATTGTTATCCATCTGTGTGTGTATCTGAGCCTAAATTTCCTCTTCTTATAAAGCTACCAATCATATTGGATTAGGGCCCACCCTAATGACCTCATTTGAACTCGATTTTTTCTGGCGTTAGGACTCCAACATAGAAATTTGGTGGGAGGGCAAAATTCAACCCCTAAGGAAATGTCCCAAAATAAGGAAACAAAGCCCTGGTTGGGAGCTGTGTGAAAAAAAGGAAAGAAATATGTGCAATTCAGGGGTGAAATAAGGCAGGTTCTAGGTGATTGACGCAAATGGAGGTGAAATGTCCGTCACCGTCTCTTCTGAACTTTTTCTAAGAGGTTATTGTGCACACTCTGTACCTAGGTGTGGCCGAAGCTGACTGCCATAAAGGTTCAGGGTCTAATATCTTTCCCTTGGGGTCCCTTTCAGATCTTTTCCCAGAGCTGGGTAAGGTAGCGTAGATTTCTACCAGAGAAGGGGAAAAAAGAGAATTTAAATTAATTTAATGCCACAAGTATTTTTGGAGCAGCTACTGTGTGCAAGGCCATGTTAGGCATGGTAATGTGATTTTACTCTCAAGTCATAATGAAAAGCACCAGCTTCCTTAAAAAATGTCACTCAGTTCATCCAAGGTTAGCTTTGGAGGGAGAATCACTTCCTGGGACAGAATTCTAATTCCCCAAAATTCACATTTCCTGGTGATCTCTCACTGTTTGCCATTGCCAACCGTCCCTGTTTGGCATTCCTGCGAAACTGGATTATAGCATATCATGATAATCCACTTAATTTTTATTCCATTATCCCCAAGTATTTGGTAAAGTACTATTGTATTTTAAAATGTTAAGGGGAGGATCATTTAATGCTCAGGCTATTAAGATAGTATGGTAACCTCTGAGGTCAAGAAGGTGACTCTAGTAATAGGGAAGGACCATCACGGGTTAGGTGAACGCAAAGCCTGCTGTCTCTATTTCTAGATTTGAAAGATGCGATCTGGGAGGTCTCCTCACACAGTTCTAGTAGTTCTGTTGAAGAAGTCAGTTTTGAATTTTACATCATTCAGACTGCAGAATCAAATGATTTTGATACTTCTGAGCTACTTCTGAAATCCTGTACTTTTTACATATATTAATGGGCATATTTTCTACTGTAACTCACATTAAAAAATAATTTAACTAATTTCTACATTTTAAAAGATGTGCAGCTAGTATTTTATTTTATTTTGTTTTTAATAGATCTTTATTGGAGTACAGCTGCTTCACAATACTATGTTAGTTTCTGTTGCACAACAAAGCGAATCAACCATATGCATACACGTGTCCCCATATCCCCTCCCTCTTGAGCCTCCCTCCCATCTTCCCTATCCCACCCCTATAGATGGACACAAAGCACCGAGCTGATCTCCCTGTGCTATGCTGCTGCTTCCCATCAGCCAACTATTTTACATTCGGTAGTGTATATATGTTGATGTTACTCTCACTTTGCCCCAGCTTCACCGTCCCACCCAGTGTCCTCAAGTCCATTCTCTATGTCTACCTCTTTATTCCTGCCCTGCAACTAGGTTCATCGACACCAATTTTTTTTTTTTTAGATTCCATATATATGGGTTAGCATACAGTATCTGTTTTTCTCTTTCTGACTTACTTCACTCTGTATGACAGACTCTAGGTCCACCAACCTCACTACAAATAACTCAATTTCGTTTCTTTTTATGGCTGAGTAATATTCCAATGTATATATGAGCCACATCTTCTTTACCCGTTCATCTGTCGATGGACACTTAGGTTGCTTCCATGTCTTGGCTATTGAAAATAGTGCTGCAATGAATACTGTGGTACATGACTCTTTTTGAATTGTGGTTTTCTCAAGGTATATGCCTAGTAGTGGGATTGCTGGGTCATATGGTAGTTCTATTTTTAGTTTTTTAAAGAACCTCCATACTGTTTTCCATAGTGGTTGTATCAATTTACATTCCCACCAACAGTGCAGAAGAGTTGCCTTTTCTCCACACCCTCTCCAGCATTTACTGTTTCTAGATTTTTTGATAATGGCCATTCTGACAGGTAGAGGTGATACCTCATTGTACTTTTGATTTGCATTTCTCTAATAATTAGTGATGTTGAGCATCTTTTCATGTGCCTCTTGGCCATCTGTATGTCTTCCTGGTGAAATGTCTATTTAGGTCTTCTGCCGTTTTTTAACTGGATTATTTGGGTTTTTGATAATGAGCTCCATGAGCTGTTTGTATATTTTAGAGACTAATTCTTTTTCTGTTGTTTCATTTGCTCATATTTTCTCCCATTCTGTGGGTTGTATTTTTGTCTTGTTTATGGTTTCCTTTGCTGTGCAAAAGCTTTTAAGTTTAATTAAGTTCCATTTGTTTATTTTTGTTTTTATTTCCATTACTCTAGGAGGTGGGTCAAAAAAGGTCTTGCTGTGGTTTATGTCAAAGGGTGTTTTTCCTATGTTTTCCTCTAAGATTTTTATAGTGTCTGGTCTTACATTTAAGTCTTTAATCCATTTGGAGTTTATTTTTGTATATGGTGTTAGGTAGTGTTCTAATTTCATTCTTTTACATGTAGCTGTCCTGTTTTCCCAACACCACTATTGAAGATGCTGTCTTTTCTCCATCGTATATTCGTGCCTCCTTTGTCATAAAGTAGGTGACCATATGTGTGTGGGTTTATCTCTGGGCTTTCTATCCTGTTCCATTGATCTATATTTCTGTTTTTGTGCCAGTACCATATTGTCTTGATTACTGTAGGTTTGTGGTATAGTTTGAAGTCGGGGACCCTGATTCCTCCAACTCTGCTTTTCTTTCTCAAGATTGCTTTGGCTATTCAGGGTCTTTTGTGTTTCCATACAAATTGTGAAATGTTTTGTTCTAGTTCTGTGAAGAATGCCATTGGTCATTTCATAGGGATTGCATTGAATCTGTAGATTGCTTTGGGTAGTATAGTCATTTTCTCATTGTTGATTCTTCCAATCTAAGAACATGGTATATCTCTCCATCTGTTTGTATCATCTTTAATTTCTTTCATCAGTGTCTTATAGTTTTCTGCATACAGGTCTTTTGTCTCCTTAGGCAGGTTTATTCCTAGGTATTTTATTCTTTTTCTTGCAATGGTAAATGGGAGTGTTTCCTTAAATTCTCTTTCTGATTTTTCGTTGTTGGTGTATAGGAATGCCTGAGATGTCTGTGCATTAATTTTGTATCCTGCAACCTTACTGAATTCATTGATTAGTTCTAGTAGTTTTTTGGTGGCATCTTTAGGATTTTCTACGTATGGTATCATACCATCAACAAACAGTGACAATTTTACTTCTTCTTTTCCAATTTGTATTCCTTTTATTTCTTTTTCCTCTCTGATTGCTGTGGCTAGGACTTCCAAAACTATGTTGAGTAAAAGTGGCAAGAATGGACATCCTTGTCTTGTTCCTGATCTTATGGAAATGCTTTCAGTTTTTCACCATTGAGTATGATGCTTGCTGTGGCTTTGTCATATATGGCCTTTATTATGTTTAGGTAAGTTCCCTCTATACCCATTTTCTGGAGAGCTTTTATCATAAATCGGTGTTGAATTTCGTCAAAAGCTTTTTCTGCATCTATTGAGATGATCATTTGGTTTTTATTCCTTAATTTGTAAATGTGGTGTATCACATTGACGGATTTGCATATACTGAAGAATCCTTGCATCCCTGGGATAAATCCCACTTGATCATGGTGTATGATCCTTTTAATGTGCTATTGGATTCTGTTTGCTAGTATTTTGTTCAGGATTTTTGCATCTATGTTCATCAGTGATATTGGTGTATAATTTTCCTTTTTTGTGATATCTTTTTCTGGTTTTGGTATCAGGGTGATTGTGGCTTTGTAGAATGAATTTGGGAGTGTTTCTCCCTCTGCAATTTTTTGGAAGAGTTTGAGAAGGATGGGTGTTAGCTCTTCTCTAAATGTTTGATAGAATTCACCTGTGAAGCCATCTGGTCCTGAACTTTTGTTTGTTGTAAGATTTTTAATTATGGTTTCAATTTCATTACTTGTGATAGGTCTGTTTATATTTTCTAATTCTTCCTGGTTCAGTCCTGGAAAATTGTACCTTTCCAAGAATTTGTCCATTTCTTCCAGGTTGTCCATTTTATTGGCATATAGTTGTTTGTAGTAATCTCTCATGATCCTTTGTATTTCTGCAGTGTCAGTTGATACTTCTATTTCATTTCTAATTCTGTTGATCTGAGTCTTCTCCCTATTTTTCTTGTTGAGTCTGGCTAAGGGTTTATCAATTTTGTTTATCTTCTCAAAGAACCAGCTTTTAGTTTTTTTGATCTTTGCTATTGTTTTCTTCGTTTCTATTTCATTTATTTCTGCTCTGATCTTTATGATTTCTTTCCTTGTACTGACTTTGGGTTTTCTTTCTTCTTCTTTCTCTTTTAAGTGTAGGCTTACATTGTTTATGAGGTTTTTCTTGTTTCTTGAGGTGAGATTGTATTGTTATAAACTTCCCTCTTAGAACTGCTTTTGCTGTGTCCCATAGGTTTTGGGTCATTGTGTTTTTGTTGTCATTTGTTTCTATGTATTATTTTACTTCTTCTTTGATTTCTTCAGTGATCTCTTGGTTATTTAGTAACACACTGTTTAGCCTCCATGTATTTGTGTTATTTACAGTTTTTTTCCTGTAATTGATTTCCAGTCTCAAAGCATTGTGGTCAGAAAAGATGCTTGATACGATTTCAGTTTTCTTAAGTTTTCTAAGGCTTGATTTGTGACCCAAGATGTGATCTATCCTGGAGAATATTCCATCAGCAACTGAGAGAAAGTGTAATCTGCCACTTTTGGGTGGAATGTTCTATAAATATCAATTAGGTCTATCTGGTCTATTGTGTCATTTAAAGCTTGTGTTTCCTTATTTATTTTCTGTTTGGATGATCTGTCCATTGGCGTAAGTGGAGTGTTAAAGTCCCCTACTATTTTTGTGTTACTGTTGATTCCTCCTTTCATGGTTGTTAGAATTTGCCTTGTGTATTGAGGTGCTCCTATTTTGTGTTCATAAACATTTATAATTGTTATATCTTCTTCTTGGATTGATCCTTTGATCATTATGTAGTGTCCCTCCTTATCTCTTGTAACAGCCTTTATCTTAAAGTCTATTTTATCTGATACGAGTATTGCTACTCCAGTTTTCTTTTGATTTCCATTTGCATGGAATATCTTTTTCCATCCCCTCACTTTCAGTCTGTATGTGTCCCTAGGTCTGAAGTGGGTCTATTATAAACAGCATATATATGGGTCTTGTTTTTGTATCCATTCAGCCAGTCTCTCTCCTTTGGTTGGGGCATTTAATCCATTTACATTCAAGGTTATTATCAATATGTATGTTCCTATTACCATTTTCTTAATTGTTTTGAGTTTGTTTTTGTGGGTCTTTTTCTTCTGCTGTGTTTCCCACCTAGAGAAGTTCCTTTAGCATTTGTTGTAACGCTTGTCTGGTGGTGCTGAATTCTCTTAGCCTTTGTTTGTCTGAAAAGCTTTTGATTTCTCCATCGAATCTGAATGTGATCCTTGCTGGGTAGAGTAATCTTGGTTGTAGGTTTTGCTCTTTCATCACTTTAAGTATATCCTGCCACTCCCTTCTGGCCTGCAGAGTTTCTGCTGAAAAATCAGCTGATAACTTTATGGGGATTCCTTTGTATGTTATTTGTTGCTTTTCCCTTGCTGCTTTTAATATTTTTCTTTGAATTTAATTTTTGTTAGTTTTATTAATATGTGTCTTGGTGTGTTTTTCCTAGGGTTTATCCTGTCTGGGACTCTCTGTGCTTCCTGACTTGGGTGACTATTTCCTTTCCCATGCTAGGGAAGTTTTCAATTCTAATCTCTTCAAATATTTTCTCAGACCCTTTCTTTTTCTCTTCTTCTTCTGGGACCCCTATAATTTGAATGTTGGTGCATTTAGTGTTGTCCCAGAGGTCTCTGAGATTGTCTTCAATTCTTTTCATTCTTTTTTCTGTATTCTGCTTCTCAGCAGTTATTTCCACCATTTTGTCTTCCAGCTCACTTATTCATTCTTCTGCCTCAGTTATTCTGTTATTGATTCCTTCTAGTGTATTTTTCATTGCAGTTATTGTGTTGTTCATCTCTGTTTGTTTGTTCTTTAGTTCTCTAGGTCTTTGTTAAACATTTCTCATATTTTCTCAATCCATGCCTCCATTCTATTTCTGAGATTCTGGATCATCTTTAATATCATTACTCTGAATTCTTTTTCAGGTAGATTGCCTATTTCCTCTTCATTTATTTGGTCTTGTAGGTTTATACCTTGTTCTTTCATCTGTGGCATATTTTTTTACTGTCTCTTTTTTCTTTTTTTTTTTTTTTTTGAGTAGGATTGTGTTCCTGTCTTACTGGTTGTTTAGCCTGAGGCTTCCAACACTGGAGTTTGTAGGCTATTGGGTAGAGCTGGGTCTTGGTGCTGAGATGCGGAACTCCGTGAGACCTCACTCCAATGAATATTCCCCAGGGTCTTTCTCTGTTAGTCCAGTGGTTTGGACTCAGAGCTCCCACTGCAGGAGCTTTGGCCCCGGGCTTGTGAACCAAGACCCAACAAGCCACCTGGGGCAGCAAAAAATAAAGAAAAAAACAGAGTAAAAAATAACATTAGACTAGGAAACTAACAGATATGTTAGGAGAATATAAAATAAAAAGATAGTTGAATCAACAACCAGAAGGTACATCAGTACCACAATAGTAAAAAAGAGGAGGAGGGAAAAGAAAAAAAAAAAAGGCCTTGGCTATGGAGGGCAGGGCCTAAGCAAGGGCAAGGTTTGGATGGTGGGCAGGGCCAATGCTCAGGACCCACAGGGCTGGAAAAGGCCCTGGGGGCTGTGGTGGGTGAGGCTTAGGCTCAAGGAACAGAAGGGGCCCAGGCGTGCCCCCCACCCCTGGTCTCAGATGGCAGGGGGCCTCACCTGGGAGCCCAGGAGGCTTCCTGGGCTTGAGTAGGAGGGGCAAATGCCCTCCTCTCCTCTCCTCCTCCTCCAGCCTCGGAGGGCCCCTCCCTCCTGCCTCTCTTGATCTCCCCAGCCTCCGTCCTATGCCCCCAAAGACCCACGCAGCCTGGAGGGGGCTTTGGAGGGCAGGGGATGGCCTAGAGCTCAGCAGCCTCCCCAGGACTGAGTGGGTGTGGCAATGAACCTCCACTCCTCTCCCGCTCCTCCTGGAGGGCCGCTCCTGCCTGCCCCCTGATCTCCCAGGCCCGCAGCTAGTATTTTAAATGTGAGGTTTAAGTGTAGCTATGGAATGCTGCTTAATTAGCATATTTATCACTTATTGATGGCTTGGATGTTATATAAAAGGAGTATTAAATCTCATCCCACATAAATATGAGGACTTTTATGTTATTATTCATCCTTATCAATATTAATTTTGTGAGTCAGAGTCCCTACACTGATTCTATGTAAAAGAACCTTACTTGAAATCTGCTATTCAGGACTGGAAAAGGGAGATTTATGAAAACAGGAGTTAACTCTAAAGATGTGAAAAGTTAGGGCAGAAATAAAAATGAAACTATAGTCCCTCAGAATTCTGGAATCCATAGTGCTTAGTGCTGTGTCACTACACTTCTGTTAATTATCACTTATTTATTCTTACTCAGTTCAGTCACAACTGTAGTCATTGTGCCTATAAATTTTATTTACATTAACTCATTTATTCTCACTGCAACCTTATGAAATTAGATATTATTATCCTAGTTTACAAAAGGAAGCTTAGAAAGGTTGACTAACTTGCCCAAGAAAGTAGGAGAAGAAATGGCCTTGCTCTGACTCCTAAACCATCCTGCTAACCAATAGCATTGGTGACAAGGCTTTTCCAAACTCATGGAAAAAAATTAAGAACTACCAGCGTAATAGCAAATATATAAATAATTAATATATGTATATAACATACCAGAGAACATTGTACCTCATGAAGGTGTGTCAAATCATTATTGTAGCCCATGATTTAAGAATGTAATTGTCCCATTTATCCTCCACAGTATGAATTGTTTATTCAAATTTGGGGTTGACTTCTCATATTTCTGTCATGCAAAAAGCTGGAATGAAGGCTCTAATTAAATATTTAAGAGTTGATTTCAGATGGGCAGGTGGCTCAAGCCTTGACTCTTTTACAAATTAGTCAATTGACCTTGGAAAATTCACTTAGCCGTTCTGAGCCCCATATGCTGTCCTGCAAGATTTTGTGAGATCTGAATGAGATAACCCACGTGGAAATACACAAGTTAGTACTTTGTGATGCAAAGTAAGTATTCATTCAAAGTTAGCCGAATGTGAATATCAATCAGTTGTTTCTTTTCAGACCAGATTTCTCAAACCTTCCAAAAAATTAGTTATTTCTCTCTCATAACGTAATCCATGCTCATACTTGGGTTGCATAGGACAAATAGTTCGGTCAGATTTTCAATGTCCATATTCTTAAAGACCACAAATGACTATGTTTAAATTTTTGTACTGATCTAAAAATTTTTTATTCTAATGTTTATTTCCTAAAATTGTATGTAATTATATCATATATATATATATATATATATATAAAATTTTTTTTTCCTATAGAGACCAGGACCTAGAAAATTTAATTGAAGTAAATTCCAATATGTCTAAGAGTAAAAATGAAAGGTAAGGCTTATTATAATTTACGTTTTTCTTATGAATTCCATATGAGCCTTCATAAATTATATAACCTTGAAAGATTTTCTGAGAAGTTGAACTGTACTGTGATATTTAAATGTAAACACCATATGAATATGAAAAACAATGTACAGGGTGCTTAATAACTGATTTGGAAAAAAGTTAGCAAAATTTGAATTCTGTTGGAATTTCTGACTAAGGGCCTGCTGTTCAATGGCTTACTGTAAAAGGCATCATGGAAATTCAGTGCTCTGCACATGGGCTGTGAAGATTTATTTTTACTTACTGTTGCTTGGTAGGTTTTCAGCGGTGCAGAAAGCACTCTGGGAATCTCTTCCTTGGATACGTAGTGCTAAAAGAATGCACAAATTCATCACAGCCGCAAAACAGGACCTAATTTTGGAATTTCTTTACATCACAGAGAATACCAGCTTTAAAACTGTTGTACTTTGTTTCTTTTACAACGAAGGTTAGGATAGAAGCTATACTTCATTGTTGTTACAGATTGTTTAAATTAGGAAAGAATTTTAAAAGTCTTCCATGTTTAGCAATTCTTCTCCCAACACATGGGAGGACCCTAGAAGCAATAAGTTTCTATTTTTAACCTTCCTAAGATACAGCTGCCTTTTCTGTTTAAAAGAAAAAAAAAAAACAAAAATGTTTATGTAAAGAAATGATATTGTTGATATGAAGTGAAGAGAGTAGAAAAGTAGGAAAAGAGCTGGCACACTGTTTGGTCTGTTTTTCATATCTCTTAAAGGCTCTTGCATATAAGAGGTAGGTAGTTTCTTTCTGTTCCCTTAATTCCCCAAATCATCCTCTGCCTTCTCTTTTTGTGATCCCAAGCAAGCCTCTGATAGAACGAGGGAGGATACATTTTCAGTAGGATCCACTATTTTGGGAACAGTATTGGGCTTACAATTAACCAAGCTCATTCAAATATTATTTGGAAATGATCCAGATTAAAAAATGACAAGTAAATGAGGAGGTATAATTAAGGAACTTTTCACTGAATATGACTTGAGAGGTGTTTCAGTTTGAGTTAGGCTTTCTCATGAAACAAGGTTTTATTGGAAAGATTAATGAAGAAATGGAAATTCAAGGACAGGAATGGTAGCATGGCCAGGCTTCACGGAGGCCTGCACTGGAAGGTTGTTCATTCTTGACCAGAGGACATTCCATCAGGAATCCCCAGACATTAACCTTAGTTCTTGGTCATTGTCAGTTCTTTGTTGGCTTCTGCCTATTTTTCTCCTGCTCTTCCCTCTACCTATTGGCTTCCTTATTCTCTGCTCTGTAGCTGTTTGATAACCAAGAACTTTAGCTGCCTCTCCTTCCTCGTAACTTCACCTTCCTCTAGCTTTCCAAGGTCTGGCCTCCTTCAGCAAGGCGGTGTGGTTGTGGCCATCTGTGTAGAAGAGGCTGTGGGATGGAAAACACCGTGGCTGGCTGTAATGTGCACACACTCTCCTTTACTTTCCTGCAATTTCATCTGTGCCTCTTGCCTAACATAACCCAACAATCACACGTACATTCACAAATGCACCCCGTCTCTCCAGCGGGATGGTGACCATCACAGTCAGTTGCTATGTCTGGAGGCCTTAACTACCACTACAAAATCATTTGCTCATCCCTGAGTTCTGTGTTCAGATGTTATTCATTCTTCTTCAGTTCTATCCGAATCCTGTACAGGATCTGTCTCCAAACTAAATGGAAAATGTAGATACTGCCCCAGCCCTGAAAGAACAACTGTAATAAAAGTTCTCACGTGAAAAAAAAAGTGGAAAAAAGAAATCTCTGGGCCCAATTTTGCACCCATATAATTTTGGCTACAGAAAAGAAAGTTTACTTGACTCTCAAAATGGGTAAAAATTTAACAGAAAGAAAATTGAGGGTCAGAGAGTAAGAGACTTGATCAGGTGCAGGAAGTTAGTAAATTAGACAGGTATCCTGGCCTCAAGTCCTCTCTTTATTTTTCCACAGGAGAATTCTGCTATTTTTAAATTTTATTTATTTTTATTGAAGTATAGTTATTGTACAATGCTGTGTTAGTTTCAAGTGTACAGAAAAGTGACTCAGTTACATGTATATATATATATATATATATATAATATACTCTTTTTCAGATTCTTTTCCATTATAGATATTACAGGATATTGAGTAGACTTCCCTGTACTATATAGTAGGTCCTTGTTGATTATCTATTTTATATATAGTAGTGTGTATGTGTTAATCCCAAAGTCCTAATTTATCTCCTGCCCCCCCACTCCACTATCCCCTTTGGTACCAATAAGACTTCTTTTTATACATTTAAAACCTGTAATTTTTACAAGAGCTCAAAACCTTGATAGTTTTATAGAAGTAAACCCTATCACATACAACAATTCAAAATGGTAAACTCTTACTAAGCTTTTAGTCTTCATGCAAAAGAGATTTATAAAGTTTGCAGTGACATGGGTATTTATCAGTTGAAATTATTTTATGCTGTTTAAAGTCAAGTTGCCAATGTTAAGTCAAATAGGACAATGGAAATCTAAATAAGAGTCATAGCCCAATCTGTTAAACTGACACTTGATTTACTTTATTTACTTTATGAATGTATTCACTTTGTATAGTAATTGGATGTCCACATAGATATATGCTTTCTGATTAGTATATTCACAGAGTTGTACAACCATCATTACAATCACTTTTACAACATTTTCATCACCTCAGAAAGAAACCCAATGCCCAGTAGCAGTCACACATCATTTTCCCCCAACCCCTTAGCTCTGGAGGACTACTAAACTACTTTCTGGCTCTTTAAATTTCCTATTCCGGACATTTCATATAAATGGAATCATAAAATATGTGGTCCTTTGTGACTGGCTTTTTTCACTTAGAATAATGTTTTCAAGGTTCACCCATGTTGTAGCATGTCTCAGTATTCCATTTCTTTTTATTGCCAAATGATATTCTACTGTGTGAATGTACTACATTTTGTTTATCTATTTATCAATTGATGGGCATTTGGATTGTCTCCACTGTTGGCTTGTAATTCACTCTTATGAACAATGGCACTATAAACATTCATATATAAGTTTTTGTGTAGAGTGTGTTTATTTCTCTTGGGTAAATACCTAGGGAGTGAAATTGTTGAATCCTACAGTAACTCCATTTGAGGGACTTCCAGACTGTTTTTTAAATCAGCCGTACCATTTGATGTTCTCACTAGCAGTGTATGAAGGTTCTAGATAGTTAAATTTTCAAGGTGAACTTCCACTGCAGAAAACATTTTCTCAAGTGTAATTCCATTTGGAATTTTGTAAGTTCCAACACAATATTTGGTTTTATAGTTTATGGAGTTATTTAATTAAGAAACAAAATTGTGACCGTTGATTGCAAGTTACAATTCAGCAATTTGTTTCAATGAAGGGTAATGTCTTAACAATAAAGCCATCAAGCAAAAAACATTGTCAGTCTTAAGTTCTTCTTTAGGAATATTATTCAAGGCATCTAAGGAATAGTTTGGTGGAGAGTTCTCTATTGCACTGGTTCCCACATTTTATTTACATCAGACTCACCTGCTAATCCAGGGCCCACACTTTGAGAACCAGTGCTCTTTTGGATAAGATGTCAGGCTGCCTCTAAGGTAGTGGTTCTCAATCTTGACTTGTATGTGAGACTTACTGGAGAGGTTTAAAAGACTGCAAATGCCCAAGCCATACCCCAAACCAATTAAACCAAATTCAACATAAGAATTTTGGCAGGACACAGTTCAATCCTTATCAGAACTGTTTACAAATTATTTCACTTTCCTATCTGCAGATTTTGCAAATTGGTGATATTTGATTTTATCTTTCTGAGGACAATACAGACACATTTCACACTCATTGACAACCTTTGTCCTTTGAAACTATTTGCTAAAATTGGGTTTTGTATTATATACTATATGATTTGAATATTTCCAAACAATTCACAGCTAGTTTCATTTTTCTGGAATGACATATTCTAATGATTGTATTAGAAAATCTTCTAATAATATTAATTCTACTTTCTCATTACTTAGTGTCATTTTAACTCAGCTGTAAAACATCTGTTTTGTGAAATATCTGTCTTAAAACTAGAAGATGGTTTTCCGTATGCCAGAGTTGATACTATGTGAACAGATGTTTTCTTCTTCTTTAAGAGCTACCTGGAAATGGAAGGAACAGACCAGTCAAGAATGATAAATTATGATCAAGATCTAAATCCTCCTCTTGGTCTTTATGTCTCTCCTATATCAGAGTTTACTAACACAGGGGAGGAAAAAGAGCTAAAGCTTTCACTACTCCTGCATTAAAATTTTCCTCTGTCTCATAGGAAAAAGCAAATATGCCTGCACTTTGTTAAGCATAGTGACATTTTTAGATTAGCAGAAATCTAGGTCAAAGTTCTTTTGCAATCTTCAAAGTACTGTTTTCCATTAAAAACAAAATGGAAACTGGAATTTCTCAGAGGAACCCCTGGATAATTTTCATTAAACTGATAAACTGTCAGATATGTTGTACATGAAAAACTTTCTAAGATGGCACTGCTGCTGTGAAAATATTACTGGAACCAATTTCAGATGGTTCCTGCCCTTGGTAAAAAAGTATTCTGTCTTAGTGTTAGATAATGTGACACATGCCTGTAGATGATTCCTTAAGGTAAGATAGTGGTCTCTGTGGAGGAGTAAAGTCGTACATGTATTCTATTTGTGTATCTGTGCAGAAAACAGGCAAACAAGAAAGAGGTTCACTGTATATTTTTAAAAGTTCATTGAACAGAATTTTAATAAAGCAAAAACCTTCTATGTGGCCTTGATTTTAAGTGCCAAATATTTGCATTTGCTTTCTTAGGCAAGATGGCCAAGTTAGTGGGTCTACTGAGGCTTTAATCAGCCCATCTTCTAGAACCACTGCCTACTCTTATGAAGCACAGAAGATGCTCAGGTACTGTGGTCAATTATAAAACAACTGACAGGACTATTCTCCTTCTGTTTTTTTTTTTTTTCTCCTTCTGTGTTTTAAAGAAAACATACAACCTGATCCTTCCTTGAAATGCAGAAATTTTAAATTTTACCAGTGGCTAAGCAGGCTTATACAAAGGTGTTGAGTAAACAACTTGGTCACTGGTAAGTTGTCAATTATGAATAATGAGTGTAAACTGTGATTTTTCCTTAAAAAGTCTATATTTTTTTAAAAAAGCATGATTGAGACATTGGCATTGACATTCTTTAAGTAGATTTAAAGGTTTCATTAAATCAGATGTTATCATGATCGTTAATTAAGGTCCACTTTTTGCTTGAGATTTGTGGGGAAAGCAATGGTTTGGAAATATGAATGGGACATCAGAGAAATAGACACTAAAACATGTTACAGGAATATTCAAAATAATCATCGTGCTCTACAACAGACTTATTGAGTGACCAATTTTCATAATAGTATTCTGGAAGTAGGCCAAGGTACTTCTGGAAGTTAAGACAAAATGGGAGACATAAATAAATTTTGCAGAAATGGATTGATACCACTTTAACATTCGTATTTTAAAGGTAATAGTTTAGAAGGACTATATGAGCATTATTGTTTTCATTGGATTGGATAATTGCCTTGTTAATTTGATTATCCTGTAAACAAACTTTAAACATGAAGTAAAATGGTTTGTATTGCAGCTCCAATGCTGAAACCAGGCATGCAGGACCAAAGGATACTGTTGTGTACACAAGGATGTATGCGGAGAATAGGTACTGGAAATTTATTTGAAGTATTTTGCTATATATATTTTATAATTTTGAAATAATCTGTGTTTAAGAAGGAATGCCATTATTTTAGGGTATGCTTGCATTTTTCAAATAGCAGAACGTTTAAGAGTATATCAAGTTCTTTATATAAATAAATATATAATTCTTTATAATCTTTCCACTATTAAGTAGTTGTCAAATAATCATACAATTTCATTGAATGGACTAAGAAGTATTTTAATATAACACGTGTATACATAATAGGATAGTTATTTGAAAGTTGTCACATAAACATACACGCCCATAATAAGCTTTATAAAATTACACAAGTATTGCTATGCTAATTTGGAGTCACACTTTAATTAAATGGTTCTATCGACTGTTGTTTACCTCTAATCTGAAATAAGGGGTATAACTTTTAGTAAATAAGCTCTGGCCCACAAAATCTGCTGCTTGATGTGATGGATGTTGAGGAGAATGTCAAACAAGGTCAGGGATTCACAAGTCATTCGATTTTGCAGAGTATAAAAACAAGAATTGGCCTAATTGTGGTGTAGGGTAATGGTGGGGCATTCAGATGTGGATATACGCACGCGTGTGTCAATCATCGCCCATTTCAAAGAGGCCAGAGAGCAGAGTATGGGGGCGGGGCTCCCAGAAATTCGAGGTGCATTCGATTTGAGCAACCTTCCCCCCAAAAGGGATTCCTCAAACCCCAAAGTAAGTTACCTTGTAAAATGCAACCTCAACTTTGATTTTGCTGCTTAATCCAATTCTCCCTAAAATCTACACCGACAGTGCAGTGTGTATTAGACCAGAGGCCCTAGAATCAGAGTTGGGATTGAATCTTAGTTTGTCATTTACTGACTATGTGGCCTCAGCAAAACTACTTAACTTCAGTTTTCTGTCTCAATTCAAGTCCCAATTTTCTGACCAATAAAATGGGAATAATTTTATATGTATCAGGCATAAATATGTGCAAACTTTTATTTGGCATTGTGGGCTATGTGTTCCGTAAAGTAGATTCTATTTCTAACAGCAGTCTGCCTATGGGCAGTTTGGAGGGAGAGAAGGATTTCTCATTAAAAAATCCCAAGTGAGGGCTATGGAGTTATCCTTCACTGTATGAAATAATAGGAACATATTGCTTCTGGTCCTAATATGCTCCCAGGTAGTGTAGGTACTGGGGAAGCATTTATGGACAGTCAGCTGGTTAGTGCACTGCAAACTTCATTTGTCTCCAGGAGAAAGTGACGTTTACAAACTGGAGCAGAAAGGGAACAAGGAGGACTTTTAAAAGTTACAATATTTTTGCTTTCATTCTAAATGATTCCTGGATGTTTTCAAGCAAATATAAAAACTTCCAAAGCTTTCTCTAAAAGTTCAGGAGTGTTTCTCTACGTGAATGGTGTCTGTCTATATTTGCCTGCACTGGCTCGTGCTTTGTGTATATTCTTTATGTGAGGCTACAGATAGCTTTCTTTTAGTAAAAATAAGGGAGGTGCAAGTATAAACTTCATGAAAAACAATAACTGCTTTTCCTGCTTACACTTGTTCTTGCACTCTCCTTGCCCCATTCTTTATTTATCTTGGTGAATATGTCAACTTATGTCAACTTGGAGGTTTCTTGCATATCAATACTTCTCCAGATTTAAAAAAAAAAAAAGAGTCAGCACATTGTCCTGGCTTGTAACATCCCAAAGAATAATAATAATGAGGCTGTGTGAGTGGGTGTGTGTGTGCTTCCTTGCCTGCATAGAGGTATATACTTCAATATTAGGGGAATAGCCCAATTCTCACATGTCCATATGTGTTTGTTTCTAGTAAATCACCAAAGGATAGATATCAGGAGAGTATCTCTGGAAAATACATACAAACCATTTATTCGACTTCAGATAGGTGAGTATGTCTGTATTTCCGTACATAAAAGTATATACACACACATATAAACATATGTATTTTTATATATTATAGATAATATATATGTGTGTACATACTTTATAAATATACATTTTATTATGTATGTGTATATGTATTTATATATAATATATATTTACATATCTTCATTATGTATATAGCACTGAAATATATATGTACACATTCTTGTAGTCCATTGAACTTGGAGATGACATTCCTGACAGCGGTTATATTGGTGATTGTATGAGTGGAACAAAGAACAGCAACCTCTGCATCTAGGAATTTGCTCCTTGACTTCCTGGCTGTTGTTCTTTGATTTTGATGTACTTTATTCCAGTAGAGCTTTCTGTGCCTTACAGCTGCCTCCCAGGCAAGTGTCTCTGCTGTTGGTGATCCCAGGAGTCCCCAGTACTGCCACATTATTAGCATCCAGGCTTCATTGCATCCCTAGACCGTGCCCTCAGCCCTCCCTCCTTGCGGTTTTCCAAAGCCAGCTCACCTTACAAACAGCTGCGTGGATGTGCCGCTGTGACCCACTAGGCCCAGGAAGGAGGTTAGGGTGAGCATCAATTTAGTGCCGGTAAACTGACCTCAGGCTTTTGCTCTTGATTACTCTCTTTTACCATTTTATGCTCAGTCGGGTAAATAGGTGACACTCCTGAGACTGTGGCCTGCAGACTTCCAGCGGAGGAAATAAAAATAATTAGCATTTCAGTCCAACCACTGGAAACCAGCTTAATGCAAATGTCCGGTATTCTATGGAAGGTATTTCTTTATTGCAGGGGGTGGAAATATGGCTCACTGAGGGTCACGACATATCTTTTTTTTTTTTTTTTTTTTTTTGCGGTACGCGGGCCTCTCACCGCTGTGGCCTCTCCCGTTGCGGAGCACAGGCTCCGGACGCGCAGGCTCAGCGGCCATGGCTCACGGGCCCAGCCGCTCCGTGGCATGTGGGATCTTCCCGGACCGGAGCACGAACCCGTGTCCCCTGCATTGGCAGGCGGACTCTCAACCACTGCGCCACCAGGGAAGCCCCCATATCTTATTTTTATGCACAGCCTCAGCTTGTAACGCAGTCCTTGGCACCTAACAGATACTCAATAAATTATTCCTGAATAAACAAACCTATGTTCCATTTACTAAGGGAAACATAGGTGGGCCAGGCATCAGAATTACATCCTCTTTTTGTCACTTTTGTTAAGATCTTCTATTACCAAGGCTCTTCTTAGTGTCTTGCCTTTAAGTCACACCTCTTTGATGTGACTATAGGAGCACCACAAGTATTGCTTAGATAACCAAAACACCAGAGCTAGGTTTTTCATAACGCTCTGAAAAGATCTTTGACTAAGTATGATCTTTGTTTTTTTTTTTGGTCACAAGGCACAGCTTTGTTCCCTGACCAGGGATCAAACCCAGGTCCCTGGCAGTAAGAGCATGGAGTCCTAGCCACTGGAACACCAGAGAATTCCTGACTAAGTATGATCTTAATAAGGATAACACCAACACCAGAGCTTTCCCTGGGCTCATATTTTTATTGTTAAGGAAGAAAAGCATTCTACATTAAAGTGTTGCTCTCAAAGTGAAGAATTTCCCTCCTGTTCCTCAAGTGATCCTTGAAATTCTTTTAGTCATCAGAGCAAAAGTCAATTCTCCGTTAAAACTGGTTAGTCCAGCAAACTTTTTCTGTTGATCATTGTGTGAAATTAGCTGCATCCCCACAGTTCTTACCTAAGCACATCAATCCCATAACGTGACCAGTGCCCCTTTACAAGGTAAATACCAAATTCCTCTGTACATGATTTATGGGCCTTCAGAATCTGATCCTGCTGAATATTGACTGATGTTCAATCACTGCAGCCACCCTCATTGTGTGGCACCTTGGTACATCCTGTTCACTCTGCTTGGAACCCCTCCATCACGCCCCTCCCCACCTCACTGGGCTCCCCTTGAGAGCTCCTTCACCCTCAAGCTTTAACTCAGATGGCACTTATGCTGACAAGCCTTTCCTGCTTCACCCCAGGGATAAG